>NW_020174645.1:7896933-7938491 GCF_003031525.2 Neophocaena asiaeorientalis asiaeorientalis | reverse complement strand
TTTTTTTTTTTTTAGATTCCATATATATGTGTTAGCGTACGGTATTTGTTTTTCTCTTTCTGACTTACTACACTCTGTATGACAGACTCTAGGTCCATCCACCTCACTACAGATAACTCAGTTTCATTTCTTTTTATGGCTGAGTAATATTCCATTGTATATATGTGCCACATCTTCTTTATCCATGCATCTGTTGATGGACACTTAGGTTGCTTCCATGTCCTGGCTATTGTAAATAGTGCTGCAGTGAACATTGTGGTACATGACTCTTTTTGAATTATGGTTTTCCTCAGGGTATATGCCCAGTAGTGGGATTGCTGGGTCACATGGTAGTTCTATTTTTAGTTTTTTAAGGAACCTCCATACTGTTCTCCATAGTGGCTGTATCAATTTACATTCCCATCAACAGTGCAAGAGGGTTCCCTTTTCTCCACACCCTCTCCAGCATTTATTGTTTGTAGATTTTTTGATGATGGCCATTCTGACTGGTGTGATGGCCATTCTGACTGGTGATACCTCATTGTAGTTTTGATTTGCATTTCTCTAATGATTAGTGATGTTGAGCATCCTTTCACATGTTTGTTGGAAATCTGTGTATCTTCTTTGGAGAAATGTTTTCTGCCCATGTTTGGATTGGGTTGTTTGTCTTTTTGATATTGAGCTGCATGAGTTGTTTATATATTTTGGAGATTAATCGTTTGTCAGTTGCTTCTTTTGCAAATATTTTCTCCCATTCTGAGGGTTGTCTTTTCATCTTGTTCATGGTTTCCTTTGCTGTGCAAAAGCTTTGAAGTTTCATTACATCCCATTTGTTTTATTTTGTTTTTATTTCCATTTCTCTAGGAGGTGGGTCATTAAGGATCTTGCTATGATTTATGTCATAGAGTGTTCTGCCTATATTTTCCTCTAAGAGTTTTATAGTGTCTGGCCTTACATTTAGGTCTGTAATCCAGTTTGAGTTTATTTTTGTATATGGTGTTAGGGAGTGTTCTTATTTCATTCTTTTACATGTAGCTGTCCAGTTTTCCCAGCACCACTTATTGAAGAGACTGTCTTTTCACCATTGTATATCCTTGCCTCCTTTATCAAAGATAAGGTGACCATATGTGCATGAGTTTATCTATCCTGTTCCATTGATCTATATTTCTGTTTTTGTGCCAGTACCATATTGTCTTGATTACTGTAGCTTTGTAGTATAGTCTAAAGTCAGGGAGTCTGATTCCACCAGCTCTGTTTTTTTTCCCTCAACACTGCTTTGGCTATTTGTGGTCTTTTGTGTCTCCATATAAATTTTAAGATTTTTTGTTCTAGTTCTGTAAAAAATGCCACTGGTAATTTGATAGGGATTGCATTGAATCTGTAGATTGCTTTGGGTAGTATTGTCATTTTCACAATATTGATTCTTCCAATCCAAGAACATGGTATATCTCTCCATCTGTTTGTGTCATCTTTGATTTCTTTCATCAGTGTCTTATAGTTTTCTGCATACCGGTCTTTTGTCTCCATAGGAATGTTTATTCCTAGGTATTTTATTTTTTGTTGCAATGATAAATGGAATTGTTTCCTTAATTTCTCGTTCAGATTTTTTGTCGTTAGTGTATAGGAATGGAAGAGATTTCTGTGCATTAATTTTGTATCCTGCTACTTTACCAGATTCATTGATTAGCTCTGGTAGTTTTCTGGTAGCATCTTTAGGATTCTCTATGTATAGTATCATGTCATCTGCAAACAGTGACAGTTTTACTTCTCCTTTTCCAGTTTGGATTCTTTTTATTTCTTTTTCTTCTCTGATTGCTGTGGCTAAAACTTCCAAAACTATGTCGAATAACAGTGGCAACCTTGTCTTGTTCCTGATCTTAGTGGAAATGGTTTCAGTTTTTCACCATTGAGAACAATGTTGGCTGTGGTTTTGTCATATATGGCCTTTATTATGTTGTGGTAGTAGTGTGTTTTTAATTTCCAAATATTTAGGTTTTTTATTTTTCATTCCATTATGATCAGAGAACAGACTGATATGAAATGCCATTTTCATCATATATTAAGTGTCCATGTGTAGTTAAATCTATATCTGGATTTTCTGTTCCATTCTGTTAAACTGTTTGTCTGTTAAGACTACTTTCCCATCCATCCACTCCCAACATTGATTCCCCCCCACCCGCCCCGCTCAGGTTTTCTTGACTTTTTTCTTTCTTGTTTATTTTTCCATATGAACTTGATATTCAGGTTGACTACTAAAAAAATAAAATCAGTTGGCATTTAAGAACGTTTTTATTACTGAAAATTTCAAACATATACAAGTAAGCAGTTAGACTAGTACAATTATGTAAAAGTACTCATCAGTCAGCTTTAATAGTTAGAAACTCATGGCCAGGACTTCCCTGGTGGCGCAGTGGTTAAGAATCCGCCTGCCAATGCAGGGGACACAGGTTCAAGCCCTGGTCCGGGAAGATCCCACATGCTGTGGAGCAACTAAACCTGTGCGCCAGAACTACTGAGCCTGCACTCTAGAGCCCACGAGCCACAACTACTGAGCCTGTGTGCTGCAACTGCTGAAGCCCATGAGCCTAGAGCCTGTGCTCCGCAACAAGAGAAGCCACCGCAGTGAGAGGCCTGCCCACCACAACAAAGAGTAGCCCCTCCTTGCTGCAACCACAGAATGCCCACGCGCAGCAATGAAGACCCAATGCAGCCAAAAAGAAAATAAATAAATAAATTTATTTTTTTTTAAAAAAGAAAGAAACTCATGGCCAGTTTGTTTCATCTACAGGACCTCTCTCCTCTCAGATTGTTTTGAAGCATGTCCTGGATACACCATTTTATTTGTAAATACTTTATTTTAAAATTCTTAAAGATAAGGGGTCTTTTAAAAACAAACATAAAACATTACTATACCGTTACCACACCCAAAAGACTTAACAGTAATTCCCTTTTATCCTCAAATTTCTGTGGCTATTTTTAAAGTATATATTTTTTTACGGTTAATTTGTTCCAGTTAGGATCCAAATGAGATTTACAAATTGCATTTGTTTATCATGTTTAAGTCATTTTTTAAAATTGTTTTATGTTGTGGTAAATTTTTATTATGACGGTTTCAAAGACATGTTTTGTTCATTCATACCCTCATAGAGTTGTGGACTCTTTTTTTAAACCATAGTTAAAATACAGTTTTTCACACCTAAAAAAAATAGCAGTTATTTCTTCCTATCAAATGTGTAGAGCACAAGTTTTTCTTACTGTCTTATGAATTTTTCTTAATAGTTGGCTTGTTGAGCCACAATCCAGAATCCACACTTTTCATTTGATTGGTTTCTCTCTCTTAATGTTAACTCTCTTATAGGTTTCTTCTTAGTTTTTTCCGTTTCTATCTTATTTAAATCTAATTTGTTTTGTCCTGTATTCTTTCCCACCATCTGAATTTCATGGATTGTGTCCCTGTGATATTGTTTAAAGTGTTCCTCTGTCCCCTGTAATCCTTGTGAACTGATTGTAGATAAGAAAGATTAGTTTGTATTTTTTAAAACTTAACCTGGAATGTTTCATAGATGATGTGTGTACTTTTATTAGGAGTCAGTGTCTTACCTCTGTCTCTTTTTTTTTTCCTGGATAGTAGGAGTAACTTGGCTGCCTTATCTATCCAGGATAATGTTTCATACCAGCTCTTCTCTGTTTGTTTTGGCAGCACTGACAATCACTGTCTAGCGCTAGATTCATTATTTCATTAAGGATTGCAAAACGGCATTCTCATTCTGTCATCTCTTTTTCAATTATCAGCTGGACTATTTCTATAAAGAAAAACTTTACCTTGTCAAACTATTTGGTTACCATGAGGTACAGTTTGTGATAGAAAGGCAGCTAAACTGCCCATCATTTCAGGGCAGTTCTCAAAATAATGAGTTGGTTTCCTATTATCCCTAAAGGTTGACCAGTGAGGGTTTGTTGTTGTTCTATTAGAATGAACTCCTGGGTTTTAATATTCAGTTTGCCAATTGGGATTTTCATTAGAACTACATTAAATTTATAAATATATAATTTAGAAATTAAC
Source organism: Neophocaena asiaeorientalis asiaeorientalis (assembly GCF_003031525.2). Classification (NCBI taxonomy): domain Eukaryota; kingdom Metazoa; phylum Chordata; class Mammalia; order Artiodactyla; family Phocoenidae; genus Neophocaena; species Neophocaena asiaeorientalis. The sequence goes on along the minus strand of NW_020174645.1, from coordinate 7,934,449 downwards.
TTAGAGGAGAATTGCTATCTTTATATTGTCTTCCTATCCATGAACAAATGATGCCTTTCTGCTTGTTTAAATCTGCTTCTCTACCTTTAGTAGTTGTTTTGTTTGTTTGTTTGTTTCTTTTTTTAATTTATTGGTTTTTATTTTTGGCTGTGTTGGGTCTTCATTGCTGTGCACGGGCTTTTTATAGTTGCAGCAAGCAGGGGCTACTCTTCATTGCGGTGCACAGGCTTCTCATTGTTGTGGCTTCTCTTGTTGTGGAGCACAGGCTCTAGGCACATGGGCTTCAGTAGTTGTGGCACGTGGGCTCCGTAGTTGTGGCGCACGGGCTTACTTGCTCCGCGGCATGTGGGATCTTCCCGGGCCAGGGCTTGAACCTGTGTTCCCTGCATTGGCAAGCAGATTCTTAACCACTGCACCACCAGGGAAGCCCTGTCAGTAGTATTTTTAAGTTTCTCTTAAAAGTTTTATGTGTTTCTTCAGTTTTTGCCTTAGGTATTTTCTTTTTTTATTGTTAATGTAGAGTGGGTTCATCTTTTCCATTGCATCTTCTATGTATATGAAGGCTATTTGCCATCTTTATGTTAATCTTATATCCTGCGGCTTTACTCTTCAAATAACAGGGAAAATTAAGGACTTGCTTCTGAAATGCAGCCGTAGATCATATAAGGCATATCTTTCCTTCATGATAGTAGTGCCTTTTTGCACAAAACCACCTCTTTGTCTTCTTGGTACGTAATGCAGCGTTACCGTTTTTGCGTCCTGTGAGAAAAATTTAGTTGTATTTGAAAATATGCTGAAGTCAGGAACATTTTGGGACAGATATTCTTTGTGTGGGGGGTTAGACTGGGGTGGGGTCTGTGCATTATAGGATGTTTATTAGCATCCCTGGCCTCTACCCATTAGATGCTAGTAGTATCCTCCCCTTCTCTAATTGTGACAACCAAAAATGTCTCCAGATGTTGCCAAATGCCCCTTGAAAGGCAAAATTGCTCCCAGTTGAAAACCATTGATGTAAAGAAATAGCTGAAGTATGGCCAGTCTAAACTGTGGTTTAAGATTAGGGTAGATTCAGTTTGGGTGGGTGGGGGGTAATACAACCATAAAACCAGGTATATCTCTGTATATTTTATCTTTTAAGGTTTTGTTCAAGCATTGTTTGTTTTGTTTTTTAATTTTTAGTTTTTGGCTGTGTTGTGTCTTCGTTGCTGCGCGCAGTCTTCTCATTGTGGTGGCTTCTCTTGTTGCGGGGCATGGGCTCTAGGTGTGCAGGCTTCAGTAGCTGCAGCACATGGGTTCAGTAGTTGCGGCTCGCAGGCCCTAGAGCACGGGCTCAGTAGTTGTGGCGCACAGGCTTAGTTGCTCCACGGCATGTGGGAATCTTCCTGGACCAGGGCTCGAACGTGTGTCCCCTGCATTGGCAGGCGAATTCTTAACTACTGAGCCCCCAGGGAAGTCCCAAGCATTGTTTTTATTAACTAGAATTTTTTATTTTTAAAAATCTGTAACTTGACTGGCTTTTTGGAAAAAAAATTTAATATGTGAGGGTTGTAAAGTATGAAAAGAAATAGTGATAGTAAGTTAAGCTTATTTAGCTTAATTAGACAAACTTTCATGTGATAAAAATGATATTTGAGTTTTGGGTGGCTTTTCTTTACTAGAAGGCTGTGCTTTTTCAATATGAGGGACTCTCAAGATTAAATTCAGAACAATATTACCTAATTGGTTTTCTCTGTTTTCAAGTTTGCTTTTCTGACTAGATAACACAGTGTGTAACTAGCTCTCCTAAGTATCAGCAGCAGTCATTAAATTTTTAGCAAAAAACTTCAAATATTTTTTTAAAAAAGACAAATTCTGTCTCTACATTAGCAGTTACCTGTGTAGTCAGTTTTGATGATTTTGTGAACATATGAAGTTACACATTCTTTGTGTCTTGCTGTAAGCAGTGGTTCACAACTTCTTCCCTCAAGTGGCTTGGTTAACATAGCACCATAAACCCATCACAGACAACAGTCAGTGCTGTAATAAACATGTGAGGAAAAGGTACACAGAGCATGCAGCTAGCGCTTTTGTGGGGGACTGGGAAAGACGATACAGAGGAGATGACAGTTGAGCTAAATTGTTAACTAGAGCTTTAATGGAGCAGATTACAGGCAGAAATTTGTGTGGAGTAATAAAAGACAAAAAGTAATGTTTTAAAAGAGCTATTACAATTTTTTAAAAGCGCTACATGGTAGTATGTGATGCTATGTTTGAAAAAGCAAGAGTTCAGTGGTAAGAAGTTTAGAAAGATGGAGTTAAGGTAAGTGTTGGGTCTGTTTTGGCTTTTTTGTTGTACTTTTGTTTTCCTTTGAATAAAATCCAGTGCCCTTCTCTAGCAATGGCATAATTCAGTGTCTCAAACAGAGTGTATATGAGAAGTATGAGGGAAATGTTGTTTCATAGTGCTGTAAGAGTCTTGTAATTACAGGGACTTGATGAAGTCTGGGGGTCATCACTTAGTATCTCTCTGAGAATGTTGCTTTCAAGCTGACACTTGATGGACAAGTAAAAATTTTCCAACCTGGCAGTAGGGGATTGGGGTTTGAGGCTGAGGAATAGCATATATGATAGGAAAACAGCCCATAGTGGCTGAAGGGGGATGGGTGTGGTATAACATGGCATTGGAGAGGTAGGCTTTGACCCAATCAATGCAGAGCCTTATGGACCATGTTCGTGTATTTTATGCTAATAAGGAGCTGCTGTGTTCTAATATTACGTCGTTTTTTCCTGCAGTACCAAATATGCCCCAACAACGGCAAGACCAACATCATCAGAGTACCATGATGCACCCAGCCTCAGCAGCAGGCCCACCAATTGTGGCCACCCCACCAGCTTATTCCACACAGTATGTTGCCTATAGTCCTCAGCAGTTTCCAAATCAGCCTCTTGTTCAGCATGTGCCACATTATCAGTCTCAGGTAAGCCTGATATGACCTAATAACTCTTAATTGTTGTTCCATTGAAGTAACTTTTAGTATGGTAAAGGGGTTTTTCCTTTATATTTTGTGCTATGCGTTAACGGTGGGGTAGGCAGCTAAGGATTTGGGGGTCCTTTTTAACCTAATAGAAAGTTGCTGATCAGTGTAAGTGTTTCAAAGGCTAAATCCTTTCTAGCCAAATAAGGATTTAGGAGTTGTTTCTGGAAACCATGGAATTAAGACATAATTAAAATCTACTTGACTATATCTGGTACTTTAATGTTTTTTTCTTTATTTTTTGTTTGAACACAGCATCCTCATGTCTATAGTCCTGTAATACAGGGTAATGCTAGAATGATGGCACCACCAACACATGCCCAGCCTGGTTTAGTATCTTCTTCAGCAACTCAATACGGGGCTCATGAGCAGACGCATGCGATGTATGGTAGGAAGCAGTTTGTTTGTCTTTTTCAATGTGTGTGACTATTCTTACTGTGTTTTTAAGCTCTGAAAAGATGCTCTGTTTAAGAATAACTCTGCCTTTTATGACATTGAGGGTCAAGAATCTAAAGAAAAGATGAATCCATTTCTCTCTCCGACCTGCTCTATAAGTCTGGGCAGATCATTTCTACTTTGAAATTTCTCTCTGTTCCATTGTCTCTCTTTAACTAAAATGTAATAATGTGTGTAAAAGCATCTTTTGTGGAGAAAGGTATCTTTCTCTTCTTCCTCATCAGTAACATCATTTGGTATACCCTTCCTAAGGCATGCAAGAAAGTTTTACCGTAATGAAAGCAAGAAAACATTCTGCTTCACTCCTTACTCTGGGGGTCACTGACATTGCATATTTTATTGCTATTTGTTACAATGCTACTATGTTTCTGCATCATGCTGTATTTCAGGTGGTCAGAATTGTGTAATATTAGATCTGCTTTTGACAGATTCATACTTTAAATGAGTATACAGTGATAAAATGAAAATGAAAAGTATTCTATATAAAATTAAACGATATATCTGAGTAATAAGCTAAAATTACCATCTTAGTTTTGTGGCCGGAGAACTTTGTGTAAGTCAGCTTTGCAACTGTCTAAAGTATTAATATTGTTTTCAATGTTAGAATTTAAAATAAGATTTCCACTTATATTTTGTAATATAGAATTAATGGGTCATTTTATATTATGTTTTTCAAAATGCACCTTTAATTAGTACCAGTTTTATTAAGATCTAACTTTTGTTTTGAACTTTTCTGAGAACTCCTGTACTGTCATTTAGGTTTTCCCATTGGCATTTCAGTTTTTTGGAGAGGGAGAGAAATTTAAGTTTATTCATACAATTGAAAAGTGAACCACTATGAAAATGAAATTAATATTACATGTAACTACAAGGACATTTCATTTTTTAAACCTCTTTCAACTTTTTGAGTGACTAATAAGAATATAAAGGCTTTCATTTTTTTTTTAACTTTAGATAACAGTTTATAACATTTTGTAGGTTTATAGGAATATAGGACTCAGGCAGCAACAATCATTCTTGTCACCGGGAACCCACTGCTAATGTTTTCTTTCTGGAGGCATGCTGCTTTACCACTGGTTCACAAATGATAGGAATTTTACATGATTAAAGGCTTTTATTTTAATAAAATACTTGTCAGATCTTAATTTTCCGCACTTAAAATTTTCTCTTGTTGACTATGCTCTTTAAATCAAAATGATGTGATTGCTCCAATTTTGAAAAACATTTCTTTCAAGAAGCCCATCTATAATTTAATTGAAAGATTGACATACTGATTTGGCTTATGATTTTGGTTGTGATCTCCTATCATTGGCTTGTCTTTAGTTGTCTTAACCAGGACTAAGTATGTGTGAAAAGGCACCACTGATTTATCACACTAACTTTTATGCAATTTGTATACATTGCAATAATTTTCCAGTTTGCTAAAGTCTTAGGTGACACAGTTTATTATGATTGTTTATTATACATTTCTGAATACATCTTGACGTAACAAATGGAAAAAACATTTCTTTTTTCCCATTTTCTGGGATACTCCCCTTGGAATAAGATCTGAAACTTGAGCTAAAATTTCCATTGCTTTTAGAGAATAGCTGTTTGTGTGCCCACACCTTTGAGACATTGTAGTAATACTGCGATGTCAAGCAGAATCTTTCTCCTCAGTGTATATTCACTCACTACCAACATCTGACTTTGTCTGCTGATTGGATGTTCATTGGTTTGAAACAGCCAGTACAGTAAATACTGTATTTGAGGCACTAATGGTTTTTATAACTACCTTCCCAGAATATTTCCATTTGAAAAGCAGTTGATCTTGGACCCTGAAGTCCATTCAAGTGTGGGTAAATAGTAAATATTGCAAAGAAACAAAATACTAGACCTAATGTCCAGTGAAATCTAGAATGAATTAGTCATCAAAGCTAGTTCTTTGATACCAGGAGAAAGTTGCTCAACCAAATCTGAATTACTCTCCTGCAGTTTACACAGATTGCATTATATTTCATTGATGTGTGTTGATGAGGGCAGCTAGGGGCAAAGCTGTAGATTTGGTATGATTGTTGCTGGTTCTGTTTTGGATACTTCATACCCTAAAGAGAACACTGGGAAATGAATTGGTTTGTTCTTTACCACAATAAGCCATAATTTAATCTGCTGTAGCAAGTTCATTAATTCTTCAATAATTTATTTCAGTTATTTTAGATCTTCCAAATACAATTATGCTGAATATAGACAAATTTTAAATACGTTATTTTAAACTGTAAGACAAAACTTGCATAGAAATGCTAATTTTATTTTCATTTCCCTTGAACAGTTTATATTTTATATTCCAAAAGGAACCAGATAGTTTGAGTATGAATTCTATTTATTCTTAAGCTACATCCTATCTAGATTTTTTTAAACTTTTAATGCAAACAAAAGAATATGCACCCAGATGTTAATGACAATTATATGTCACCTTTTTGTCATTCATTAATTGTTATGGTCATAGCAAAAGCCTTTGCGAATAGAAATGACTACAAGATGAAAGGCTGGTTATTGTTTTTTAATTTTTCGGTGTATTATATATAAATATGCTAACAGATCACTGAACATTTAAATTATTAGGAGATACATTCTAAGAATTGTTGACCTTGTACTCTTTCTAGATATCTTAGGAAGGACTTTAATCACAAACTTCATCTCTTTGACCTTAACTTTAACTTCACTTTCATCATTGCCTCTGCCCTCTTCCTCCTAATAAGTTACTCTTTGTTTCCTTAACATCTGGTCTTATAATTCATCTCATTTTGTTTCATTCATCTAACTTTGTTTTCCCTTTTAGAAACAGTAATAATGAAATTTTCTCTATTCAGAAAGAGTTAAATCCAGAATCCTTTTTTTGGTTTATTTTTGGTAGTTTAATGCGGATAAATTCGAAAATACAGTAGGCAAAAAGATTTAAAATGCACCTATTAATCTTCTCCCTTACAATCACCGGTTAACATTTTGGTGCATATCCTTACAAGTGTACTCACACACACACACACGCACACACCTTTATGTAGACAGTTTAATAAGAAATGATATTGTACCCTTGTTTAATATTATTGTTTCTGAATTTTTGGATCCATTACCAGATGCCTAGTAAACACCTTACAGAATAAGGTGTAAGGTGACATTTCTATTAATGATTTGCAAAATTAGATTAGTCTTTTAAATTAAACTTGGTAAATATTATTTTGTTTTGGTACATTATTTATATCAAGGTTGTTCAGTGGAATGCAATGTTGGTCTTTTTATTAGATAATAACTTTATTCCTTTCATTTAACTAAGTGAGCATGTGGTACTTGACAACCCAATACAGAAGAAAAGTGTCTTTTGCTTCAGCCCTATCTTACTTAATTTTGTAGTGATGTTTAAAGTGCTTGTCATCTCTTGTAAAATAAGAAAAATGAGTTATGCATGAATACAAAAAGAAATTACTAAATATGTCAACCTTTCCAGAAAATTAGGAAAATGCACACCTTAAAAGGCTAATTAACCTTTCTATTTCCCAAATTCAGCATGTCCCAAATTACCATACAACAAGGAGACAAGCCCTTCTTTCTACTTTGCCAGTGAGTTGGGTTTTTTATACTAATTTTAATTGAACAGTAAAACACTTTTTAAAGAATACATGTTAAGGGAGTAGACTTGTTGAGCAATCTTTTCCTTGTGCCAGACAAAATCATTAAAAAACAAAATATATATATATATATATGAAAATAATTCAGAGTTTTTAAAAAGGAAATATAACCCAGCTTAAGAAAGCTGGAGTTAATTTAAAAATTGAGTTGTTTCAGAAATTAATTTTTGCATACCAAGCAAACATGTGACTGTTTTGGAAATGCCTAATACTCTCCTTGTTCAGAGAAACTTTTCCTGAACAGCCGTTTTTAAAACAAAGCGCAAAGCAAGCCACAAGCTTAAAACATTAGGGTTTTTTTTAGTATCCTGGTAAGAAAACATTTATCCTTACAAGGATTTTTAATTGAATAGGGTTGAAATACTAGGGGAGGAACGTTTCTGTATTTTCAGTCTTTGCATGACTACAGGTGTATGATATTCAGGTAGCAGACACCTCATGGATGTCTTGAGTTTAAGCAGGAAAGCATGACCTAGCAGCTACCAGAGATTGTCTTTGGCAACACCAGCCCCCTCTCACCACCAGTGGAAAGGTAAATGATTGCTCCTAAATGGAGAAAGTCTGAGCAGGGATTGCTTTTGGAAATGAACTTGTAAGGTTTGTTTTCTCTATTTGTAGGGAAATTTAAAAATAAGGCTTATTCATGGGCTTTTGGTATTTGGATGGGAAAGTCACTAACTTGCAGGAGTCCTTTAGAAATGTATGACAGTATAATATATGTCGCTTTATGTGAAATACTATATACTAGGGGATATTAAGGATTAAAATTTTGTTAGAGACTAAATTTTAAATTATTGTAGAATGACTGAATGTCTGAATATACTAGATGCCAAATTTTAAAAAGCATTTAGAAAACATTTTGACTTAAATTTTCATTAATTGTGCCTTGACTTGGTATCCAAAAATAAGTGCATACATACTATTTATTTGGTGCTAGGAAATGTTAACAAATTTAATCCTTTAATAGATGCTCTTTAAAAAGGAGTCTTGCTGTATATATAACTGTTAAAGGGAAACTATGTATGTGGTATAGTGTATAAAAGACACTGTCAGTAATTCTATTATGTACTCAGTTTGAGGTCTCAAATGTAGTTATCCTCACCATCTTACTGTCTCTGTTAGTAGTTTTGGAGTCAGTTTCCTGGTAAGTAGCTAAAAGGTCCTTAATCATCACACCTAAGCATTAACTGCCTTAGCACAACTTTCCCTATAAGAGAGTATCAGTACTTTTAAAAGAAACTAACAGTGGGGAGGCTATTTGTGATTTAATTTGCTGTTTCATACCCCACCCCCACCCCCTTCTAAGCATTTTGTCCTGGTTTGTTTGGTCTAGTTGCCTTTTATTCCCCTTTTAAAGAGTTTTCAACGTTCCTTTACTTCCTTTTTTCTGAATTTAAGATCAGATTTAAAAGTTGGAAGATTTTGTTTTGTTTCATTTTTAAAGTTTTGCTGTGCTGGTGTTCTCTCATATCTTGTGCATCCAAGGTCAAAAATGACAAAACCTAGTTACTAAATTAGGTTTAATTTAATAACTTCTATATTAAATTAAATGCACATCTCTATGGACTGCATTGGCTTCAGTAAGATCATGGCTTAGGAAATGATTTTTGGATTGTGGTTAGTGTTTCGAGGATTTGACAAATCACATAATTAGAGTTTTAAACATTTATATCGAGGAACACAGTGAGCGGGAAACTTCTGGACTGGGTCTGGCCCAAAAAATAGTTATTTCTTTGATGAGCTTGAACTAATCCAGGTTTCATGAAGGCAACTTAGGTTTTATAAATAGAAGTTTAACTGATGGATAGCTAAATCAGAATTTTGAAGAAAAATCACTTTATTTTTAACCTCTCTGGAATCTTTAGCTAATGAGCATGTATAATAAAAGCAGTTAAATGATAGGCTTAGGTCAGGAAAGCCCAGAATTTACTGCCTTTCACTCTCCACTTCTCCCTTTCCCTAATTCTCTTAGATTTTTCCCCTCATTTACTCTATCTTGGTTCCTTTCTCTTATCTCTCTCTCCCCCCTCCCCTCTTCCAGCCTTCCCCCCTGCCCCCCAGCCTTTTAATTTCCCTCTTATCCTGCTTGTCTTTGTCTCCTTCTTAACTGGCCTTTCAAGGAACCAAAGTATATTTTTGTTGTTTTTACTATTAAAGTGTATAAGTTCCACATTTTCCCCAATTAGCTACTCAGTTTTCATATTTGAAGGGGGCAAAGAATTCCTGGGTAAGGTACTTGCTTAGCAAACATCTTTAAGCAAGATGATGAACAAAGGAAGATATTTCTAATCAAACATCCTCACATTTTATTTGTAGATGTATGTTTACATCTGCTTAATTTTTCTTATAATGCATTACAGTTTATTGGTGTTTAGATAGGGAAAGGGTGTTTTTTTTTAAACAAAAGCCCATGTAGATGCATTCAGCTTGGATTACTTGAAGTATTTATGCTATGAATGCAAATGACATATAGATTAGAATACTCTATCTTATAACCTTTCAGTATTGGTAAACTATCACAGAGATGCCTTTTTAAAATACATAGTAAAAAATACTTCCATCTTTAATTCTCTCCAAGTAATTTCAAGATTTTAATATTTTTCTAATTGATGAATAAATTATGAGACTTCATGGGTGTAATTCTCTTTGTGATGGCCATGCTTTTTTATGTATGAATATTAATAAAATAGCACCCAGCTAGAGTTGATTATTGTTACTTTTTATTTCCTTAATACTTTGCTTAAAAGGTAATTAAAAATGAAATTTAAAACTTTTTGGTACAAAAGTTTCTTGAATAAATAAGGTTAAATAAATAGAAACTCTGAGATTCTGTACTCTATGAAACCTCATAAATAGAATTTGGATTCGGGAATTGCTTTCCCCCAGACAGATTAGAATTGTTACAAATGAAACATTTAAGAATTTATAGTAGGGAGGATTTTAATGCAAGTGGTTTGAAAATAAGGGAGCATGAATGACTCTAGATATCACTATTCAATAAAACTTTCTGTGCTGAAGGAAATGTGCTACAAATAATGATGTCCAGTCAGTAGCCACTAGCTACATGTAGCTGTTCTAATTATTTAAAAATAAATTTGAAAAATAAGTGTAAGATTTTTACAAGAACAAGGGTTCAAAATTTATCTCAAGTCTTTTAGACTAAGTCAGTGCCCAGACAGTTTTGGGGGTCAGAAGCTTAACTTAATGAATATGATGGTGAAGAATGGCCTTTTAATAAACCAATGAATTAGAAAAACGACAATGACTACTTTCATAGATTCATGGGACTGTGAAACTCAAGAAAGCTGTTAGCACATTATTTTTCCCATGTCCCAGAAAACTGTCACTGACTTCTTGAAAAACACCCAAAGAATACGTTGCCAGTTTTCCTTGTTAATATGTTCCAGTGTATGTTAACTGTTATAGCTAGGGGATTTTCCCAGTGTATAAACAAAAATGCTTTGTTTAATCTAATCTGGGAGTTAACTTAGTATAGATGCCCACTGTGGTGTTGGCAGTGGATGCACAGGTGATCCTAGCACTGCTCTTTGCCTCACCCTTCTCTCTTTAAAGGATACATATACAGTTGAGGAGATAACCAGTTGGGCTGGAATGTTGGTCCTTGGCCCTACAATGTCAAGCATTATAGAATTGTTTCATGTGCCTAACCCTCTGCATAACATTTACATTGGACTCATCCAGAGTCATCTATGCTAGTAACTCTCAGCAGCCGGCCTATTAGACTGCTGTTGTTAGGCTACCTGATCCCAAAGCAGTGCTTGCTTCTCCCCATCAGCCCCCATATGTAACACCATATGAAGAATGTGAAGAACTATTCTGGAATTGACACATTGACTTCCAAGAGGAGATACATCTTGAGAACATTGTCCTCAGCTCATTGCCACATCATGCTTAGATTTGTATCAGTGTGCTATCAGTAGTCACTGGAAGCAATGAACCCATCTTGTGATTTTGATTCTCAAGTTGCTGTTTGGGGATGACATGAACAAATGAATTTATACCTCATCTCCCTGTTTTGTGCCAAGGTATGGTCTGTGCTGAGATTCACAAAGAATTGGCTTTGGGTTCTTAGCTTTAATGAACACACTTTTACTTAAACTAGCTCATCGTATTTCCTTTGAGGTTACTCTAGCTAGTAAAATTCTTTTTAAAGGCTAGGATGCTTTGAAGGGAATTCGTTTTTCTACATAGTTTAGGTAATCCCATTTACTAGATTTTATAAAGCAAAGGTGACAGATCTTGAGCAGGGAGGCCTAGAGAATGAACTGAGTGGCAGAGTGACTTCTGTGATCAGCTGAGAGAGATTGTGGTCATTTGCCCCTGAAGATAGAGCCCTGACCTTGCCACACACCTTATCCAGCCCCTTACTACAGCCCTGATAGAGTCTGTGCCCACGGGACACTGCATCAGGTCCAGGGCAGTAGCATGGTGAGGTTAGCCAGATGATGGCCTTGAGCTAAATGTGTGTGTGTGAGAGACAGAGAGACAGAGACAGGTCGCAGACGGGGGATTGTTTGAATTGTTTCTGTCTATGCTTTTCAATTGCCTTTTCAGGAAACCTAGTGACTGTTTTAGAAGTAAATTTAATTAGATTTTGATATAATGTGTACAGCTATGTTATATGAATAAAATGCTAGCCTGACTGTTAAGCAGTAACTTCCCACTTGTTTTTTTAAGAAGTGGGTGCTTTAAATGGAGTCAAATACAGAGATTGGTTAGGCATTGAGCATCAAGAAGACTGTGGATGAGCTGAAAGTTGATGAGGCATAGAGGAGCGATTAAGAGCATGACACCTGTCAATTACACACATTTCTTTTCCTTTCACTTTAGTTTCCACTGGCTCCCTTGCTCAGCAGTATGCGCACCCTAATGCTACCTTGCACCCTCATACTCCACATCCTCAGCCTTCAGCCACCCCCACTGGACAGCAGCCAAGCCAACATGGTGGAAGCCATCCTGCACCCAGTCCTGTTCAGGTAAGGAGGAACTGAGAGGCCTTCACCAGAACTGCTTCATCGTTCTGTTTATTGAGTGTTTTCTTCAGTGCCAGGCAAGATGCTAGGTACCACGTGATCAAAACACCGAGCAGCCCTGCCTCATGGAGCCAGTGTACAGCTCTGCAGGCTGTGCCCCCAGGTTTAAATCACCTTAAGGTACATATTGAGAATAAGGTGATGGGGTAAGTTCTGGAAACTTAACCAATATTGAAAAATCTAACAAAGTAAGGAATTGGCTTGGGACTTTTTAAAAATCTCATTTCTAATGTTTACATGATGAGGGTGTTTCTTTTTTTTCCTATTAGCTTCTTTAATCATGTTTGTTAAGAAGGCACTTAAGGAGCTCTTTGACATCTGTCAGGCCCCTGGAGCAGTAGTCCTGTTTTACCACTGCTGGTTGAGGGCTTGTAGGCTGAGAATCAGGCTTGCAGCCCAGACAGGAATGTTTGTGAACAGGAGGCACCCCCACCCCAGCCCTGCTCCTACTCCCTGTGTATTCTCTGGTACCTGCCATTGCCCCTCATCTTAGATAGGCCCAGAGGAAGCCTGTTGTCATATGCAAAACTCAGCTTTGTGTGTGACCCTTAAACTGCTCTTCCTTAAAGAAAATTTTCTCAATTCTTTCCTGTTACTTTGCAGCACCATCAGCATCAGGCCGCCCAGGCTCTCCACCTGGCCAGTCCACAGCAGCAGTCAGCCATTTACCACGCGGGGCTCGCACCAACCCCACCTTCCATGACACCTGCCTCCAACACACAGTCGCCACAGAATAGTTTTCCAACAGCACAACAGACCGTCTTTACGATTCATCCTTCTCATGTTCAGCCGGCTTATACCAATCCACCCCACATGGCCCATGTACCTCAGGTAAACCCGCTTTAGCCAACTTTCTGTGAAGACCAAGTAGGAAACGAAGGTTGTCAGATAAGCAGCAAAGAGCCAGCTGCTCTTTGAGCCAGGAACCCCTGTGTGTGATGCCATTTGCTTGTCTCCTTTTTTCCACTCAAATACATGTGATCTGGCCCTAAATGAATGTTTGTGTGGTTTTGTAATGGGATCAGTGAAGTTGCTGATTGGTCAGTCTTTTAACGTTTCCCAACTGAGACCTTAAAAATATCTTTGACTCTGGAATGCAACCTAATTCTTTCCTTGCTGTATCTGCTTTGCTATGTTTATATAGCTTCATTGCTATATATACGTATACATACATATATTCCCCCCCCCAACACAGACACACACACACATACACACGAGTCTAGCAAGGAGGATGGGATTTCAAATTCTCAACTCTGAGGTGACTACACTGGGCCTGACCACTCGAACGTTAGTCACATGAGTTCCTAAGAAATAGCTGTACTTGTTTTCCCTGGCTGTTCCTATATCCGCTTTGACCATATGTTGTACTTCTTGAAAGGGCTTGGCCTTGTACATTCGTGCAGTATAACTTGAAGCTGGAAGCACCCAGGTGTTCCCATTTTTCTTAAAGAGCAGCCCTGGAAGCCCTTTGGAGCTCACCTCCAGCAAAAGCTTCTAAGGGTTGAAAGGTGTGGTTGCTTTCTGCATCAGCTGCTGACAAAAGTCCAATGCAATCCAGGGCCAATTTGGATTGTCTTAATGAGAAGGAGCTGCACCGAAGTTGGGCTCCAACACTGTCCTTTTAGGCCCTCCCTAGAGCTGTTAAGGGTGAACTGGCTGTATTTGTTGTCTATTTTTGCTGCTTTCATAACAGAACTCTTCTGGGTCTCAGTTAACCTGCCTCACTGAACTCTGTTTCATGTCAAGCAGTGCACCACTGAGGCTCTGGCGTGGTGGGGCTGGAGATGGTGCTCAGTTGGAGCTAACTCTCAGAGGCGACCTTGTAACTAGCGTTCCACAGCTCTGGGAAGTTCGGGCATTCTCCCCAGCAAATGTGTAGGTTCTGTAGTGTGGCGCACTGCAGTGGATGATTTGCTTTTGATGGCGGGGAGGGGAGCCGGTTTGGTCAGGTGTGGGGCAGCATGGTTTGGCTGAACCAGGAGCTTCATGAGACCAGGGGGCCTGTAGATGTCTAACAGAGGCTGGTGGCTAAGTAGGTATGTGAATTTACATGTAAGTTGGGGTTCCTAAAACCTCACTTTTGTGCTTTTGTGCTGAAAGAGCAACAAGGTTAATATTTGCAGGGAAGCCCAGATATGCCCTGGGTCCCTTTGAATATGTAAGAGTCAAAACAGCATTTCATTCAAGGCTTATCCTGGTCTAGAACAGTGCACAGCATGGGAGGCAGGAAACGAGGGCTCTTCCTGGCTCTGCCAATTCCCTGCAGAGCTGCGATCCAGCTATTTGGGCTGACTAAAACCTTTCCAACTTGACAGTGAGACCAGGTTGAACTCATTATCACCTGGTACAGAGAGACACTGGGCTGGACCAGACAATTTTAGATTACCCCTTCCCACCTCACTGGAGCCATTCACTGCAACTTCTGCTGCTGCTGCTCTATCAGCGGATCTTTCAGCAGAGCAAAGGGGCCTGAGAGGCTTTTCTGACTGCCTTGACCCATTGTTCACTGAGGTGTGCTGGTGAGCAGGCAAGAAGCAGAGGGGGAAAGGCAAAGAGAACCTAGAACAAAGTTAACAGTCCCTGCTTATAATGTAATAATCTGCTTTCTTACTTGAAAGAGATGTTATCTGTAAAACTAATTCAGGCCCCACATGGAAGCCAGAGTCTAAAGCATCACTGCAGGTAGCCTCCTACTAATTTGAGAAAGCTGCGCTTGGATCAGGGATCTTTGTGAAGATCTTGCCCCATACATAGAATCCAGTCCTCAGAAATGTTGAAGGCTAGGACACTGCAGCCCTGACTTTTACCCAGGCTCGCTGGGTGCCTGCTCCCTCAGCCTTGCAGGATCTGCTAGAGGGTGAAGCATGTCTATAGGTCAACTGACGGATCCACTAGGGAATGTCCCCAGAGGAAAGAAAGGGCCCTGAGGGCCCACTGTTGCCCTTTCCTGAGAGCCCCAACCCAGTGAAAGGGACACAGTTGACATGTTGTTTAAGCTGGAGATGTTGCCTGTATGCGTAAAAGAGCTCTCTGTTTCAGGCTCATGTACAGTCAGGAATGGTTCCTTCTCATCCAACTGCCCATGCGCCAATGATGCTAATGACGACACAGCCACCCGGCGGTCCCCAGGCCGCCCTCGCTCAAAGTGCACTACAGCCCATTCCAGTCTCGACAACAGCGCATTTCCCCTATATGACGCACCCTTCAGGTGAGGCGTGTGTGTGCAGGGGCCGCCGGGCACCCCAAAGCATTCTGCTCGCACAGGTCGAATGGCAGGCCGGGCCAGCACTTCAAGCCCCGCATCTGAGAACTAGCAAGACCCGTCAAGAGTGTACACAGTAGGGAACTGTGATGATCAGTTCAGTGTCAGGGCCTGAGGCTTCCGGGAGCCTAGTGTGTGTGTGTTCTGATGGTATACAGGATTTGGCTTGATGAGAAGCAGCAGCAGCATTCTGTGTAGCTGATGCATGCTTAGGACTCAGTTGGCCTTCCTTGTTATGATAGGTTGGACAGGGCAGTGTTTTCCTTCCTGAGTCCCAACAGTCTGACATGTGGGGGGTTACTACCATGGCAGAGTTTGATTGTAGCTCTGGAGACTACCACTGATGAGATAAGTGCTGTGTATGGATTGGTTTCGAGTATAGTATTAGCTCCAGTCTATGCCCTGACAGGTAGAGAATGCCCCGTGATTGTGCTCTAATACTTGATGGTGGCCATGGCGATATTTCACAGTCTAACCTGTTATTCTGAAAGCAATATTGGTGCTTGGCTATTATTTGGGGAGGGGATATGTTAAGGCCTTTTTTGTACCCCATGAGCAACAATTCTTCTGGGAGTTTTATCTGAAATGGTTTTATGTCTGACTGGTTTGTTTCTACCCACCCACCTACCTTCTCCCCCTTTTGGTACAGATGCAGGGGGGTGGGAAGGGTAAAGAGTGAATTAAATTTTGAGTCTTGTTCAGGTAGCACAAGGATAGCTTTACAGACATGTGCTGCAGAGACACTAGGCTAATGTGCGGTGTTGCCAGTTTTCTGTTTAAATATTCACTTTTCTTTTTTACAGTACAAGCCCACCACCAACAGCAGTTGTAAGGCTGCCCTGGAGGAACCGAAAGGCCAAATTCCCTCCTCCCTTCTACTGCTTCTACCAACTGGAAGCACAGAAAACTAGAATTTCATTTATTTTGTTTTTAAAAAATATATGTTGATTTCTTGTAACATCCAATAGGAATGCTAACAGTTCACTTGCAGTGGAAGATATTTGGACCGAGTAGAGGCATTTAGGAACTTGTGGGCTGTTCCATAATTCCATACGCTGTTTCCAAGTCCCGCAAGTACCCCAGCTCTGCTTGCTGAAACTGGAAGTTATTTATTTTTTAATGACCCTTGAAAGTCATGAACACATCAGCTAGCAAAAGAAGTAACAAGAGTGATTCTTGCTGCTATTACTGCTTAAAAAAAAAAAAAATCAAGACTTGGAACGCCCTTTTACTAAACTTGACAAAGGTTCAGTAAATTCTTACCGTCAAACTGACGGATTATTATTTATAAATCAAGTTTGATGAAGTAATCACTGTCTACAGTGGTTCAAGTTTTAAGTTAAGGGAAGAACTTTTACTTTGTAGATAATATAAAATAAAAACTTTAAAAAAATCAAAAAATAAAAAAAGTTTTAAAAACTGATATCAAGTTAATGTGTGTTTGTATGAGCTATTTCCATTGTAGGATACTGAATATCAGGGCAGGAGGGCTGACTCTGCTGTCTTAATACCTCGAAGGTTAGCTGTCAAATGACTTTTCTTCTTCACCTTTAGTTCTGGTTCAAGGTATCTCTAGAAAAAGACAAGACTGAGAGATGTTCTCTTTGGTGGCTAGAGGTCTGCTTCAGAAGGAGGAAGGCTGGCCAGAGTTGGGCAGTGCCGAAAGTCCACATCCTCACCCTGACGCTGATTCTGTAAGCTTCCTTTTTAATATCTCCTGAACCCAAATGAGTTAGTCAGAAGTTGTCCTGATTCAGGGATCTGTCTGTTTTACCAGTAGGGGGCAGGAGACACACACACATCTGTAATAAAGAAATCCAGAGGGCTGAAAAGATGCAGCGATGTACAAAATAGCATACTCCTGTAGACCCCTAAGCATTCGTTAATGTCTTCAGTTTGTGGGAGCAGGACAAACAGGAAAAGCAAGTATTTTGCAGAGACTACAGTCATAATAGATAGATAGAGCCTTTAAATACTGTGGTACCAAATCAAGATTCTGAAAACTTTGTTTTAATTCACATGTAGCAATTTGTACATTTTAGCAAAATTTGCATTCTTCAAGAATAAGTTACTTATACAGTACATAAACAATGCGTACAAATTTGCCAAATACCTTCTGCCTATAATGATACAAGATGAATCCATTTTCTGTGTTGTCATTACAACGTGCTGCTTATTCCGCTAAACACTGGATGTCAGATGTGTCCTTGTTAAGAGTCAGTGGATAATAAACTATCAAGTTCCTCTAGCCTGTGGGAGATGTTAGCGTTCACATGACATTTGTGATAACAGACTTAGCCCTGAATAATAGCATAAAGGAATCTAAGGCAACCCTTAGGGAAGGGTTCAAGGCCTTGATTTTAAGTTAAGAAACTGTTATGTAAAAATAGTGTTCTCTGGTTTAAGATTTTAATGATTGCTATTCCTTTCTCCTACACGGTCCAGAAATGATCAAAGGCAGAAGATTTATACCAGATAAAGCCATATGGATTGCTGGTCTAAAATTCAAGGCAGGTTAGTTGACTTAATTCTTTGGTGCTGGTGACTGTTAGTTTGTAAAAGTTCATTGAAGTCAGGCGAAGGAGGTGATGATGCTGGGAGCAGTTAAGCTATCCTTGTTGTCTGTACTTAGAGATAACTGGAGGGCTTGTGATGCTTACTCTCCAACTGGCACTCAAGAGTCTGGCTCTCAGTAGAGGCTGCTGGCTTGGCCTCTTGCCGCCAGCAGTGGTCACATTGAGGCTGGAAAGAGGGTGGTGGAATGTGCTATGACTGCGGTGGGCTGGCTGCAGCCGTCAGGGTTGCTGCCTCACTGCCTGTGACAGCATCGAGCCCAGGGACCCACTGCCCCCGTTCCTCCAGGTCAACCTGCTCTAGCAGAAAGAAAAGGCATTGACTTAGTGTCGCTTCTTCCCAGGCCATGAGGGGCCTTTTTGTCAGAATGTATTTGAGCTGTCCTGGTAACTCAGACACATTTAGTAAAGAAATGTTTTTCTTGAACATTTTACACTGAAGCAGTCTGGAAGTGGATGACTGTGTCACAGATTCTGAGCTTGTACTTTGTAGCCAGTCGGTCAGAGCTGCTGACTTGCTGTGCCTGGCTTGCCTCTTGGCACTACCTGAGAATTGTATGTTGAGCGGCTCCTAAGAAGTGAGTGCCCCTGGCTTGTGGATATCATATCCCAGATGTCTGTTTACCCTTCTGGTTGGAGGGAGGGAACTTACTTGTTTGGTTCATTGTCTGCTTGGCCCCTTTCCTGTGCAGACAGGGGAAAATCTGTACCAGTGACTTGTCAGCATTTACTTTCTATGATGAGCTTTCTCTTGTAAAAGAGAAATCCAAAACAGTGCTTACTCCTGGTCTACACTTTGCTTAGCATTCATTAATCAGACCTGCTTGATGTGTAGAAAATGTGGCCCTTAGACCACAACTCTAGATCAGGGTTGGTTATGCTTTACTGTCTGTGAAAACACCCAGGACTGTTGGTTTTATCTGTATATATAAGGTGGGGGGAGGGGCACGCCACACAGCTTGCAGGATCTCAGTTCCCTGACCAGGGGTGGAAACCACGACCCCTACAGGGGAAGCACAGAGCCCTACCACTGGACCACCAGGGAAGTCCCAGAAGTGTTGGTTTTAAAAGTGGAAGAGAGGTGGCTCCTGACCTCCCTGCCGCTCCCAAAGTCTGACCTCTGACCTCTTGGGGTGGAGAATGGCTGGAGGGAACAGACACACGCCTCACCCCAGATAAGGCAGGCAAGTAGTTAGTCTAGGCCAAGGTTTAATTTTAGCTTTTGACTGATGTATGTATAAATGTTAAGCTGTGCTGAACTCCCAGTTTCCTAGAAGCCACTTCGAGGAGCCCAGTGGCTATACTGAACGGCTCTGCTCGCACCCAAAAGCAGCTGACTCCACTCGGTCACTGCCTCCCTTGTTTCTGAGCCTCTGCATGAAAGTTCTGGGAGGAGCCAGCCCCCATGATTGTATCACTTGTGAAAGGCAAGTATAGATGGAGATTTGACTGCAGGACCTCCCTGCATGGTAGAGGTTATGTGTGCCTATGTATACATGCACACATGCTTCATCAGATGAAGCAGTGGTTACTGCTGGAACAGAACACTGATTGTGGGCTATTAAAGGAGTTTCTCATTAGCTGTGGCACCAGATTCCTAGCTTCCATTTTGGCTAAAGAATGAGCCTAAAACCTTGTGGGATAATTTAATAAGCCTTTAGACACTTGGAGGCTCTGAGCCAGCCCTGTTGGTGAAGGATTTACTAGAAAGGGCCCAGCAGCCCTTTATTCCTTTTTCCTTGCCCCTCCCTTACCCCTCAGTTTAACTCTCACCATAAAGCTGCTGTAAACCAGAATCCAGTTTTTTATTCATAAGGCACCAGGGTGGAATTGTTCCTTGCCACCCTCCTATTTCAGTAATTGCCTGAATTTCCCTGAAAGGGTGACACACTTCACTTCTCTACATTTAGGAAGGACAGTGGCTTCTCGGCAACAGGTGACTGTCCTGAGGATGCAATAGACAGGGAAGCCAGGCATGCTGGCTCGAACCAGGAACTGGTCAAGTAGGATTTGCATAGCTGTCTCTGACTACAAAAATCGCATGGGTATTAGTTCAAACAGTGCAATGAAATAAGCAGTGGTTTAATTTTGAAACCTGAATCCTTTGAAAAATTAATCTGAGGTAAAAATGTTTAAAATCATTTTTGACCTTTAGCTTGTCCATCTGCCAGAACTTTGTCCTAAAGTTGAGAGTCGAAGCAGGATAGGTGTGGTCACCTGTGGCTTGGGTACAGGAGACCCGCCACGTGGACTGAAGCTATAACGGGAAAAACCAAAGGAGAATCCAGGGCTTGTTAGTGTTTTGGGCTTCCTGATGGGCCCCCCTCCCCCCTCCCCAAGTAGAAAGTCTGCCAGCTGGGACAGTGTCAGTGAAAAAGAGAACAAGTTTCCACTGCCAACTCCAGCCCTCACCCCACTGCCCCCTCTAAGAGTGATGGGGCCTGGTCCTAGGGACCCAGGGCAGGAGCTGGCGACATCCACGAACAAGAACTACATCTGTAAACAATAAGGAGAAAGCCAGGTGAGAATGGAACTTCTAGGAGGCCCTTTAACAGGCCTAATTGAAGGGTCACATCCAAACTGGAATGAACAGTTAACAGTGTCCCTTAAATCTCTCTCTGGAAGGAAGGAAAGAAAGTTACATTCAGAAGTTCACATCTCTACTTGCTTGTGCTTCTCAGGGGCCTCTGGGAGGCCTGTCAGAGAGGCGTGTACTGATTGTCTACGGCCCGCAGGTGGCTCCGGGAGGAGGAGTCCATTTCATAGTCCGAGTCCCGGGCTCGACTGGTGGGCTCGGGCTCCAGGTGCCGCAGGCTGTTGGCCAGTTCCTCAGGCGAAGGCACCAGGTGGAAGATCTGCTCTGGGGGAGAGGACCGGCCTGGGAGACCCTCTGGGCCGAGCCCCCGTGGACAGCCAGAAGCGCTAAGGTGGGGAAGGCCCAGCTCTGAATCCCAGCGAGAGAGGGAGAAAGGAAACAGGACAGTGTTGGAGGAACCTGGGGGACAAGTGACCAAGAGAGAGACCACACTGTCAGTCTTAACGGGGTGGAGGCAAGTGTTGGAAGGACACAACACGAGGTCTCGGTTCCCAGTGCCACCACCCCCTTTATCAAGGGGCATTAGGGTCACACCTGGCGGCTGGGAGACGACTACCACATAGCTGGACAGCCGGACGTCACAGGCAGCCCCGCACTCGAGTGGGATGGGTGAGCGCTGGAAGTGGTGGAGCATGTCCACAACCGAGGGGAAGTGGAGGTGTTGCACGCGACACTGGCCCCGCTCAGTCAGTGACAGGCGCAGGTGCTGCAGGAGAGGAGGACAGTAGGCTCAGGCATTCGCCCCTAAGGGCCTTGAACCTGACCAGGGTGCAGCCCACCTGCCTCACCCCATACCTTGGCTATGCCCTGGAAGTTGAACGTGAGCACGTACTCCCCACGCCGAGTCTCACTCTGCCGTACCAGGAACACTCCATGAGCGTCAGGACCCTGCAGCTGAACCAGCTGAGCTGCCTTCACTCGGGAGATGGGGCCATGGAACCAGGGGTAGCAGGACAGGAAGTGATCTGTTTTCTGGCAGGCTGGATCCAGCAACCCCCCAGGAGAAGCACCTGACAGAGAAGGAGACAGGTGACGGTGATCCTTTGTGTGTGCCTTACGTCCGGGCTGAGTTCCGACACACCGGACGACAAAGGCCCTGGCCCCTCACCTTGGTTCAAGGAATCTGTGCTTCCCCTTGGAGAGTTAGATGTGCCGGGCTCTAAGGCTGAGGGAATACGCATCTCTGGGTCTGTGCTGAGTCTGCTGGAGAAGGGTTGGGGTTAAGAATCTGGGTAGGTCAGGAGGATCAGTAAAAGCTGTGCCAGGAGTGGGGCCCTAGGGTCTCACCCTTGGCCTGCGCACTCCCGGAGCTTGGCCATCCATGAGTTCAGCTGCTGCTCATCTCCCACCTCAAAGATGATGTCTGTCCGATCCTTCACCTGGCAGGGAGGGAGGGGAGAGCTGGGTGGGATCCCTGAGGTCTGTGTCTATTCCTCCCAGGTGTGGAAAGCTGTCACTCACCTTCAGCACAAAGGTGTAGAGGTTGTCAGGCATCTCGAGACGTGTGCATCGCCGAATCTCCTGGATGCTGGAGCAGGCTGCTTGTAGCTTGGGCTTTGAACTCTAGGAGACCAAGGCAGACATTCAAGGCCTGTCTCTGATGGCCCTTCACCCACCCAGGCCTCTGCCCTTTTCCACAGTCTCCCCAGGGGCTAGCTAGCTTGCTGAGTGCACGCTCATGGTGCTGCTGAGCAGGCACCCCAAGCCTGGAGTGCGTTCTAGCATTCTGCCTTGCAGGAGCCTGCAGAGGGCCCTCTGCCTGTAGCCACAGCACCGTCTCCCCTGACCCCAACACACACACAAACACACACACACACACACATTGAGCTCCCCAGCACCCGATGTGGCCTAAGGGCCAACCTCTGCTTCACCTGGACCTGTGGACATTCCAGCTCTGACATAGTCTGTTGGCTGACACCTGTTTCTCTTCCCACTGGTGGAGCAAAACCCCCCAACCCCCTACCCTTGCCAGTCACAGTGGCTGCTGGCCACCTCATCGCAGTAAACCCAGAGAGTGGACGTGAGGGTATCCAACCCAAGTTCCCTCTAATGGTGCTGGCTGACTCTGCCTGGGGGCCCAGGACTTTATCATTGAACCTTTAGCTCTGCTCCTCCGCAGCCTTAGGAAGCAGATACTATCACCACATCTTAAAAAGAAGAAACTCAAATCTTGGAAGTAAAGTCATTTGCCCCACACCTAGCTAATCTGTCCTGCCTTCAAGTCTTAGGGCAAGGAGGGGGTTGGCAGAGTAGCTTAGCTATGGGCTCTTGGGGCTCTTTTGCCAATGAGCCCAAAGGGGCAAAGCCTGGCATGGCTGGCCTCAATTACAGCCAGCCAGAAGCCCACACAAAACCTGGGGCCCAGCAGTCTCCATGACATTCAACACACGCGGGGCTCAGAGTGGGTGGGAGATGACCCCCTACCCTCTTGCCAGCAAAAGGGTCCTGACTGAGCCTGGCTGACCCTGCAGATGCTTGTTCCCGGGGCCCAGGAGCTCTCATCGTTTTCTCAGAAAGGAGCTCACCCCTTCACTGCCCCCATCTCCTCCACTTCCTCCTGTGATAAGACTGGTAAGATTGTTTCTCTGGGGTCATGAGATGATCGATGGCTGCTTCCAGCAGAGGCCAAAAGAAGATAAGAGTGTGGGGGAAGGAGCAAGATGTGGGAAATGGACAGAGGAGACCCAACCGGGCCCTCCTCCCTCCAGCAGCTTTTCCTAAGAGCCAGGAGACAGACAGCAAGGCGCACCTGGAGATACCACAGCTCTCACCAAGGCAGTGCCGGCTGGGGAGGAGGAAACAAGAGGCAGGAACAAAGGTGAGTTCCAGGCACAGTGGCTTTGGCAGACCTGACCTCCATGAGGGGCTGACTTTTCAAAAGGTGGTGCAAGACTCAGTCCTTAAAGCCATATGCTTAAGCATGCTTCAGACACACAGGTGCCAGGGTTCTGATAGAAGGATGGTGACCCCAGGACTGGGCAGCCTGGCAGGAGAGGGTTGGTCAAACTGGGGCTCTTCCTGGTCCAGGCCCACCCACAGAAGGTCTTGGAGCTGCCAGTCCTGCCCTGGTTGTTGGACACAGCAGTCTGGGGAGGACAGCTCTGGGAACAAGCTCAGAGAGGTTGCACAGCTAGTAAATCCCAGCCCTAAGTGACCAGCACCAGCCAGGGCATCTTCACCCTTCAAGTTCTTATATGTCCCCCACGACCAAGTTCCTCAGCCTGGGAGCCTCGCCTGGCACCTACACAAGCACTGGACACGCTGGAGCGCATGAGAAGCAGGGCCTCTGCTCTCCCAGCAGCTTTCACTGTCAGCCAGCCCCTCTGTCTCTATTTCCCGTCTGCAAAACGGGTTAGGTGCAGAGGGCTCCTTCCTTCTCTTGCTTTTGCAGTCAGCCCTGCCTGGACCCCCAGCCTCCCCACTGTCTCTAGGCCCTCAGCGTCACTGGGAGGAAGCGGGCCAGGCCGAGAGGGTAACAGGCCTCATCTCCCTTTCAGTTCTGCTCTGGGTCCTGGGCCCTGCCCCCAGTGTGAGTGCCCAGATTACTGGCAGAGCCTGCTTTTACTCTGAAAGTGGGGCCCTCCATGCCAGCTTCACCCCCAGCAGCTGAGGAACCGCTGACCTGACAGGCAGTGAAGAGAGCATTCCCCTCCTCCCCCCACAGCCAACCCTGGCCGCACAGACGTCCTGGCTCCCCTCTGCCTGCTGGCTGAGCGTGATACAGGTTCTTTGGTGTCTTCATGGTGGCCCAGGCTTACACAACCCCAGAGGCTGAGCTGGGGGCTGAACCCCAGCCTGCCAAGGACCAGAGCCAGTGCATCTAACTACCATGCTGCCTGGTGGGGGAGATGCCAGGGGCTCTGCCCAGATTGGAGGGGCAATTGAGAGCACAGGGACAGACATCCCCACCTATGGCCACAGCCCTAGCTGGACAGTCCAGAGCAGGCCTTGTGAGCGCTGGTCACTGTGTGGATGGACCAGTGACTGCAACAATGTTCTGACTGAACAATGTGATGGAACAGAGCTCTGGTGGAGAGAGCCGAGCCCGAACCGCAGCCGCAGGAACACTTGGGGCTTCAGGTTCCCCTCATCTCACACACCCTCTATTCCACCTGCCACGCAGAGCAAGCCAGGCCAGCAGCTGCTCTCTGGACCCACCTCAGAGTCACACTGTGCTTGGGTGATCAAAATGACCAGACCATCCCAGTGTTTGCAGTACAGGCGGTAGTAGACTGTCACCCGCCACATCCTGCATCATCCCTCCTGGGGAGCTGTTCTTCTCGTTCTTAGCTCCAATGGCCACTGTGCCTCCAGTGGTAATCCATTTCTTTGTTTGCTCTGGCTGCTAGGAAGCGTAAAGACAAAGATGTAGACCGGCTCTGACACTGTCCTCACAGTAGGGCTTGCATTTCTAGAGCTAACTTTATCCAGGCTTTTTAATTTTTCTTATTCCTCTAGGCACTAGGGTTCAGTCTTGACCCTACCCTTCTTGTATAACCTTGGACAAGCGACTCAGCCCTCCATGCCTTAGTTTTGTCATATGTATGTATGGTGGAAATATTTAATAGTCCCTCTTTTTTCACAGGGTTGGTATGGTGATTGGGTGAACTATTGCAAGTGAAAGAAATACCTTATAAACAGCTGTTGTTAAATTTCCAGGCTGGGGCCAGCCAAGATGGGAAAAGCCTGCTGGGCTGGCTGCGGCGTTACAGTGCTCCCGTGTCCCGTGCAGGACTACAGCTTCCCCTGAGCACACACCTGCTTTCTCTCAACCTTACAGACCCCGTTTGTAATGTGCTCCCTTTCTACCTGCAACGAAGTTGACACGTAATATAACCTCCCTCCCTACGTACATACCCTAAGTAAGATAAAAGGGGAGTAATGGAATGTAATTGATACTAAAATAAAATGTATATCACTGTGACTATGCATAACACACAGGGAACTACTCAGGTGCTTCTGGGTTTGAAGAGATCAAGGACATGAAGGTGCCAGAGGGTGGGTAGGGTGAACCCTGAAAGGACAATTAGTCTGTTCAGTGGACATGGCAGGAAGTTCCATGTGCTTCTACATAAGACAGACAGAGCAAAATTCTGGCCCTAGGTTTGTTCTCGTGCTTTTGGAGGGCATTTTGGTCAGCTCTGCCTAGCCCGCGGGTTCATCCGGTCCTCCTCAGCTCCCACTGTCCAAGGACTCCTTTCTCCCATGGCAGGGGCCCGGAGGTGGGCGGCCTTTTGGGCCTCGAATCTGCCTGGAGGGGATGACTGGGACCAGACCTGGCCTTTCTCTGGAGGCCCTGCCTTCCCTAAACCTGCTGCCACTCCCTGTGTGCTCAGGGGTGGGGATGGCCCATCCAGAGTCTTCCAAGGTACTGGGCTGTACCCTGCTCTGCCGTGTACTTGGCCATTCATACCCACAAGACCCCGGCAGAGGTGCCGGTGCCCCAGCAGGAACAAAATACACACAGGGTCACAGAGCTGTGAGAGCTCCCAGAGAAGGGAGACAGACACCCAACAGACAGGGGACGGTAAGGGCCGGGACAGGTGGGTGGGAAGGCAGTGAGTGAGCTTCCCAGGTAGGTGCCAGGATGACCCTGGCAAAGGCCCTGAGGTGGGGAAGCACAAAGGCACAGTGAGACTGGCATGCAGTGAGGCAGTCCCCACGGGACCTTGAGGCTGTGGGAGTCCGTCGGCTTATTCTAAGGTGGAGCTGTGGAGGTGGGCGGCTGACGCTCACATTAAATACTTGGGCAGAAGCAGGCCAGCTAGTTGGGCCTGACCCTGCTCTTACCCGCTGCCTCCGTGGGAGGCTGGAGGGGAAGACAACATCCAATTCACACCCAAGCACTAAAGGGCCTGGCACGGAGGGTCCCGTGGTATGGGCAGGCCGAGCCCTCACAATGGCCTTATTGCATCCACTGTAGGGGCCTTTATCCTTCAAGGGAAAGCCTTGAGGGGAGGCCTCCCACCACCATCTGGAATCCCCCAGGCCACACCAGCCCCTTAGAAGTCTTGCCTCTCCCAGGGTTTTGGGACCCTCATTCCTGTCCTATAAAGAGCAGCAATGGGACAGGAAGTAGGACATAGTATACAGCCCGAAGGTCTAGGTCCAAGCCACGCTCCTCTGCCATGGCCCGCATGCCCTCAAGGTAGCATCCCCGCAGCCGGGAGGCAAGGTTAGACGAGCCCTAGCTCCACCACTTAACTACCTTTGGGATCTTGGGCGTGGCACTAACTGGCAGCCTCAGTTCTCTCTCTGGTAGCGTGGGAACAGTAAGCAGACTCCAGGAGGAGGGTGAGAGTGCAGCCTTTGATGGGGGCCTGAAAACTTAAAGGCCCAGAAGAAATTCTAGATCCCAGTCATGGATAACTGAGTCCCCCAACCCCAGGCCACAGCCCAGAATCGATACTGCCTGTATGGATGAATGAACAAATGGACGAAAAAACATTATGGGAAAGGCTTAATCATGTCTTACTGATTGTATCAAAACAACCTTAAAAAAAAAAAAAGAAAATACCCTGTCTTGTTCCAAAAATTTTAGTCGGGTTATAGGGATACTCAGAGTGGGAAGGGAGACAACTGCTAGAACACAGACCAGAGTTTCACTTGCCACCAATTTGATTCTGAGCTTCCTGGCAGCCAGTGCAAAGAGGGATTCCCCAAGAGAAGGCAGCCTCTTGTGCATGGAGAATCACGTGCACAGTAGCACATTAAAGGCTCTGAGAAGATATGAAGCAGAGAAACCTGAACCCATGTGTTCCCCAGACTTTGGCCACCCTGTGTCCTGCTCAGAAGCCTCTCTGGGGTCTGCACAACCACCGCAAGCAACATTGCCATCCTGGTTTTTGGGAATTAGTCCTGGCTTTGAGTCCCAGCTCTGCCTCATCCTCCATGGACAAGTGACTCACCTCTCCTAGCCTCAGTCTCCACTTTTGTAAGGTGGGGTTAATAGTGCCTCTACCTTCCGTGAGAATTTGGCAATACAGTGTGTGCAGGGTATGGAAAGGTCCCTGGGGACACGGCACAAGGTGGGGATGAGCACAAGGCCTTAGGAATGCAGTCTTAGGAATACTTGATCTGCTCAGAAGCGAACAGTAGGAATACCTGATCTGCTCAGAAGCGAACAGCCCCTCCTGAGGAAGCTTTCAGCTTTCACAGCTATTTTTCCACAACAAGACCATGAGTCCAAGGCGGCCTCCCTGCTCCCTTTCCATCTTTGTGTGTCCTCTGCAGGGCATAGAGTTAGCGGCTTTAAATGTTTGCTGAGCACTCTCCAAAGTGGAGAAGGTGGAGGAAAAGGCACTGGAGGCTAAAGGTACGGCAAGAGCTAACATCCAGAGACCAGAAAGTACAGCCAAATCCACAAGCTGGCAGGGGAGTTTGCTGTGGCTAGAAATGGTACTAACAGACCCCCTCACCACCTTTTAGTGAGCACCTACTAGGTACCAGGCACTGGGGCCTGGGCTATCCATCCAGGATCCCTTTGAACTGCTGAATTCACAGGCCAGCACCATTTCCAGAAAATTCAAATTTCAAAGAAAAAAGCATCATATTGAGGAAGGGAGGTGCCGGGACCAAAGAAGTAGGAAGGTCACTGTTTCAGGGTGGAGGGCAATCCTCGACATGACCATGGTGATACTCTGAGACCACCCTGCTCTGGGGCACCTGTCTGAGGAACAGTGGTGGGCGCCTCCCATGACCCCCCCTGCCCAACAGCCCATGAGGCTGGTGTTTTTATCCCCACTTGACAAATGAGGAGCCAAGGCTAGGGGAACCTCCCGGAGGGGCTGGTCACAACACAGGATGCACACAACCAGCAGGCCTGGGTACTCTGGAAGTCAGCCCGGGATCCGTGTTTAACGTGGGCCCTGGGTGCGTCTGGAACCCACCGCATCTGAGGGGAAGGCTGGGCAGGGGGGCCACACCCACCTCCCTCCCCTGCCCCCCTTTCCCCAGGCACAAGAGACTTGGAGGAGGGAGGGCTCAGTCCATCCCACAGCGGCAGAATGGTGGATGCTGAGGCAAGGGCTCTGGAACCAGCTGGCCTGGGGGCAAAGGGGGCGCTCACAGGGAGCCCCCACTAAGTGTGAGGCGTCAGAAAAGAGGGTGACACCCTGAACCCCCTGCGAGATGGGCAGCATCAAAACTGAGTTGCTGGGCTTCCCTGGTGGCACAGAGGTTGAGAGTCCGCCTGCCGATGCAGGGAACACGGGTCCGTGCCCCAGTCCGGGGAGATCCCACGTGCCGCGGAACGGCTGGGCCCGTGAGCCATGGCCGCTGAGCCTGCGCGTCCGGAGCCTGTGCTCCTCAACGGGAGAGGCCACGACAGTGAGAGGCCCGCGTACCGCAAAAAAAAAAAAAACTGAGTTGCTGTCCATCAGTCCCGCCATTGCTACTCCCAGACACATCCAGAATCCAGCTACTTCCCATCCCCCTCCTCTGCTCACAACTCTCCTGTGGGCCCCATCTTGCTGGTCCTTGCCGTGGCCCGTGAACGCCGCATGACCTTGTTCTTGTTACCTCCTCAATCTCATCTACTGATCCTCTCACTCACTCCGATCCAGCCACACTGGCCTCCACTGTTCTGCAATGTAGCAAGCACACTCCCACCTTGGGGCCTTTGTGCCTGCTGTTCCCTCTGAAAGGCAGTTTGCCCACATTTTCACAAATCGGGCTCCTCTCGGATTCAGGTCTCAGCTCAAGGGTCACCTCCTCAGGAAGGCCCTCCCTGACCAGGTGTCTAAATACACAGAGTCACCATCACAGAACCCCTTTACTTCCTTCACTGCACTTGCCAACCTGTGAAATGCTCTCTGTGGGGACTTGTTCTTGTGGCATCCCCGGTACCGACCACGGTGCCTGGTAGGTTGTAGATGCTCACTTCACTCCTATACAGATATTCATCACAGGCCCCTTGTTCGCCAAGTATTGTGAGTGCTGGGGATAATAAGTAGGGCCCAGGATATGGGCCCCACTGCAGACCGCCCATTGCCATGAGGGCTCTGGAGGAGTGGCAGGGATACGTCAAAGCAGGGTGATCGGGGCGAGGACGGAGGACGCGAGGTTGGGCCTCCAGGGGCTCGAGCCGGCCAGGGGAGAGGACTGGCTGAGAGGAAGGCTCTGGACACCTCACGGAACACATCAGGCTGGTGTTACAGATGGAGGAATGGGGACCCTGAGAGGCAAAATCATTTGTCCCCGGCCACGGAGAAAGAAGCCAAGAAGAGCTGGGGCTCGGACCCTCGTCTGCCCAGCCCCAGAGCCCACACCACCCACCCCCAACCAGCCCGTTCCTCCCAGCTAGTGTTCTCTCCCACCACCAGGCCTGACCCAAACTGCGGGTTTCAGCAGAGAGAACCTCCCCTCCTCCAGGGAGCCTCCTCTGATCACCAAGTCGTGGTCAGTGCGATTCCTGTGCCTCTCCCTCGGCACGGGGCTTATCAGCCCTGGCCATAATTTCCTGAAGGTGCAGCTGCCCCCACCGCCTGCCTGGGAGTTCCTCGGGGGGTGGGGACAGGGCACCAGGCCTTCTTCCCAGCTGGGGCCCAGCACCGGGTCCAGCCCAGAGGAGGTACTTGGAAAGGGTTTGTCAGATGGATGGGTGAGTAGCTGCTAGGTGCCTGGGGCCCCAGCCCTCATGTCTCGGGAGCAGGGGCAGATGCGGGGGGTGTGGTGAGTTATCTCACCCCCTTGTTCCCCGGCTCCCTAGGGGGCAAAGCGAAGGCAATGAGCCCGTTCCAGGGGCTGAACCAATGTTGGAACTACAGGCCACAGGTCACTTCCTTCCTCTGCCCCCAACCAGAGCCCCGCAACACACACACAGGCCCTTCGAGTGCCTGCTTCAGCCGCTTTTTCTCCGCGTGAGCCTGAGCAAATCACTTCACTTCTCTGTGCTTTTGTTTTCTCATCTGTAAAATGGGGGTGATGTTGGAGTGCAACCTCAGGGCTTCTGTACGTGAACCTGCCTGTCGCCCTGAGTACACAGGAGTCTCCCAGGTCTCCCCCTTGGTCTACTCCCTGTTGCCTCAAGCTCCCTCTCCCCGCGGGGGAGCAGGAAAGGGATGGGAGAAGCTTCCTTAAAAGCCACATGGATCAAGTCAGTTTCCCCTTTCTGGCAAGTGAGAGCCCGCCAGTGCCAGAAGCAGAGCTTCTCCAGAGCCGACACTGACATGGTGAGACATCCCCCAAGCATAACCACCCTGCTCGGAGTCCACATCATTTCGCCTCCCTCCTCTGGGTGGCAGCCCCAGATCCCACCCTGAGCGACCAAGCCTGAGGGTGGGGGCCTGCGCCCCCCACTATTGGACCCAGAGAGGCCCTGTAGGAGGGGTAGCCAGCCAGAGATGCTGAAACAGCGGCTGGGGGCTCGTCTGAACCCCACCTGCAGTGAGCTCCCCCTCAAGCCTGTAAAAGTCCCCCCGCCCCGACATGTCCGAAAGACAGACTCTCAGTGACACAGACACAAAGCCCCTTCTGAGAGAGATGGCGACCACCCCCCCACACACACCATCACAGAGACTGGGACACAAAGCCCCTCTCAGATGCTGGAGCAACCATCCCCTCAGAGACAAACTCCCAGAGACAGAGACCCCCCATAGAGAGAGACAGCCCCAAACACACACACACAACCAGTCTGGGACCCCCTGACAGCCACTCAAACCCCTCCTGAGACGCGGGTGTCCTAGTTCACGCCGTGTGGTTGAGTGTGGATGACCCAGCTGTGAAGACGGGCAGGCACTTCCGCTCTGAGGCCGGCTGGGTGTGGGGGGTCCGTGGCTTAAGAGGGATCACACCTGGAAGTCCCACTCCCTGCACCCCGT
Source organism: Neophocaena asiaeorientalis asiaeorientalis (assembly GCF_003031525.2). Taxonomy (NCBI): domain Eukaryota; kingdom Metazoa; phylum Chordata; class Mammalia; order Artiodactyla; family Phocoenidae; genus Neophocaena; species Neophocaena asiaeorientalis. Next base: position 7,903,012 of record NW_020174645.1, on the reverse strand, counting down.
CACAGGCGTGAATGAACTGGCGAACCAAGGAGCTTACGGACCCCCCGGCACCTTCGCTAGCTGACCTCGCCTCCCCCCTCGGGGTGACAGTGGTTCAGGCCACATGGCCCGGTCTGGGGAGGCGTGTCCTGGGATGGGGCCTTGCAGAGGCGGGAACAGAGGAGCCAGTGCCACCACCCTCACTAGCCGGGCCACTTGTCCACACCTCCTAGGCCTCTCCCCGCTACACCTTTCCTCCACGCGGGGCACCACTCCGGGCCAAGACCTTTGGCAAATTAGGATCAACCACTTTCCAGGGCCTGGAGCTGCTCAGCAGCCAGCCTCCATCAGCTCCCCTTCAGTCAGTTACCCGCTGCCCCGCCTGAGACGGTCTTGAGGAGAGAGCGGTGTCTCTGTCTGGGATCGCTGAGCTGGCACTTGGGCCTGGGCCGACCGTGGGTCCGGAGCAGGGTCGGGGCCCAGCCAGAACCCCACCCCCACCCCAGCCCCCCGCCGGCTGCAAAGCAGCTGCCACCAGCCCACGCCTTGGGCGACCGCATCCTGCTCCCAGTATCGCGCCAGGAATCCTCCCTGCCCCGCGTGGCCGAAGAGCTGCAAGGCCCGTGCACCCTGTCCCCATCCACCTTCATGCAGGCTACGCCTTCCTCTCGTAGTGCTGCTCCGGCTACCTCGGTGCCAGGACACCCCGGGCCTCGCGTACCGGGCTGTGGTCAGCCCCCAAGACAGGAAGCCATGGCTCCTTGCCACGTGCCCAGGCCCCGAGCAGGAGGGGGCACACCGGCCCCGAACCTGGCACTGCTCCCCGGGCTTTCCTGCTGCACGGGTGGGTGTACTCAGTGCTCTCGAGGGGAAAGCAGAGGAGCACCTGAGTCTCACAGGGCCAGGGGTCCTGGAGCTGGCCGGCCCCCCAGGGCCTTTTGCGGCGGGCCCACCTCCTGGCCTCTCTGTGGAGCCAGCCCAGTGGGGGAAGCCCCTCGCCCCTGCAGCACAGACCTCAGCTGCACCCTGGGCCCCGTGTCTGTTCCACGCCTGGTGAGAGTGGAAAAAGATGTGGTTAAGAAACAACAGATAACCTCTGTCACCGGCCTCCGGTAGGGGAGTGCACCGGAGGGAGGGGGGTCTCGTCACCACCAAGATCCCCAAAAGCCCCGATGGTGGCCACTGCCTGCCTTCGAAGAATGATGATTCAGAAGAAGAGGTGAAAGCGAGGGCCTCTGGGGCTCAAGGGGCTTCAGGGATGCCAGGGAGGCTCAGAGTTGGCTGAGCAGAGCCTTGGGCTGAGCTGACAGGGAAACCAGGGCGAGAGCCCAGGAATCTCCACCCTTCCAAGCTCAATCTGCCGTGAGTTGTTGTCGTTATCCTTAGCCCACGTTTAGTGATATGCCTTGACACACAGCATCTCACGGACACCAAAAAAACAACAGGAAACTGTACCAGCCACAAAGAATAAAAGCTGGCTGGATTAAATAATTAAATGTGAAAAATAAAACCAAGACAAAACTGGAATAGAAGAACCTAAATAATTATCTGATCCCAGGGTCGGGGAGGCCTTTCTAAGCAGAAAAAGCAAAGAACAAAATCATAAAGGAAAAGATCACTGTATTTCACTGCCCAGACTTAGAAACCTCCATAGGCCAAGAAACTCAGGACCAGTCGAAAAGCCAAATGGCAAACTAGGGAAATATTTGCAACGTGTGACAGAGTGCTAATGTCAGTGTAAAGAGCTCCTGCAAGTCAACAGGAAAGAGGCAGGCAGTGCAGGAGAGGAGCACAGAGAGTTAATGGCCTGTAAGTCACAGAAAATGTCTATGACCAAGAAACATTGGAGAAAGAGTCAAAATCCACAGAGACAGAAAGTAGGATTAGTGGTTGCCAGAGGCTGAGAGGACGGGGATGGGAATGGGGACCGATGCTAACAGATACTGGGTTTCTTTCTGAGGTGATGGAAATGTTCTGCAATTGGATAGAGGTGATGGTTGCACGCACAGTAGTATACTAAAAACAACGAGTTGCACTTTAACATGGTGAATTTTATGTTATGTGAATTATATCTCACTGTTTTTAAAAAAGAAAAATGGTTCGTTCCATTCATAAGCAGAAAGGACAAGATAACCACTTCACCTAGAAGTTGGCAAAGGTCTTTAAAATAATGGCCAGTGTTTGCACCACTATTTGAAGATAGATGGGTGTAACCTTCCTAGAAGACTATTTGGAAAGGATATATCAGAAGCATTAGAAATAGCTAGTGAGCACATGAACAGATGCTCAACATCATTAGCCATCAGGGAAACGTAAATCAAAGCCATTCACACCTGCTAGGGTGGCTACAATCAAAAAGATAGATAGTAACAAGTGTTGGTGGGACTTCCCTGGTGGTCCAGTGGTTAAGAATCCACCTTCCAATGCAGGGGGTGCGGGTTTGATCCCTGGTCAAGGAACTAAGATCCTACATGCCGCGGGGCAACTAAGCCTGCATGCTCTAGAGCCCACACGCCACAACTAAAGAGAAGCCCGCGTGCCGTGACGAAAGATCCCACATGCTGCAACTAAGATCCGACATAGCCAAATAAATAATAAAATAAGAAAAACAAGTGTTGGTGAGCATGTGGAGAAATTGGAACCCTCATACATTACTGATGGGAATGTAAAATGGTGCGGTACTCCGGAAAACAGTTTGGCAGCTCCTCAAAATGTTAAACGTAGAGTTACCATATGATCCAGCAATTCCACTCCTAAGGTATATACCCAGGGAAAAATGAAAACGTATGTCCACACAAAAACTTATTCACGAATGTTCGTGGCAGCACTATTCACAATCGCCCAAAAGTGGAAACAACCTAATGTCCATCACTGAGGAATGGATAAACAAAATGTGATCTATTCATACAATGGAATATTATTTCCAATAAAAAGGAACAAAATACTGACACAAGCTACAACACGGACGAACCTTGAACATGTGATGCTGAAAGAAGACAGTCGCAAAAGACCACATATTATCTGATTCCATTTATATGAAAAGAACAAACTAGGCAAATCTATAGAGACAGAAAGTATTGATAGATTAGTGGTTGCCTGGGGGTGGGGGAGAGGAGGAATGCGGAGTGACTGCTGATGAGCACAAGGTCTCTTTGAGACGATGAAAGTGGTCTAAAATTAAATCGTGGAGATAGTTGTACAGCCCTGTAAATATACCAAAAATCACTGTACCCTTTAAACGAGTTAATTTTATAATTTGTAAAGTATATCTCAATAAAGCTTTGAGAGAAAGAGAAAACATGAGAAGTGCTCACAAAGCCTTCCACCCAGCACTTCCCTTCTAGGAATATGCTTCTAAGGAAATAATCAGAGATGGGCAGCAAGATTTATGTACAACATGTTTGTCACAAGGTTGTCCAGTTGAGCAAAAAAATTAGAAGTGATTGAAATAGGAGTCTAGATAAGCATAGATAAATATATCATGGCCTATCTGTGTAAATGAAATATCGTGCAGCCAGTATTTATTTTTAAGACATTCTTGAAAAATATTTAAGAGAACAGAAAAATGTTCAAGACATGTTAAGTGACAAAAAAGCAGGTAACAAAACGGTAGGATGAGTGTCAGTCCCACAAGGGCTGGGGGTTTTGTCCAAAAGTTTCTGCCTATGTTTCCAACATACCTGGCACACAGAGGGGGCTCCCTAGCTAACTGCTGAATGAAGAATTAGTAAATGTGGACAGAATTGCAATTTGGGGGAAAAGTTAGAGAAAGAAATACAAGACAGAAGATTACAAAGACGTCTAAGTGAAGTGGAAGTGCTCGTTCTCTCTGGGTAGTAGGATTGTGGGTGGTTTTTCAGTTACTGTTCCATAATTTCTGCCACGAGCTTTATTAATTGAAAAATCAAAACCAGAAACACGAGGAACTCAAACGTGGAGGCCCTCGGTAAGGTAGACAGTTTCCTAGATTACACGAAGATTTGAAAAGAGACACAGCGGGGCCTCCCATTCCAGACGGTTCCCTGGAGAGAGGTTTCTCTCTCTGCTGCGCCATGGACTTCAGACTGGGCCGCAGTCAGGATTCAGGTCAGGCCCAGGAGGGGAGGGTCAGCCACGGTGAGGGAGAACCCAGAGGCCAAGTGCCGCCGTGATGGGCCCCCTCCCCCGTACGCCATCACCCACCGGTGCCAGAGGCTGAGCAGTCAGCGGGGTCCACAGCCTGAGGAAAACAGTGGCCTCTTCCCCAGCCCAGAGGGGAGAGAGGAAAAAAGGGTGTGGGGCCCCAAAAAGGAAGCTGAGGCGGCCCCTCCAGCCTTGGGGAAGGAAGCTACCCTCCGCCTCCACCCCCGGGGGGGCCAGCGCTCTGAACGCAGAGACCTCTGCTTGTGCCTTTTGCTTTCCTTTTCCACATTCGCAAAGGAGTGGGTGGGGGATTTCCAGCGGGCCCGCCTGGGGGCCCGCTGGCGGCTGGTGCCCAGTCCAGGCTACCAGGAGAGCTGGCTAGGTTGTTGCCCATCCCAGGGAGGGCATCTGGGGACCCACCCCTGGGGTCTGGTGACTTCCCACGCAGCAAGCCCCTTCTTCTGCCTCTCAGGGCAGAAACACATTGTGTCAGGCCCTCCCAGAGCCTATTTTCGACTCAATCACCCAGCAAGGCCAGTACTGACATTCCACTTTCCAGAATGGGAAACTGAGGCTGAGACAGGCTGAGTTCTCAGCCCAAAGTCATGTAATAAGGACACAAGAGCCAAGATCTGAACCCAAACCTGTCCATCTGCCCTTCTCCCCGGCCGCCAAGCCCACGGCCCAGACTCTGCAGCTGTGTGTCCCAACACCCAGTCCCCCAAACAAAGGAAAACAGAAAAGCAACTTCCAAGAAGCTGGCGACAGCTAACAGGCCCCGAGGAGCAAGGGCGTGGGGGTGGAAGCAGCCCCCAGAGGCTCCGGGGGTGGGGGGCGGGGTGTGATGATAAATGACTGTCGTTTGCCACCCTCCCCCTGTTGGATTCGGGGGCACCTTCCAGTCTCTGGATTCACAGAATTTGAGCTGAAAGGAAGCACGCCGATACCATCTGCCCGTGGTTTCAGCGTGGTTGGGGGTTTCTTCTAAGCAGCAAAGTACTTTTCAAAACACGACCTTACACGAAAGCCCAATAAGGGGCAGATGGGGCGGCTGTGTGTGCGCGGCTGGGGGCCCCACAGGAGCCACGGGAGCCCTGCCCACCACCACCCCTTCCTCCCTCCCCCCACTAGCCCCGGAAAGCCCGGATCAAGCCCCCTGGTTGCCCATTTCCCAGCTCAGAGAGGGGCAGGGACCAACCTGGGTCACTAAGCAGCCCCGGGCAGAGTGAGGACTGAAACCCCACTCTCACCCTGGCAGCCTTCAGCCCCCTGGTCCCCCTGGGAGAGGATGGGATCGGGAAGCCACTGGCCTCCGACGCACCTGTCTCCCCCTGGGACATCAGGGCTCTCGCCAGCCCACGAAGATCTACCGGGCTGTAGGCAGAAGGTGGGAGGTTTCTCGGGCTGCTCAGGGGATAAACACATCCCCTGGCCTTGGCAGGCCCACACCGGCCTCCATTCATGCTCTTCCATCTCCCAGCTGTGTGGCCTTGGGCAGGTCTCTCTACCTTTCTGTGCCTGTTTCCTCATCTATAAGATGCCTTCATCACTGTTCCCGCCTCCCAGGGTTTGTGGTAATTGCATGGGATGTGTCAAATGTAGTGCCCATCATGCTGAAAATGACTAATAAAAATAACAACAACTACATGGGACTTCCCTGGAGGTCCAGTGGTTAGGACTCTGTGCTTCCACTGCAGGGGGCACGGGTTCGCTCCCTGGTCGGGGAACTAAGATCCCACGTGCCGCTCAGCCAAAAAAACCCAAAAAAAACCCACAGCAGCTAAGATTTGCTGAGACCACCTGCGCCGGGCACGGCTCCCGGCACCATGCAGACAGCAGCTAGTTCACCATTGCCCTGATGTGGGTGCCGTCACTCAGCTCTTTTTACTTGAGGAAAATGAGGCACAGAGAGGGTGAAGTGCCTTTCCCAAGGTCACACAGCTCAGAAGGGGCAGAGGCAGGACTCAGGCCCAGCTCT
>NW_020174645.1:7878228-7896792 GCF_003031525.2 Neophocaena asiaeorientalis asiaeorientalis | reverse complement strand
CCCGCCCGGCCGCTTCCTGCCCAGCACTCCTCTTCCTCCTCGCACTCCTGCCTCTGAGAGGAAACCGCCAGGCCCCCCGGCGGACGTCCCTTTCTTTCTGCTTCCTCTTTCCCACACTTGGGGCATGGGCTCCAGGCTCGGGCCCCCAGGGTCCAGCAGTGTCTCCTTCTGTGTCTCAGAGCCTCAGTGTCCTCATCTGTGAGGCAGGCACAGTGGCCATGCCTACTTTGCAGAGTCAGGGGAGCATTGAGGGGGCTAATTCGGCACCGCCCTCGCCCACGGTCAGTGCTCAGGACACTCAGCCCCTTCATCAGCCGGGCTGCTGGGAGCACCTACTGCCCGCAGGCTGCCCGGCCACACTCATACCCAGGCCCCTCACATACCCAGTCAGCATATACTGTATCCACAGCTTCCCTTACACGTGCTGGCACTGGGACCACCCCCCATTTTACAGATGAGGAAACTGAGGCCCAGTCACTTGCCCAAGGACAGCTCGGAAGGAGCAGAGGGGGAACAGCTCTGAACCATATTGCCCAACTGGCCCCCGGCCTAGGTCAGCCTAGGTCAGGCTCTCCCTAGGACCAGCAGGTCCAGCCACTGCCAACCAGACCACTTCTTCCTGGGGGTACTAGAGGCCTGTGATGCAGGAGGGGAGCTCAGGGATGTGGGCTGAACCCCCTGTGAGTCCCCCCACTCCTTCCTCTACCTCTTCTCTGGGCTGAGCAGCAGAGACCAAGGGCAGAGCACACTGGGTCCACCAAGTCTTACATGCTGGGTGAGAGGGGCACTGGGCAACCCCCTCTGGGCCTCAGTGTCCCCATCTTTGGTGGCACTAGACAAGATGGCCACAAGGAGCCTTTCCTGGTCTGAGAACTCAAAACAGACGCACCCCCCCACCCCACTCCCAAGTAGGGCCACTGGCTAAACACCACCAGCACCACCACCCATGATAATAAATCCTTCTGGAGACCTGCTAGGCACCAGGTGCAGCCCGAATACCTGGGTCCCAACCCCATCTCAGCTGCTCAGAGCTATGTGACCTTGGGCAAGTCACCTACCTTCTCTTAGACTCAATTTCCCCATCTGTGATATGGGGGTAATCACAACAGCACCCTCACAGGACTGCTGTGAGGATTAAATGAAGCCAAGGCAGTAAAGTGCCTAGTATGTAACAAGTGCCAAACAGATGCTGGCTAAAAGGGCATTTTTTCAACAACAGCTACTAGAATTTCATCATTACCCCCACTTTAAAGATGAGAGAAGCTGAGGCTCAGCCCCCGGACCCAGTAGGGCTGGCAAGGCTTTGAGACCATCTCAGCCAAACCAGGCTTGGACATGTGGGGAAACTGAGGCCCAAAAGAGCAAAGGGCTGGCCCCAAGGCCATGGCCAGCCCAGATGTGCTCCATTTGAAAATGGACCCCCAGCTCCCGGCAAAGCTCTGCCCTAAGGCCAGCCACCCCGGGCCTGGTGGCTGGTCCTGTGATCTCTCCCTGACCCTGGGACAACCCCCTGACCTCCCAGTCAGGCTCTCCCTCCACAGGGGCCAGGCTGGGATGCACGTCAAGTGATCCTGGCCCAGCACTGCCAAGTCCACCAATTTATAAGCGAAACCAGAAACTGGGTTCTTATATGAAATCTTTCCATTTTATGGTTTTTAACTATTGGCAACCAATCCAACTTTCTTGCTTTTCTGGGGTTTTTTTGGTTTTTTTTGCGGCACGCGGGTCTCTCACTGTTGTGCCCTCTCCCGTTGCGGAGCACAGGCTCCGGACGCGCAGGCTCCGGACGCGCAGGCTCAGCGGCCATGGCTCACGGGCCCAGACGCTCTGCGGCATGTGGGATCTTCCCGGACCGGGGCACGAACCCGTGTCCCCTGCATCGGCAGGCGGACTCTCAACCACTGCGCCACCAGGGAAGCCCCAACTTTCTTGTTTTTAACTGTTGAGTGGGATGGTACGTCTCAGGCCTGGCCGGCTCCTACTCTGCACCCCGCGGCTGGAGGGAGGTCGTTCACAGTGTGGCTGGGGGCTCGGGAGCAGGGGCCTGTCGGATCAGGGGCTCCGATCTCCTTAGCACCATGATGCTGAGCGAGTTTCTTTGCCTCTCCCAGCCTTGGTTTTCTCATCTGTCAAATGGGCCAACAAGCTTGACCTCATGGGAAGGACTTGAAGTCAAGTGTTTAGGGCAATGCCTGGCGCACAGCAGGTGCCTACTTAAGGTAGTAAACGTACTGTTCCCCCATCCCAGCCTGGGCTCAGAGATGCCCAAGGAGAGGGAGGTGCCACAGGACAAGCAGACATGGGGACCAGAGGGTCTTCTAGGAGAAGACTCAAGCCACACTCTCCCAAGCCAGAAGACCAGAGCAGCCCCAGAGGGCTCCTCTAGCCCATTCCTGCTGCTGGATAGGTGTCCCAGCCCCTCTGGCCCTAAATCCTCCAAGTGCTCCCACTGCTCTTCGTGTAAAACCTAAAATCCTCACCATGCTCCATAAGGCCCCAAATAATCCAGCCCCATCACCTTTCCAACCTCATCCCTCCTTCCTCCTTCTACTCCGGCCCCTGGCCACCCGGGTGTTCCTCAAAGTCTCCCGGTTCGTGTTCACTCCAGGGCCTTTGCACTTGCCATTTCCTCAGCCTGGGACTCCTTCACCCAGATCTTCCAGGATCGGCACCTGCGCTCATCCCAGATGTCACCTCTTGCCAAGGGGCCTTTGATGACCACCCCCCAGCCGAGGCAATCCCTAGCTTCCCCCGAGGGCCAGCGCGTAGTACAAGGAAGGGTTGCCCCACCTCCCGTCCTCCTGCAGTGATGCCACTGAAACCAGACTTCAGACTTTGGGAACTAGTCACACAGGTCTCCTCCAACCGCCCTCCAGCCACCCACTGCAGCAGCCTGTGGCCTCTGCTTACACTCCACCTGTCGTGGCAAGCTCCCTCCCACCACAGCCCTCACAGTGACCCTTGACCCTTGGCTGCTGCTATCACCCCTACTTTACAGATGACTAGACTGAGGCTCCAAGTGGGAAAGTGACCGGCCCAAGGTCAGAGGTTCTGGTCAGAGGCGGAGCTGTGACCCAAGTCCAGGTGAGGCTGACCCATGAGCAGCTGGCCACCTGGCCTCAGACTTCTGGGTGGCGTTAGCTTGGCTGAGGCCCGAGTGATATCCCTGGGCAGCTGCCCACTCTCAGTTCTCGTCCTCCAAGCCTCTCCCCACTCTGGGCAGCAAGGGCTTCTCCAAACAGGTGCTGAGTACCCTTTCAAGTGACAGAGCTCGGGTATGAACCCAGAGCTCAAGCCCTGGCTGTCAAACCTTCCTTTGCCTATGTTTAAAGCTGCTCCCAAAGACAACTCCAGGGTCAGAGGTTGGAGGTCAAGGCTACCCTCCAGGCAGGCACACTCAGGACTTCTAGTCTAGGTATCCTTGGCCCAGAGACTGGAGGCTCCAAGTCACTCCAGGAAACATTCAGGAAGAGCCCCAGACTGTTCCAAGCACAAAGGGAAGCTGTCAGAAGCTGACGGAGCTGGGGCCTGCTCTGTCAGGCCAGGCACTCTGTGGAGGGGACAGGAGAGGCCCCACCAGGGCTGCTTACTTGGTGGGGGACACCCCAGGTCACACAGCGACCACCAAGCCTATGGCAGAGGCCCAGGAGGCCTGGAGGGAGGGGCGAGCCTCAGGGACCCAGCTACCACTCCGGGTCCCGTTTCTCCAAGGCCAGACACCACTTCTGAGCCCTGAGGACTCTGACCAGGGCCCCACCCTCAGGGTTCCCAAAGAACAGGAGCCTTGATCATGCATCCCAGCTGGGCAATGAGGGCCCAAACCAGCACTAGAAGTAAATCTGCATCCTTAGCCCCCAAATCATTTCACTACCGTGGCAACCAAAATAACAAGGCGGGCCAGTAACAGTGAGCCTCCCCTGCGCCAGGCACTCAGCAGATGTGCCCTCCCAGTTATCACAACAGCCACACAAGGTGCGAACTCTGAGTAGCTCCACTGTACAGAGGAGGAAACTGAGGCCCAGAGAGGTGATGTCACTTGCCTAAGGCCCCAGAGCTGAGAAAGAAGCTAATTCATTGTTTGAACCTGGGTCCATCCGACTCCTGACACTAGGTTTTCCAAGATGGTTTATTTTAAGCAGCAGGAGTTGTTTTTAAAGTTTTATAGGGAACCCCACCTTATCATGCAGATAAGATCATGTGTCTGGGACGTTATTTGCCTTTCATGGTGTCGGAGCCTTGAGACGTTTTAAAAATGAGTAAAGTTTTTATCTGCACTTGCGTTTTTCCAAAGGCTTCGTGTTACACTTGGAATAAAATACTGACTCCTCACGGGACCCTCTACCCGCACATCCTCCCGCACGCCCCATCTTCCCCATCTGTGCTCCCAACACACTTCTGTTTTTCTTTCTTAAAAATATGCAAAATGCTGGGGACTTTCCTGGTGGTGCAGTGGTTAAAACTCCACGCTCCCAATGCAGGGGGCCCAAGTTCAATCCCTGGTCAGGGAACTAAATCCCACATGCGTGCTGCAACTAAGAGTTCACGTGCCACAACTAAGGAACCAGTGAGCTGCAACTAAGGAGCCTGCCTGCCACAACTAAGACCCGGCGCAAACAAATAAATACATAAATAAATAAAAATAAATACATTTTTTAAAAAAACATACAAAATGCCTTCCCATCTCAGCACCTTTGCCTATGCTGTTCCTGCTGCCCAGAGGTTCTTATCTCAGTATTAAGGTCTCAGTTCAGAAGTCACCACCTCAGTGGGAATTCCCTGGTGGTCCAGTGGTTAGGACTCTGTGCTTTCACTGCTGAGGGCACAGGTTCAATCCCTGGTTGGGGAACTAAGATCGCATAAGTTGTGTGGTGCAGCCAAAAAAAAAAAAAGTTACCTCCACAAGACTCACTGTTAAACTTTAGTGATTAAGAGAGTGTGGTGTTAACATAAGAATAGACACATAGGCCAGTGGAACAGAAGGAGGGTCCAGAAGCACACAGATAGACACTAGATTTAGGATGAAAGTAGCATTGCATGCAATCCAATAGGAAAAAGAGAGTCACATCAGCATGTAGTGCCAGAAGTGGAAGAAGTGTGACCCCTACCTCACGCCATACACAAAAACTAATTCAGGATGGATCTTGTGAAGGCCCATCAATATGACTCAGCCCAAACAATAAAGCTTCTAGAAGAAAAGACAAGGGACGTGTCTGGTGGTACAGTGGTTCAGAATCTGCCTGCCGGGACTTCCCTGGTGGTCCAGTGGTGAAGAATCTGCCTTCCAATGCAGGGGATGCGGGTTTGATCCCTGGTTGGGGAGCTAAGATCCCACATGCCACGGGGCAACTAACTAAGCCCAAGTGCCACAACTACTGAGCCCACGTGCCCTGGAGCCCTCAGGCCACAACTAGAGAGAAGCCCGTGCACCATAACAAAAGATCCCACACGCCTCAACGAAGATCCCGCATGCTGCTACTAAGACCCGATGCAGCCAAAAATAGAAAAGAAGAAAAGAATCTGCCTGCTGATGTAGGGCACATGGGTTCAAGCCCTGGTCTGGGAAGATCTCACACGCCATGGAGCAACTAAGCCCGTGCACCACAACTACTGAGCCCACATGCCACAACTAATGAAGCCCGCACACCTAGAGCCCGTGCTCCACAACAAGAGAAGCCACCGCAATGAGAAGCCCACGCCCCGCAACAAAAAGTAGCCTCCACTTGCTGCAACTAGAGAAAGCCTGCGTGCAGCAACAAAGACCCAACGCAGGCAGCAACAAAAAAAAGAAAAGACAAGAAAGATCTTCATGACCCTGGGTAGGCAAAGATTCTTTAAATGGGACACAAAAAGCACTAACCATACAGGAAAGCAACCGATAAACTGGACTTCATTGAAGTTAAGAACTTAGGTTCATGGGACTTCCCTGGTGGTGCAGTGGTTAAGACTCTGCACTCCCAATGCAGGGGGCCCAGGTTCAATCCCTGGTCAGGGAACTAGATCCCGCATGCATGCCACAACTGAGAGTTCGCATGCCGCAACTAAGGAGCCCACGAGCCGCAACTAAGGAGCCCGTGAGCCACAACTAAGACCGGGTGCAACCAAATATATAAATAAACTAGTAAATAAAATAAATATTTTTTAAAAAGAACTTAGGGGGCTTCCCTGGTGGCGCAGTGGTTGAAAGTCCGCCTGCGGATGCAGGGGACACGGGTTTGTGCCCCGGTCCGGGAGGATCCCACATGCCACGGAGCGTCTGGGCCCGTGAGCCATGCCCGCTGAGCCTGCGTGTCTGGAGCCTCTGCTCCGCAACGGGAGAGGCCACAACAGTGAGAGGCCCGCGTACCACAAAAAAAAAAAAGAACTTAGGTTCATGAAAAGATTCCATTAAAGGAGTAAAAAAGACAATCACAGAGCAGGAGGTCATATGTATGATACAAAGAAAGTGCATTCAAGTGTGCTGAAGTACATTCAGGTATAAAAACTTTTATAAATCAATAAGGAAAGGACAGACAACTCAATAAAAATGGCAAACACTTGAAAAAAGAGTCAATCCCAATGGCCAATAAACACATGAAAAGGTACTTAACCTCATGAGTCATAAGGGAAATGCAAATTAAAGCCAAGATTTGAGATACCAGTATACATCCACTAGAAGGGCTGGAAAGAAAAAAGACTCATTCACTGCTGATGGGGATGCAAAATTGTGCTGCCACTTTGGAAAATGTTTAGAAGTTTCATATAAAATTAAACTTGCACTTCCCATATGACCTAGCACTTCTAGGAATCTACCGGAGGGAAATGGAAGCGTATGTCAATACAAAGACCTAAGAGCAAATTTCATTACAGCATGATCTGCAAAAGTACCAAAGTGGAAACAACCCAAATATCCATCAACCGGTGAATGGATAAATAAACTGTGGTACATTCACACAACAGGCTGGATTTACTCAGCGATAAAAAGAAACAAACTCTGATGCCCCCAAAAGCATGGACAAATCTCTAGAACATGCTGGGTGAAAGGAGCCAGACACAAAAACCAATATACTATACGATTCCATTTATATGAAGTTCGAAACAGAGAAATGCAATCCGTGGGGGTGGGAGTCGATGTGTGGGAGGGGGGGAGTGTTGACGTGGAAGAGGCATGAGGGAGCCCCTGGGGCACTGGGCCACCGCGTGTACTAACACAGGGACACTCGTGGAGCTTCAGACACACTTCACACGTCTCAGCATGTGCATGGGACCCCACAATGAAGTCTAACAGGAAAGGTACTTCACATAAGGGGGTTCCTTGACAACACCCCATCCCAACCCCCAAATTAGGGCCCCTCAGTTATCCTCCCAGAGGCCTCATTGCTTTCCTTCAGAGCACAAAATACACTTGATTCCATGTTCATCTGTAGGTTTAGTCCTTCAATAGCCCCACCAAGACACCAGCTCCCCCAGCACCTAGTGTGTGCCTGGTACAGTGTAGGTGCTCAACAAGTATGTTTTGAATGAATGAATAATCATTTGGTCTCCTCCACCCAGACCGTGACCCCTCAGGGCTGGGATCTGCTTTGCTCACTCTCTAGACCAAGGCCCTAGGACATAACAGAACCACAAAGAGAAGAGAAAGGAAGACCACATGGTCCCATCAACTTGACACATCTGGTCAAAGATGGAGTCCGGCAGGTGTGTAGACCACAGTGACATTCAGCCTCAACTGCACGGCCGGAATTAAGTGGGTCGCAAAGGAAAAAGACAAAAAGATTTAAACTTGAAAGAAAATAAGACATCCACAAAGCATGGGAGGCTCCAAGGAATTCCACGACGTTTTGAAATCCCTAGGAGAAATCTTCCTGTTTGTCAGGGTCAATCTGGGTCAGGGGTTTCAAGGACCTTGGACCAGGCTGCCACTAGCCCACATGATGCCCATGTATGGTGTCCCTGGACATTCTACAAAATCCCTGACCAGCGCTCCTCAAAACTGTCAAAGCCATCAGAAACAAGAAAAGCCTGAGAAACTGTCACAGCCAAGAGGTGCCTAGGGAAACATGACAGCTAAATCTAACATGGTGTCCTGAAGCAGAAGAGGGACATTAGGGGAAAACTAGTGGAATCCAAAGGAACCTCGGAGTTCAGTTAACAGTAATGTACCAATGTTTGTCCCTTAATTATAAGACGCATGTACATGGTACTGTAGCATGTTAACATGAGGCAAAGCTGGGTGCAGTGTATAAGGGAACTCTGTACTATCTGTAAATGGAAAATGATTCTCAGAGGAAAAAGTTCACTTTTAAGAAGGCGCGCTTTCCGCCAGGCACTTTGTGGCCGCCTGCTGGAAAAGTGTCACCACCCGTACCCCCATAACCACGTGCCCGGGGTCTTACCTTGGGCGGGTCGAAGAGCTCCAGCAGGCGGTCCGCGCCGTCGGGGCCCGCGCGCCGCAGCGCCAGCCGCCCCCTTTGCCAGCGTGCCCCGCTGTCCATGGAGGCCTCGTCGGCCAGGCTGTACCGCAGCGGCGCCTCCTTGAGGGCCTCAGGTGGCGGCTCCCGGGCCAGGCTCCAGGGCAGGAGCTTCCTGGCCAGGCCGGGCCTGGCCGGGGTTTTTGGCCGGGGGCCCGCGGCCAGTCTCACGGTAGTCACGCTTAGGGGCGGCGGCTCGGGTGCCCGACAGCTCGGGCGCCCGGCCCTCGCGCACCTCGCGGCAGAAGTAGCGCTGGAAGAGGTCGGTGAACTGCAGCGACACGAGCTCGGCGCGCAGCGGCGCGTGGTGCGGGTGCTCGCGGGCGAAAAGCCAGTACTGCCGGGCCAGCTCCCGGGCTGCGGCCACCGCGTGCAGCTCGCAGAACTCGCTCCAGCCTCGCGGGGATGGGGCCGTCGCCGCCGAGGATGCGGAGGAGGCCGAGGAGGACTGTAAGGTGGGCCCGTTCATGGTGGAGACCAAGGTAGAGCTGCCGGGCTAAAAGACACGGTGGGGAGTGAGTGAGAGAGGAGGAAGCGGACGGGTGAGCGACACTCACTTAAAGCCAACGCCAGACACGCTAGTCACCAGGCACAACGTCAAACAGCGAAAATTACTGTTAATACCCAGTGCTGGTGAAGATGCAGCAAAACGGGCACTCCCTTCAGTGTTGCCAGTACTGTTAGGGGTACAGTCTTTTTGGAGGGCAATTTGGTAGGATCATTTTCAGACCTAGTAATTCCACTTCTAAGTATTCAAGAGAAATAGTTTCCTCCATGTGCAGAGAGGCATGTACAAGACAATCCCCTGCTAGACGTTTCCTGCCCCCACATTTATAACAGGAAAAAATAAATACAACCTAAAGCCCTATCAGTCAGAGACTGGTGAAATAAACTGTGGTACATCTGCGGGCTGGAATATGCTTCAGCAGTGGAGAAGGAGGACGAAGATCTATGCTACCTTGGGGAATCACCAGGGCACAGCATTAAGGGAAAAAAGCAAACCACAGAGCAATACAACCGTGCGATCCCACTTACGTGAACACACAAAGCAAAACTACCAATTCGTATGTGTACATAAATGTATTTAAGTGGTGGGCAGGAAACATGTGGCTGGAGCAACGCCATCCAGAAACAGTGGTGACCTGTGGGGAGGAGCCAGAATCTGGGGTGCAAGGTGGGAAGTAACCAAGGAAAAGGGTTACTACTTGTCTCTAGAAAATATGGCTAAGAACATGGCGCCTGGAGCCTGGACAAATCCCAGCATGAACCGCTTACTAGTTGTGTCACCTTGGGTGCGTGATTTCTTTCTGCCCTGCTTTCCCCATCTGTAAAATGCGGACCACGATTGCACCTACCTCATAGGGGTGTTATGAGGATTCACTGAGTTAATAAATGTAAAGGCCTTAGAACCTAGGACAAGCCTAATAAGGCTTATGATGAATGTTACAGTAAGAGTGTATTATTAGTGTCAATAAAAAGAAATATAGGGGCTTTCCTGCTGGTGCAGTGGTTAACAATCCGCCTGCCAATGCAGGGGACACGGGTTCGAGCCCTGGTTCGGGAAGATCCCACATGCTGCGGAGCAACTAAGCCCCTGTGCCACAACTACTGAGCCTGAGCTCTAGAGCCCGCAAGCCACAACTACTGAGCCCGTGTGCCGCAACTACCAAAGCCCACATGCCTACAGCCTGTGCTCCACAACAAGAGAAGCCACCACAGTGAGAAGCCTGCGCATCACCACGAAGAGTAGCCCCCGCTCACCGCAACTAGAGAAAGCCCACACGCAGCAACAAAACCCAACGCAGCCAAAAATAAATAAAATAAACTTTATTTTTTAAATAAATAAATATAAAACAACAAATAAAAAGGGATAAATTAACAAGACTCACAAGGAGTGCAAAGGTACTTCCTATTCTGATGGGGAAACGTCAGGACAGGCAGACCCTTGCCTGCTCATCCCAACTGGGGCTCCCACACAATCAAAACGGAGAAGCCCCCTACCCTCTGCTGTCCACGGTGCTGAACCCTGGACCTCTCTAGTTACCATCAGTACTGTCTGTCCTCCCAGCTAAGCCTGGCTGGGCCCAGGCCCCTGCTGGGGACCACACAGTCATGGCTGCTCATTCACACACAGACACCTCCACCTAAATATTACTGAGGGCCTACTGTGTGTCAGCCACTGTGCTAGGCCCTGGAGATAACAGCAGTGAACCAGAAAGAAATTCCTGCTCTCCTGCTGCTACATTATACACACACCCACACACCCAAGTGTTGGCTGTGTGCCTCTGACTGGACCTCTCTGAACCCCTGTTTCTTCGTCTGTCAAATTGGGAGCAACACAGTATCTACCTCCTAAGATGGCTGCAAGGAGTCCTTGAAAGGGGACTCAAGGTGAAGATCTGAACCTAGAAACTGGGGTTCTTTCTGCCACACCCCACTCCACATCTCCAGGCCGTGGTGGTGACCCTGCAGCCGATCACAGCAAGACAGCCCAGACGGCACAGAGTGGGTGCTACTGCACCGGCCGGGAGGGTGCTGTGCACACATTTGACTTTTTGCGTATCACAGGGTCCTTGGCACCTATACACCATAGGCACTTTGTACACAGTGGGCAGAAGGGAAGGGAGAGGGGCCACGTGTGCCCTTGGCCACCACGCTCTGCCAAGAAATCCACACCTGTTGGTGAAGAGGAGGGTTTTACCTTCATGTGTGGGCGACCTGTCCTCGGTTAAGCCCTCGGCCACCCCACGCCTTGACACAGGTGAGGCCAGCACTGTCCTCACAGGTTGGGGAAACCAGATGCCAGACCCAAGCTCCTGTCCCATCCACGAGACCCCGTGTGACGTGCCCTCGCACCAGCTGCCTCTGGACAACTGCCTCAGGTGTCCCTTTGCCCTGCCTGCTCCCAGTCTGCTTCCAATCTCACTCAAGAGAAGCCTCCCCTGAGCTCACTGGCGACTGAGTCCTGAACTTGTCTTTCAGCACACTGGTCACGTGCTCTCATTCAATAGCAATGATTGCTTAATTAGTGAGTATCTCCCCACCAGACACTGAGCTCCACGTGCCAGAAGCCACTCCCAGCTCCATCCCCAGTTCCTAGCATGCAGCAGGAGCCCAATAAATGCCTGCTGAATGAATGAATGTAGGAATGCAAGAGGTCGGCTGGATCTGCAACCTCTGGCTCCTCTGGCAGATGTGTGGTGGCCAGCACCCACCAGTGACCACCTCTCGCTGGGCCAACCCACCTCCTGGGCACCCAGGCCTATCCGTTTGCGTGGAACACCTGACCCTGTCCACCCATGTACATCAGAGTCCTGAAGCCCAGCTGCAGGACCAAACCCTGGTAAGAGCCTTCTCAGAACAGCTGTGCCTGCTCCAAGCTCCCTCACTGCCCAGGCAGTGGCTGGCAGCCCTCCTCACCAGGCCCCCTATTCCAATTCTCCATAAGAAGAGTGGTGTGTACTCAGCACATGATATACCTCAGGCGTTTTTCTAACTGCTTTTGCAAAACATCAACTCCCCCAAGCTTCACAACAGTACTAGGAGGTAGGGCCAATAACTGCTCCCATTTTACAGATGGAGAAACTGAAGCACAGAGGTCCCACAGCTAGCGATTAATGGAAACCCCACACACAAGGCCCCCCAAAACACTTGATCAATGCCCAAATGCACACAAGGAAGACGCACTGCCCAGTGAATGTTTATCCAGAGGAGGGGATATAGAGGTCTCATTCAGCTCCTGCTGGAGTCAGGAGGCCTCAGCTCCTCCGTCCAGGTCATAAACCCACCAGGTGGTTGGAAAATAGCCACAGGGTGAAAATTTTAAAACATCAATAAATGACACTATTTCACGCTTTCTACGTGCCCTGCTCTGTGCTAAACACTTCGCATTTATTCACTTATTTATTCCCCACCAGAGTGGGCAATCCTAGCATTATGCCCATTCTATGGATGAGAAAGCCACGGTGCGGGAGGAATGGCTTGCCCAGGGTCACGGGGCCCTCGAGGGGCAGAGCTGCAATTAGAACCCGCTCGCTCTGCTGGAAGCGCCAGCTATACATGAGCAATACTGCCTACTGTCCATCTCCCTCAGCCCGGGAGTCTGCCCCCAGCAGGCTGAGGGCCATCACACTCCTGCACACTCCGCAGGGCCTGGTCAGAGCTGGTGCTCCAGAAATATTACTTGCATGAATTAACGAACTCCTAGGGTTGAGGCAGGCTGCTATTTGCCAGTCGTACTCTTGGAATCACGCTCCTGACCTTTGTGGACTGACAGAAAAGGCTGAGGGGCTCCAAGAAACCCACCACAACAGATGACCTCTCTACGGTGGAGCTACCAACCAAATCTGGGTTCACATCCTAATTCTGCCACTTCCTCGCTGTGTGATGCAGAAGAGAGGGCTTCCCTCTCTGAGCCTCAGTGTCCCCATCTGTAAAGTGGGCTAATGTACTTGGCATTCACTAGGAGCATTCTAAGAACTGATGTCTGAGGGATGCTTGGCACAGGGCTCAAGAAACAGGTGGCTGTTGCTATTTCATTACTATTATTGTTAGAAGAGAGGAGCGCCTGCTACAGAGAATGTCAGACCTGCCTGCTGCAAGAAGCCACAGGCAGAGCCTGGCTTCATGGGCTGGGCCAGGCAGGGAGGGTCACGGGAGCCCGAACACAAGGCCTTCTCAGGGGTGAAGCACTGCTCAGGCAGCTCCGGGCAGGAGCTCCAGGCAGGAAGTCACCAGCCAGAGCACTCAGCTGTGGCCTGTGCCGGGGAGGGGGCCATGCCTGGGAGGTTTCCTGGCCGGGGCAGGCAGCCAGGCCACAGGAAGGTGGTCCCCTCCTTGGGCCTCGGCCCAGGTGGAAGCATTTACTGAGTGTTTACTATGCGCCAAACACAGAGGAAGAGCAATTGATCAGATCACGCCAACCCTGGGAACAGGGCCTAAAAGCTCTTGGTAGGAAGCAACTACTAATCACCTGGGGGTTCCCAGGAGCCCCCAGGCTTCAGCTAGGGGGTATAGGGAGTAGAGCGATCTTTGGGGCATTTCTATCCCCTCCAACCCCCCACAGGAGCATCTGGGAGCCTGGGCGGCCACAGGGATGAACACCCTTCCACAGAGAGGGGCCTGCAAATCCAGGGGGTCCCTCCCACCTTCTCATCCTGGGCTTTTGGGCCAGGGAGATCTGCTGGGTAAGGGAGTCGGAGTCCAGGATTTCCCAAAATCCCACATCAGGGCGAGGGATGAGGATGATGTGACGTGGAGCAGGAAAATCAGACCGCATCCCAGCAACCCCCCGCCAAGTCCCCATGGCAAACACGTGGAGACGGAGGCGGCGACCTCTGTGCCCATCCTGGGGGCTCATGTCAGGGCGGGGGTGGGTCTGCCTTTCAGGACCCCAAGTTTAGAACAATTGTGTCCACAGAGTCCCTGCTCAGGGCAACCTGGTGAGGGCTTTGAAGCCTTAGCCAGTACCTGGTGTCCCCTGTTCAAGCATATACATCCTACACCAAGCCGGGGAGAGTTCAGGCTCTGAAGAGCTGGGAATCCTGGCTCTGAGTTGTGGGGCTCACTCTAACCCAGGACCCCAGAGATCGAGGCTCATCAGCCTCTCCTCTATCCAATCACCCTGGGTAATAATGTAATCTTGGGAAGCTAATATTTCCTGTTTAATTATCAGGCCCAGGTGCAGAGAAGGCCTTTACCCACCTGTGGGAATTTCACCTGCCAAGGCTTGGGGAGAATATTTTAAATTGTGATAAATGAAGTTAAAATGAGCCAGTCCAGAGCCTCCATTCTCCCCCAGGTCCACAGCTCACAGATGTTTGGGCAGGAAGTCTTATACCTTCAGAGGGAGACACCTCCTCCAGGGAGCCCTCCAAGTTCACTCCAGGCTGCTGTAAGCATTTCTGCCTTTCCTACCCACAGCACCAACTTCTCCAGGAGCCCAGACCCGCCCCCCACCCCCACCCCATCCAAGGAGGCCCAGAGAGTTGAGGGGATTCCAACACACACTGCCTGGCAGGAGGCCCACTGCCCTTTCACACCACTCGAGCTGGCCAGACTGTGTAGAAGCCTACAGGCAGTACAGAGCAAAGGTTCTGGGGCCCTGGGGAGGCTGAGAAGTGGGTTCTGCTCTAGCCCATCGGGCAGCCAGGGGGCCGTGATGCACTCTCGCCGGGGTCACCTAGTGCCTGGGGACATTTATCACACCAGCACAGTCTGCCAGAACAGGAAATGTCCTCTGGCTTCCTCTGCCCCCACCCTCAGCCTGACACCCTAGCCAACAGCCTTTGGGAGGTGGGGAAAGCCAGGGCCACCGAAGAACAGGCAGAACTCTCTAAGCCACCCCCATCCCAGCATGTGACTTCTTCCTTTAACTGCCCCTGGGTTGAGGGGAGAGAGGGGAAGCCTCTCAGTCAGCTCTGCACACCCCATGCCCCCAGACGGTGTTGCTTCCTCAGGATATCAGGACGGGTGCCCTCAAGCCCTCCTGCAATCCTCTCTCCACACTCATCACCCTCTCGGGGCCTCTCCTCCTGCGAGATGACACCAGAGTGCCAGCTCTCAAAGGACAGATCCCATGCCGAAGGCCCTCCTTTGTGTCCACTCCCCTAATTGCATTTCCAGTTCCCCAGCCCCTCAAGGCCAAGGCCTCCCCCTCAGGCACCCTTGTGAGTCAGCTCCCGGGTGAGCAGGGCACAGACTTCCTCCCTCCCAGGCCTCCCTGGGGACCCATGGGGCAGTGGCAGGCTGCCCTTGGCCAGCTGGGATGGGGGCCCACATCCGGGCAGGCCCCTAGGGGCTCCAGGCCTGGTTCATGAGGAAGCCTGCAGCCCGGCCCCCCTAGCCGACCCCTGACAGGGTGGCGTGGGAGGAAAAACCTTCCAGCCATCTGCGCAGCTGCTGGGTTTCCGGGCGGGGCGGGGAGGGGCCGGGAGACGCCAGGAGGACTTGCTCTCCTGGGGAAGTACCCCTTGCCCCTGCTGGGAGGAATGATGCTGGGCTGAGCAGCCCAGTGGTGACCAATGGGACCCCGAAGCCCCAACTGAAGAATGCTGGTCGTCCAGGCTTTGGGGCCCAAGTAAGTGGGTGTCCAACTGTGGTTTGGACCTGCCCAGTCCCCGAGGGACCTCAGGCCCCGGAAGCCAGGGAGCTGAGGCACAGGGCTCCTGGGTCCAATTAGGACTGACTCAGCGAGTGACCCCAGCTGAGTCACTTCCCCTGGGCATCCTGCCCGCCTCAGTTTCCTCAGGGAGGGCGGGTAGCTGGGAACAGGGTCTGGCTGGGAACAAGTAACTTGTATTACACCTCTGGACTCTCCAAGGCAGGCTTCTCTGTCTGCCAGATGGAAGCAGCTTCCTGCTCCGCCCAAAGATGCTGAACACCCAGGAGCCCCTAGGGCCCATTTTCCCAGGAAACCTGGCAATTAAGTGGCAGCCCCCCTCTTGGGCATTAACAGCGTAGCTCTTATTGAGCACTGACTGCATGCCAGGCACTCTGCATGCCTCTTCTCAAAACCCTATTAGTACACTCATTCATAGATGAGGAGACCCATAGCTCAGAGAGGTTAAGGGACAAGCCCAAGGTCACACGGCCATAGCAATTATACCCAACATAGTTTGAGTCCCTACTCTGTGCCAGACTCATACACTTCACGTATGCACTCACATGCAGGCTCATATACCCAGGAGAAGCTGGGACTCTTGGCCCCCGCTGGGCAGGTGCGCCCCAGAGAGTTCAGGTAACTTGCCCAAGGCCTCACAGCTAGAAGCTGGCAAAGCTCAGATTTGGCTCCAAACCCACGCTGCTACTGGGAGAAGTGAGAACTGAACAGAAGAGACCTCTCATTTTAATAATAATAACAACACTATCTATTATTATTATTATTTTTTTAACACTATCTATTATTAATTGAGTGCCAAGGCCAGCACTGAATGCTTTATGTGCCCTGTCTCCCCCACTCGGCGTGGGCAGCGCTGGGACTAGCAGCTGGGCGGTCCCTCCAAGTGTCTCCAGCCCTGCCCCCTCTGCCCTCGGGGAGACTTCATCCAGGAGGTGGCACCGCCAGACCCAGATATCCAAGGGTCCGCACAGGCTGAACTGCTGCAGGGCTACCCAGTACCTGCTCGCCCAGGCTACCGCCATATCTGGAGTGGCTCTACAGGATCTAATTTGTATTAGAAAGTTCTGTTTACTGGAGAAGGATTCAGAAGGATCTAATTTGTATTAGAAAGTTCTGTTTACTGGAGAAGGATTCAGAAGGATCTAATTTGTATTAGAAAGTTCTGTTTACTGGAGAAGGGTTCAGAAGAATTGGGGGATGGGGGGGTGGGGGCAGGTGGATCTGGAAGGAAAACGAGCAGAGCTAACATCCAAAACAAGAAAGATAATAACAGTCTCATCCTTATTACTATTCCTCCTCCTGACCAAGCCACGCTAAACACTGTGAATTCACTCATTCGTGGTTCCAATGGCCCTAAAGAAGTAGGTACTATTATCACCCCCATTTGACAGATGAAGAAACTGAGGCTGGGGTGGTTAAGCAAGGCCATATAGCCAGGAAGCACCATCACCTCATCCTGCCTGGGTCTCCAGAATTCTTCTCCCAAACACTCAGGAAACCCCAGAGCTGCACGTGCAGGGGGTGCTCAAGGGATGCTGATGAACAAACATTCCACAGCCAGTAACAATAACACTAATTGTGGTAATGATGAAAACCACCACCACCACCACCTGGAATTGAATCCTTTCAATGCCAGGCTTATTACATACCCTACCACAAACCTATTATTACCCCATTTCACATAGGGGAAACTGAGGTTCACAAGTATCACTGGCCCATGCCCTCAGCAGGAAAAAAGGCAGTGAGGGAATGGAACCTAAGCTTCCAGGACACTCCTCTGCCACTGCTGAGCCCCTGAAGGTCCTCAGACGCCAGAAGCTGATACTTTAGTCCAGCCCCTTCCCAGCTGGCTGCCTCTGTGGCCCACGGGGACTCACACAAGTTCTAGGAATGTTCACCCTTTGGCTCAGAAGGATTTTTCCCCTCCCAGAGGGGGGTTGTGGGAAAAGGCTCAGAAAACGTGTATTAAAAACCCTTCCAACTTCCCAAAACAGGCCCTGGCCTCTCATCTGCTGACCCCAGCCTGACAAGGCGGCCTCAGCCGGCTCTCCCCACTTTAGAGCTGGGTCTCTGGCCCCCGCAGGCCCCGGAGAGCCTCCAGGGCTGTTTCCGCTCTGGCAGCCAGGTCAGCGATGGGAAACCCAGGTACAACTCGCACCCACAACCCCGGAGATCCATACACCCACAGCCCTGACAGGGGCCTCAGGGCTGGACTGTAAATGGGGATGGGCCGGCTGCCCCAGCTGAGCCTGGCAGTTGGTGGGTGTCAGAGGAGGCTCATCTCCCAGGCCAGGGGGTGCGGGTCAGATCTCTGCCCCTCCTGCCCCCAAAGCTGGACCTTGGCCCTTCAGACTTGGCCTTGCCAGGCCCTCTGTTCCGAAGCCCCCCGCCTGTAGCCCAATTTCACTTCCTCCCACTCAGTCCAGCCTGGCCATTCCCCTCCCTGGAAGCCCCCAGCTGCAGGCAGTGACCTCCTCATCTACATCATTGTGGCCCGGGAATGGGGAAGAGAAACAGGAGAATGAGGAAACTCAGGAAAAAAAGTGGAATGGCAGGCAGCCCCCCCAACCCCGCCGCAGTTCCTCAAATGCAGTCCCCATTGCCCCAAAAGCCCCCAGGAACAGAATGAGGGAAGGGAGGGGATCTCTGCATCAGGCATTAAGGGCCTCTGAAATACCTTCCCAGCCCTGCTGACCTATTAAGCCAATGACCTGTGTCCCAATTTTTTTGGTGGGAGGATTCCCCTGGAGCCCCAGGTCCAGGGTGGGAGGGTACCAGCCCAAAGAGACCTGAGCTGTGAGAGCCCTAACCCTTTTGAACCCCCAGATTATATAGCATGGGGGTGCCTGGGCCACCCCACCTCCCTGATGCAGGGAATGGGGAGAGGGGCTTCTGGAATGGGGGGAGGGCTCCCCTCTTAGCCACACGGCCTGGCCTGGGAGAGTGGGGAGGAGCCTGCGCCCCACTCCAAGAGGACTCTTCCATTATCATGGGCTC
>NW_020174645.1:7877096-7877814 GCF_003031525.2 Neophocaena asiaeorientalis asiaeorientalis | reverse complement strand
CGCCCCCCTCCTCACCAGGCACAAGTTGACTGGCTGGGCTACGTTAAGAGGCGGACTGGGAGTATTAGCCATACCCTCTCTCAGCGCCTCCCCCACTGCCTCAACTGCCCCATTACATCCCCAACACGTGTGTGGCTGGGAGTGTCGGCTGGCAGGGTGTCTCAGGAGCTGGGGAACGGTCACCCCTGAACACCTCCATCTGAGTTAGCTTCAGGACAATATTTTAGGCTGTTGTGGGAGTGAGCAGACACTGGGCAGAACTGGACACGGGGCCTCCTCTTCCCCCATTAAAGCCCTCCTAGCCCCGGAGGAGGGGAGCGCTGGGAAAGGCGGGCTTACCTGAAAGAGAGGGGGTCCGGGCCCGGCCGGCCCATGGCGTCGCGCGCCCCCGGCCCCCCGAAATCCCTAGGGGGCGGGAGGGCCCCCGCCCCGGGCGCGTTCTCTCCCGCGCGCCGGCTCCTGGCTCGCGGCTCGCTCGAGCTGGGCTCAGGCAGGAAACCCAGGCTCGGAAAATGGCCAGCGCCTCATCATTTCCGCCGCCAGCGCTTGACAGTTGCGGGAGGATGCGCCTCCGGGCCGCCACCGGGGAAACTTTGCTGAGGCCGCCGTCTCCACCGCGGGCCGCGACAGTCCGGGCGGGCGGCCGGGCGGAGGCGGTGGCCCGAGCCCATGCCGCCCCGCGCCGTTATGTAAAGAGGAACCGGCTGTGCGAGCGGAG
>NW_020174645.1:7876618-7876938 GCF_003031525.2 Neophocaena asiaeorientalis asiaeorientalis | reverse complement strand
AGAGAAGCCACCGCAATGAGAAGCCCACGCACCGCAACGAAGAGTAGCGCCCGCTGGCCACAATTAGAGAAAGCCTGCTCCCAGCAACGAAGACCCAAAGCAGCCAAAAAAATGAAATTAAAATTTTAAAATAAATAAATAAATAAAAGGATCGATAACAATAAATATAATAATGTAACAATAGTTATTAGGTCTAATTAACAATAACACTGTTAACTATTACAGGATTAATAGCAAATACAAAATAACAATAGGATATTAGTAGTAATAATAAATATAATAATAACAGTTAAGTTTAAGGTTAATAGTATTAATAGTAG
>NW_020174645.1:7786822-7876551 GCF_003031525.2 Neophocaena asiaeorientalis asiaeorientalis | reverse complement strand
AGGATTAACAATAATAAATATGAAATAAAAATAGAATAGTAATAAGATTAATAATCAATGTAATATTATCATATTAACAGTTCTACGACTAACAATAATAGCACTTAATAGTATATTACATATTAATAATAAATATAAAAATAACAGGGACTTCCCAGGTGGCGCAGTGGTTAAGAATCCCCCTGCCAATGCAGGGAACATGGGTTCGAGCCCTGGCCCAGGAAGATCCCACATGCCGCGGAACAACTAAGCCTGTGCGCCACAACAACTGAGCTTGCGCTCCAGAGCCCACAAGTCACAACCACTGAGCCCAAGTGCCACAACTACTGAAGCCCATGCGCCTAGAGCCCGTGCTCCACAACAAGAGAAGCCACCGCAAGGAGAAGCCTGTGCGCCACAATGAAGAGTAGACCCCGCTCACCGCAACTAGAGAAAGCCTGCGCACAG
This sequence comes from Neophocaena asiaeorientalis asiaeorientalis, assembly GCF_003031525.2. Classification (NCBI taxonomy): domain Eukaryota; kingdom Metazoa; phylum Chordata; class Mammalia; order Artiodactyla; family Phocoenidae; genus Neophocaena; species Neophocaena asiaeorientalis. Next base: position 7,876,104 of record NW_020174645.1, on the reverse strand, counting down.
CAACAAAGACCCAACACAGCCAAAAACGAAAACACAAACAAAAAACCCAATAGGCTAGAATAGGATTAATGGATACTAATAGGGCTTCCCTGGTGGCGCAGTGGTTGAGAGTCCGCCTGCCGATGCAGGGGACACGGGTTCGTGCCCCGGTCCGGGAAGATCCCACATGCCGCAGAGCGGCTGGGCCCGTGAGCCATGGCCGCTGAGCCTGCGCGTCCCGAGCCTGTGCTCCGCAACGGGAGAGGGCACAACAGTGAGAGGCCCGCGTGCCACAAAAAAAAAAAAAAAAAACTAATATAATTACAATAGCTAATGATCTAGGATTAATTATATTGTGATTAAGTTTTTGAGGCTTGCTTCATGCCATATATGCTCTCTACCAGTGCTGACAGATGGAGCTTTCTGTGATGATGGAAATATTCTATCTGTGCTGTGCAATATGGTCACCACATGAGGCTACCGAGCACCTGAAATGTGGCTAGTGTCACTGAGGAACTGAATTCATAACTTTATTTAATGTTAATGAATTAAAATTTAAATAGCCACACGTAGTTAGTGGCTACTGTACTAGCTCTGAATGTTTTAAGTATGTTAACTCATTTAAATCTCACATCAGCCCTGGGATAGGTACTATTATTATTATTATCCCTATTTTATGATGAAGAGACTGAGGCACTGAAATATTAAATCATTAGCCTGATAAGAGTCTCTCCCCACTTCAAGGGCAGGAAGCCATCGTCTGAGGGGGCCCATAATTAAGAATGAAGGCTCTAGGGGTCACTCAGACAGGTTTAGAATTGAGTGTTCAGCATCTTCTTAGCTGTGTGATCACTTAGACTCTCTAAGCCTCAGTTTCCTCATCTGTAAAATGGGAACAATTACAATTACCTCATTGGGTTGTGGGGGAGAATTTGATGCATTAAGAGCTTGGGAGTTTGGGTGGCACTTCCGCAGAGCATGTGCTCAATAAAGAGTGTTGATTATAATCTATAATTGGATGTGAGTCATACATCCCTCAAGGGTTGTGAAGAGTGGTGGCCACAAATGAGGACACTGAAGCTTGAGAGTCAAGACTGTTGCCCAGCCAGTGAGTGGAGGCCTTGGTGTCTGCATCTGTAAAATGTGCTTCTGCAGACTGTTCCCTCCCTACTGAGAACAAGGTCTGGGCTGCAGGTGGGGAGGAGGCCTGAGTGGCTGGTCTGCTCCCTAGCTGTGTAATGGCTGGTATAATTGCCTGAAGGTTTATATCCCCCCAAATTCATGTTGAAATCCTAACCGCCAAGGTGATAGTATTAGGAGGTGGAGCCTTTAGAGGTGGTTTGATCATGAGAGCAGAGATGTCAGGAATGGGATCAGTGCCCTTGTAAAGAGACCCTCTAGAGAACCCTCTCTGCTTCTGCCACATGAGGTTACAGCTAGAGGACACCACTTTTGAATCAGAAACCTGGCCCTCACCAGTCACTGAATCTGTCAAAACCTTGATCTTGGGCTTCCCAGACTCCAGAACTGTGAGAAATAAATGTCTGTAGTTTATAAGCCACCCAATTTATGGTATTTTGTTACAGCAGCCCAAACAGACCAGGACAGAACATCGGTACCAAGAAGCGGGGGTTCTGCTGTAAGAAATACCTGAAAACGTGCCAGCAGCTTTGGAACAGGGTGATCGGCAGACACTGAAAGAGTTTGGAGGTGCGTGCTAGAAAAAGCCTACACTGCCATGAACCCATCATTAAGGGTGATTCTGGTGAGGGCCCAGAAAGAAAAGAGGGATGCTGCAGAGGCCTGTCCAAGACAATGGAAGAACGACCCCACAAGCATTTCGGAGCTCATCAGGGCTGCCCTCTCATCACAGGCCCAGAGCGCAAGGGCCTGGGTGGGAGGAGGATTTCGGAGGAGGGGCCTTCGCTGCAGGGCTCTGCTCTCCGCACAAAGTCGGGGGACTGGGCACCGCTCCCACAGGCCCCGAGCAGTGCAGCACACACTGCAACAAGCCAAGCTGCGGCGGGCGTGGCTGCCTCCACCCAGACGTCCGGAGGGGCTGTGGAGGCACCAGCCAGCCAGAGGGCCGCCAGCTGGGTGGAGCTACCTGTGCGAGGTTCCAGCCCAGGAGAGCTCAGCAAAGCCATGGGAGCATAGAATCTTGGGGCCCAACTCCTGTCCAGCAAAGTTCCGGGGGCAAGAACACCAGCCCGTGTGTCCAGGAGGCAGGCCAAAGAGGATTATTCTGGAGCCTTAAGGTTTTGGACTTGCTGAGGCCCTTTCTTCTTTCCTATTTCTCCCTTTTGGAATGCGAGTGCCTGTCCTATGCCTGTCCCGCCACTGTCTTTCGAAAACACATAACATGTTTGACTTCACAGCTGGGAAGGAATTTGCCTCAGAATGAATCATACCTTAAGTCTCACTTATAACCGATTTCGGTGAGACTTTGGGCTATAGACTTTTGGGTTGATGTTAGAAGGAGTTAAGCCTTTGGGAGCTCTTGGGATGGAATGAATGCATTTTGCATGTGGGAAGGACGTGCATTTGGGGAAACCGGGGGCAGAATGCAACGGACTGAATGTTTATGTCCCTCCCAAATGGACTAAGACAGCTGGTGCTGGAGCTTTCCAGGCCCGGGTTTTTATCCCAGCACTACTGTGTTACTTCTAGCAAGAGACTTCCATTTTCTGAGCCTCAGTGTCCCCAGTCTGTAAAATGGGCATCATAGTAGTGGGTAAAGGAAAGTAAAATTGTGTAGGACATTTAGTCCTTAGTGGCACTCAGTGAATGCTCTGTATCTGATTGTTATCGAGGGATAACTGGATCTCACTGGGCTCCTCACCGTTCCTCAAATATACCTTCATGTTCCCACTTCAGAGCCTTTGCACTGGCTATTTCCTCTGCCCAGAATGTCCTTCCACCAGATGTTTCCATCCCTCACTTCATTCACTCCCTGGAGGTCCCTGACCACCAAACCTAGAACAGACTCCTCCCCACTGCTGTCACACTCTATCTCTGGCTCTGCTTCTTTTTCTTCCAGCACCTCATGAGGACACTCAAAGGTGCGGCCCATGTGGTGAGGAACTGAGGCCTCCTGCCAACAGCCAGGAAAAAACAGAGACCCCCTGGCAACAGCCATCTGAGTGCACCATCTTGGAAGTGGATCCTCCAGCCCCAGTCAAGCCTTCACATGAAGGGAGCTCAAGCCCATGTTTTGACTACAACCTCATGAAAGATCCTGAGCCAGAAACACCCAGCTAAACTGCTCCTAAATTCCTGAAATCATATGAAATAATAAATGTTTACCATCTCAAGCCACTAAATTGGGGAGTAATTTGTTACATAGCAATAGTAAACTAATACAGAGCTCAAGACAGCTCTAGGGGTGTCCAACCACCATGTTCCTCACCCATCAAGGTCCAGCTGAGGCTGGAAGGTTCAGGAAAGGGCATCCTTGGTCAGAAAAGAATTATGTAACTGGGCCCTTCCTCTTTCCTCCTCGGCTGTCAGAACTCTCAGGGCTAGATTCCTGGGCTGGGGTCTAATCTGCTGAGCCCAGGTGCCTGATGCCATCTACACCCCCTGCTTCCTTGCCAAAGATTTAGTTCCCTTTTCTGTCCTCTCAGTGCTTTCTAGTCTAAAATTGCCCAAAGGGACTTCCCTGGTGGCGCAGTGGTTAAGAATCCGCCTGCCAATGCAGGGGACACAGGTTCGAGCCCTGGTCCAGGAAGATCCCACATGCCGCGGAGCAACTAAGCCCGTGGGCCACAACTACTGAGCCTGCGCTCTAGAGCCTGCTGGCCGCAACTACTGAAGCCCGTGCGCCTAACAGCCTGTGCTCCGCAACAAGAGAAGCCACCACAATGAGAAGCCCGTGCAGCACCCGCCCCCCACGACTGCTCGCCACTAGAGAAGGCCCACGCGCAGCAATGAAGACCCAACACAGCCAAAAATAAATTAAATAAATAAATTTATAAATGAATAAAATAAAATTGCCCAAAGTCCTTGCCCAAAAAAGAAGTCCAATTTTTATAATCTGGACTCCTCCAAAAGTGTGTGTCCAGCTGAGACCATCACCGGCAATATTATATCCCTCCACCCCCTCCCCACTGTGAATGGTTTGCTATGAATTTCCCTACTTTTCAGATGATGAATCTGAGACATAGGACAGTGAAAAAAGCCACACAACTGGCAAGTGATTGAAGCAGCTGGTCTAGACGCAGGTCTATCTGATTGCAGAACCGCAGCTCTTAACTACCTACTATACCCAAGTAATAATAACGGTGATAGTAAAAACAGAATTAACTATTATGAGAGCAGTATGTGCCAGGCATCATTTTGAGGGCTTTCTATGGGTTTAACGATCCCAGCAAACTGTATGGAGAGAATGTTGTTTCCCTCCATCTGACAGAGGAGGAAACTGAGGACGACAGAGGCGAAGTATCCTAGCCGGTAAGTGTCCCAGCACTGATTTACACTCAGGCTCCAGAATTCAGACCTTGACCAAAATCGTCAGCGCCGGCCCCAAACCCCACGCCCACCCCAAGGATCCCCCAGCCCAGGGAGCCGTGAGCCGCCCCCTCTTCCGCCCAGGGAATCTGGTTTCTGAGGGGAAGTGACTCAGTGGCCTGGGGCACCGCAGATAATTATTCACTTCCAATCCCGGTAATTAAAGGTCCTAATGGCTCTGCAGAGAACGTACAACCTAGTTACTCCAGCGATCCCACCCCTGCCCGGGGATCAGCGTGGGGCGCACGAACTTCCCCGGCACGAGTTTGGCCGGAATCCCAGGCGGCGGCCTCACGGGCTGCAGCGAGTTTGCTCGATGCTCTGGCGCCCCCTGGTGGCCCTAGGTGGTGGAGGGCTGGGGAGCTGCTTCCTGGGCAGCCTTAGGCCCCCCAGTCGAGCTGGTTGTCCACCTACTGGACCCCCTACGAAGAGTAGCCCCCGCTCGCCGCAACTAGAGAAAGCCCACGCAGCAACGAAGACCCAACGCAGCAAAATAAATAAATAAATTTATAAAAGTAGCATCAAAATGTTAACTCAAGTTATAGACCTCAAAGAATTGAAAACAGGTACTCAAACAGATACTCATACATGAACGTTCATAGCAAAACTGTTCACAATAGGCAAAAGGTGGAAACAACCCACATGTCCATCAATAGATGAAGGGACAAACAAAAGGTGATCTACCCTCAGCCATAAAAAGGAGTGAAGTACTGACACATGCTACAGTGTGGATGACCCTTGAAACATTACGCTGAGTGAAAGAAGCCAGACACGAAAGATCATGTTGTGATTCCATTTGGATATGATTCCATTTACGTGAAATACTCAGAATAGGTAAATCCATAGAGACAGAAAACAGATTGGTGGTTGCCAGGGCCTGGGAGAGGGGAAGACATGGAGAGTGACTGCTCATGGGCGCTAATGGGTATGGGGTTTCCTTTTCGGGTGATGAAAAGGTTTTGGAACTAGACAGAGGTGGTGGTTACACAACACTGTGAATGGACTAAGTGCCACTGAGTTGTACTTTAAGGTGGTTAATTTTATGCTATGTGAATTTCATCTCAATTTTTTAAAAAGTAAAGAAAAAGTGTTAGCTAAAGGAACGAGGATTTGGAGGGAGTTTGGAGATGTGCCCCTCCTATTTCTCCTGTTACCCATCCCCCCCATCCCCCCAGGCTGGTTTTGACTCCAAAATGGGCGGCTGGAGGCTGGGAAGTTGCTCTCTTACCCCTGTCCTGGCAGAAGCTGGGGATAGTCCCACTCCCACAGAGGATGTACGGGAGTGTGGGCCTGCAGATCACTGCTCACCTGCAGATCAGCCAGGCTGGCTCCCTGATCCCCGTCAACGTGCTGTGGCCACGTGACCACTCGCCAGCATCCAGTAATTGAGCCTGGCCTCAGGGTGAGCCAAAGGAGCCACAGGAAGCTTGTCCGGCAGGGGCGCTAGAATCAGAAGGGGCTGCAAGGCAAGCAGGTCCTCTCTGGAGAGTAAGACCTTGAGATACATAGAGAGGAGCAGAAAATGGCTAGAGGGTAGGAAGAAAATGGAGCCACAGGGTAGGAGGAACCTTGAGGGCAGAGGCTGCTGGCTAAGGAGGCTGCTGTGTCCTCTGCTATGAGGGCTATCAGGACCATTAACTACCCAGACTTGAAGGGGATTATCTTCAGAGCCTCAGGCTGCCTGTCACTTCCCTTCAGCCACTGGGGAATCAGATCACCTCAGGCTATTCCCAGGCGAAGAGCTGGACTCTGGGGCCAGCTGCCTGGGTGCATCTCTGGGCTCTGCCATGTATGCTGGCTGTGTGACCTCGGGCAAGTTACTTCACCTCTCTGAGGCAGTGGGAGCCACAGGGCCAAGGACAGGAGGAGAGGAGAGGAGAAGAGGAGGGAGGGAAGTGTTTGGCAATACTGTTTAGAAGCAGAAGCAGGGAGCTGAGGGCAGAGGGGTGTGCAGAGAGCAGCTGAGCCACACACTTCAATTGTCCCCAAGCTGGGCTCCCTTCATTGCTGAGATTGGTAGCCATCAGGGTGGCTGCCTGACTTACCCTTGTCATGGTGATATCAGGTAGCACCTGATTTTCCATGCAATCTCGGTTCAAGCTGTTCCCTGGGGCTGATCTTCCTCTCTCACCCCCAATGATTGGTTCAAGGATGGCCAGGTCAACCCAAAGATCCAGTGAGAATCAGTTTCAGGCTTGGGCAGAACAGTCTGATAAGAAAATGACTCATTCCATTCTCTTGGAGCTGGGAGGACATGAGCTCAGAGCTTCCAGGGGCCATGTTGCCCGAGAATGAATCCTCTCAGAGCAAAGCAAAACCCAGAGACTGGGAGAAACTGAGTCCTGATGATAATGGCTTTGCACCTAGATCCAGCCATACTGGAAAGCAATTACTCTTAGACTTCTCAGCCATGTGTCAGTTAATTCTCTCTTTGGCTGAAACCTGTTTGTGTGCAGCTTTTAGCCACTTGGCAACTAAGAGAGTCCTTCCAAGCACCTATGGGTCCTTCTAGTAACCATATCACCCACATGTCCCTCATGGGCCACTCATGCCTGAAATAGGAGACTAGGATATGGTCCTGGGGTTGACTGGAGCACCAGAACATTTCCCATATGCCCTATTACCCACAATCCCCTATATTCTGATTCCTTTACCCCAAATGACACATTTCCCAGGTAAGGACCTAGATGTTTTAAAATTTTCTATTACTCAAAGATGTTTGAAGTGCCAACCAAAACTTGTGAGCAGGAGAAGGGGATAACACCTAACAATTATTGAGCACTTACTACATGGTGGTGCTGTTTTGCGAGCTTTATATTACTACTCAGAGGGGCAACAAGGTGTAGACTCAAATTCCGGACTGCCTGGATTCAAGTCCACTTGCTCATTGTGTGAGTTCAGGCAAGCTATTTCAACTTGCTTTTAAAATTTGTAAAATGGGGATGGTAAAATTACTTCTAAGCATTTTCATGAGAAGCGAAACACACAGCAAGTGCTTAGTAAACATTAGCTATTATTCTTGAAATCCCTCATAACACCTTATGAGATGGGGCACTGTTACATCTTGTGATTTACAGATGAGGAAACCAAAGCACAGAGAGGTGAAGTGACTTGCCGAAGATCACACAGCTTGAAAATGGCAGAGTGGGGACTGGAAGCCACTTAAAACATTAAATCCATTAATTTCCAACTCAAAGCATGGTCACAGGTTGCTTTATGAGTCTGGGGCTTCACAGGACAATGCAAGATCTCCCCCTGCTCTTCTGTAGTCCCGGATGTGGCTCAGGGACCATACCCGTCAGCCTCCCCTCCCTTCAGCCCCACCTGACCAGAAAACATATATAAATATACACACTTAATATACATACCAAAGGCAGCCATTCTGGCCTTCTGGGAAGGGGTGTGATTTATGTCTTGGAAGGGGCTATTAGTCCTGTGAGTTTTGCTAGGGCAGTACTGGGATAGGTTTCTTTGGACTTGAACAGGAGGTGGCTAGGTGGTTAGGAATAGGGGCTTTAGAATCCAATAGGCTTGGGTTGTAGTCCTAGCTCTGCCCCTTCCTGTGTGACCATAAGCATGTCACTCCACTCTCTGAGCCTTGGCCTGAGGATTCAATATGAGGGTCTGTGTAAAAGGAACTTGGCCCTGGGCCAGTATGCAATACCTCTTGGTTATTAATAAGGAACAGGTGAAACTCAGAGGAGGTTTAAATTGCTCCTTTGGGAGAAAGCATTCAGGAACTGGGGGATCTGTGGACCTGTGGCAGACAGGAGGGTTTGGGGAGGGGGGATGAGAGGCCCCATAAATGATAGAGGGGAAGAGGAGTCTGCAGTGCCACCTTTTTTTTTGGCTGCGCAGCATTCGGTATCTTAGTTCCCTGACCAGGGATTGAACCTGTGCCCCGTAAATTGCAAGTGCAGAGTCTTAACCACTGGACCACCAGGGAAGTCCACAATGCCACCTTTTAAGGCAGGGCTCTCAGATCCTCCCTTTGATGCTAGGGAATGAGATAGCAAGAAATCCCAGGTCTCCACGCCTTTAGCAAAATTCGTCCATACTCTAGACCCCAGCTCTGGGCTGGTGGTGCACAGGTTTTGTCCCAACAGAGGAGGGGGGCCCTTGAAGTCAGGGGACTCTGGCCCTTCCTATCACTCCCCCTCCCCCATGACCCTCCCAGTGTGTGGCCTGGGCTGACGTGTTTGTGGCGGAGGACAATTTCAGTTCTTTCTTGGGGCTGGCTGGTCCTGCCCACTTCTGCGGTGGGGCAGCCACTGTGGAAGGAAACTCTGCCTCAGACCCTATCTTGGACCACTGTCTTCCCCAGCAGGTGGCGAAGCGGGGGGAAAGGATCAGTGGAAAGGGTTGGGAGCCCAAAGTCTGGATGCAAGATGGCGGGTCCTACGGGCACCTGCCTGGGAGGACTGGTTCAGGCCGAGTCACGTCCCAGTCACCCAGCACCTACTATGTGCTGGACACTGTGCCAGGAGCTGGAGATGCTGCAGTGAACAAAGCAGACAAAATTCCCTGCCCTCAAGGACCTACCTTCTCCTGGTGGAAGGAGAGGGTATCACAGCTTAGGCAGAGCCATCAAACCCAGGTATGCTACCTACAGTTGGCTTCTCCCGGTTCTTCTACCTCATGTACCTTCTCACCTCACCTCATTTCCTCAGCTTCCTGAGAAAAGCCCACAGGTTTCCCTGATCTCACCTCTCCTCTCGCTCTCTTTGCTCCAGCCACACTGGCCTCCTTGATATGTTTCTTGCCTCTGAGCATTTGCATTTGCTGTTCCCTCTGCCAGGAGTGCTTGTCCCTCTGGATATCTGCATGGCTTGTGCCCTTATTTCCTTCAGGTCTTTACTGAAAAGCCGCTTCTCCAGGAGGTCTTCCCTGGCCCCTCCTAGCTAAAATGGCAACCCCACCATCCTCATGCACAATTCATGCTCTTCCCCTGCTTCATTTTTCTCCTTGACTCTTAACTTCACCTAATGTACGGTACAAATGTTGCTTTATATTTTCCCTCTCTGGTAAGGGAGGGCAGGAGCCCTTGTCTTTCATTTTTACCAGATAATTTATTGAGGTGAAACTTACATGACATAAAATTCACCATTTTAAAGTGAACAATTCAGTGGCATTTAATACTATGCTGTGCAACCATCACCTCTATCTAGTTCCAAAACATTTTCATTGCCCCCAAATATAAGGCTGTACCCATTAACCAGTCACTTCCCATTCTCCCCTCTCCCTAGTCCATGGCAACAACCCATCTGCTTTCTGTCTCTATGGACTTATCTATTCCAGATAATTCATGCACATGGAATCACACAGCATATGGTCCTTTTGCAACTGGCTTCTTTCACTTAGCATCATGTTTTCAAGGTCCATCCACATTGTGGCATGCATCTGTAATCCATTCCTTTTTATGGCTGAGTAATATTCCATTGTATGGATGTACCATGTTTTATTTATTCACTCCTCTGTTGATGGACATTTGGGTTGTTTCCACCTTTTGGCTACTGTGAACGGTGCTGCTATGAACATGAATGTACTTGTATGTCTTTTTAACTTGTATCCCTGGTGCCTCAGAAAGAGTAGTGCTCAATAAATACTGGTTGAAAGAATGACTGGTTGGAGGAAACAACGGCATTTGACTCAGCAGGGTGGGGTTGGGGGGTCATATGCCTTCCCAGAAGGGGCGATGGCTGGGTGAAGGCTTGAAGCACCAGCCCTGGAAGGGGATCAGCACGTGCAAAGGCCCAGAGCATGGTGCATTCTGGGAACAGAGAGAAGCAGCTGGCCAAAGCTGAGGGAGTGGGGATAGGAAACCATGCATGAGGAGGCTGGAGGGGGAGGTAGAGACCAGGACTATAGGGCCTTGTCACTCAAGGGGAGGAGTTTGGACTTGCTCCTGAGGCAGTAGGGAGCTATGGAAAGGCTCTGAGCAATGGAGTGCCATGACTCGATTTGACTTAAGTTTTACTAGGATGCCTCAGTGGAGAATGGATTCGGAGGGCACAGAGGTCAGAGTGACAGAAAGGAGACCTGAGAGAGGGCTATTGCCGACATCCTGCTGAAAGAGAGATGGTGGTAACTTGGGATGGGGAAATGGTGGCCGAGATGGAGAAGTGACAGACTCGAGACATGGTTTGCAGGTAAATCATCAGGATTGGTAATGGTAGCCACAACCCAGTTCTAGTTGTCAAATTCCCCTTTCCAGTCCTTCTGAATCACTGTCCCTATTCACAGTAGCCAAAAGGTGGAAACAACCTAATGTCCATTACAGATGAAAGGATAAACCAAATATGGTACATCCATACAATGGAATACTATTCAATCATAAAGGAATGAAGTACTGATAAATGCAGTAACACTGATGAACCTTGAAAACATTATGCTAATTAAAAGGAGCCAGACGCAAAAGGCCACATATTGTATGATTCCAATTATATGAAATATCCAGAATAGATAAATCCATAAAGACAGAAAGTAGATTGGTGGTTGCCAGGGGCTGGCAAGAGGGGAGAATGGGCAGTGATTGCTAATGGATGTGGGGTTGTACTTTGGAGTGACAGACACGCTGTGGAACCAGGTAAAGCTGGTTGTTGTTCAAAACTGTGAATGTATCAAATGGTACTTGAATCGTTCATTTTATTTATTTTTTGCTGGTGACTTTTAAAATTTGGGAGCTGTATCTTTTTTTCTTTATTTTCAGCTTTTTCGAGGTGTAATTGGCAAATAAAATTGTAAGGTATTTAAAGTATACACTGTGATGATTTGAAATACATACACATCATGAAAGGATTCCTCCCATCTAGTTAACTAACATCCATCACCTCCCATATTTGTGTGTGTGTGAGAACATGTAAATTCTACTCTCTCAGCAAATTTCAATCATACAATACAGTGTTATCAACTAGTCACCATGTTATACATTATGTTCACTTTAAAATGCTTAATTTTTTTTAATGCTTAATTTTTTTAAATGAGAATTTCACCTCAATTAAAAATATAAATGATAAGGACTCCAAAAAAAAAAAGAAAAGAAAGAAAAGATGCCAGGCTCTTGGTCTCAGATTTCTGCCTTTTTTGCCCCGTCAACCCTTGCTTCCAGCATAAGGGGTTCTGAGAACCAAGACTCATAGACTTCTGGGAAATTTTCCCCACACCAAGGACCAAATGCCCATGTGCCCGACATTTTCCTTATCTGGTGAACACCCAGATTTGGGGAAATTCCAGTTTGCCTTTCCTGTCCAAGAAATTATGGCACCATCAGGTACAGCTGGATCCAGGGGCTCAGATGATATCAGATATCATCATGTATCTGTCTCTCCCTATGCCATGGGTCTTGGCCCTACTTTCCTCTGTCCTGGCTTCACTATCAGGCAGGCTCTAGAATTCAATCACTTCTCTCCACTTCCACTGCCCCCACTCTGCTCTTAGCCACTATCATCACTCACCTGGCCTACTGCAAGAGCCTCCTCCCTGGTCTCCTGGCCTCTACCCTTGCTCCCTACAGTCCATTCTCCCCACAGCAGCTAGGAACCGCATTGAACCTAAGACAGAGCATGTCCCTCCTTTGCTCAAAACCCTCCCATGACTCTCCATTCCTCTCAGAGTAAAAGCAAAATCTTTTCCACGATCCACAAGACTCTAAGCAACCTGGCTTTGCCAATCATCTCTAACCTCATTTCCTACTATTCTTCCACTTGGTCGATCGGCACCAGCCCCACTGGCCTCCTCCCTGTTCTACAAACATGCTCAGATGGTCCCACCTCAGGACCTTTGCACTTGCTGTTCCCTCTGCCTGGAACATCCTTCTCCCAGTTATGAACATGGCTCCCTCCCTCACTTCCTTCAGGTCTCTGCTCCTCAGAGAAGCTTTCTCTGACCACTTTGTCTAAAATTGCACTCACAGTATTTCTACCCCACTACCATGGATTATAGTCTTCCTAGAGAGAATCACTTCTAGATCTCATCTTATTTGTTTGTTGATTGACTCAAGGACAGCACCTGGCACAGTGCCTGGCACACAAAGGTGTTTAGTGAGAGGCTGTAGAATGAATAGATCATCCTGGTCTGTCCTGTTTCTCTCCTGCTCTCAGGCCAGGACTGGACAGTGATTGAGTCCTGGAAGGTGGTGGGGACGACGTAGCAAGAGCAGGAAGTAAAGACAGGTCTAGGGAGGTGGAACTGTGTTATTTTGGATAGAACAAAATGAACAGCAATTCCTGTTTATTGAGAGCGTCTACTTTGTGCCATGCACTTTATATACTATGATTGTCTTTATTTGACAGATGAGGAAACAGAGGGCTAGAGAAGTGGATTGATTTCTTTAAGGCCTCACAGTGATTAAATGTGACTTACTGGGACTTGAACCCAAGCCCGCCCAACTCTAGAACTTTCCCTCTTCACCTGGGGCCAGGGGTAGGGTTGCCAGGCATCCTGTCCATATAGAACAGTCCTGTATTGACTTTGTCATGACGCCTGAAATGTCCTGTATTCATCTTTTTTCAATAAATCACACGTTTTCAGCAGAGTTATTTTTCAAATTTAGCTGGGCGTTAAATTTGCTAAATCTGGCAACCCTAGCCAGGGAGGAGCTCGAACTCCAAGCCTAGAGCTTGCTTTAGCGAGTGGTCTCGCCCAGGACCCCGATGGTTTTTCTGGACGAATTCGCCCCCTATCCCTACCCCTGAGAGCGCGGAGTCTCCGGGATCTAATCTTCTCTCCCCGAATAGGACACTGGGAATTCCTAAACCGGTTGCTGTTCCTTTAAGAGTGGTTTCGAGGGCGGGCCCACAGGGTGTGGCGAATCCGGGGGTGGGTCGGGGCCGGGTTGTCCAATCCGGGAGCGGGGGACGAAAGCGGGGGCGGATCCGGCTCGGGCTGGTTGGGAAGGGTTAAAGAGGCGAGTTTGTGGGTCGCCGACGGTCCGGCTGCCCCCGCCTCCTTCCGTCTGATCAGCGCTCTCCCGCGGCTGCGCCGGCTCGGCCGCCCGGGAGACAAAGCACCGCCGATGCCGCCAACGCAACCGAGCAGTTCCCGGGCCATGGCCGGGCCGCTCCCCGGCTCCGCGTCTCCCGTCCCGCCACTGCTGTCGTCGCCCTAGTCCGCGCCGTGAGGTAAGGCCGGACTGGCGGGGGGACTTTCGGGCTGACCTGCGAGGGTATGCGGGACCGGGCTCGGGCCGCCATGGGCCTCGGGGTCCCCCAGCCGTCTGGAGAGATCTCTGCTGGGGATATGTCCATTTGCGATTCCACGCCAGTGGTACTTTTCCCATCAGGGACTCCAGCTCCAGGAGGCGAACTTGGCCGATGACGCTCCAGCCCCATAAAAGACCTCCGCCGCTGCGGGAACTCTGAGGACTAAAGCTCCACTTGGCTCCCACATTCTGCCGTTGACCACGTCTTCCAGGGCTCTGGCTGTCCTTTAAGGAAAACACCACACAAAAAAGGATAGAGGGCAGCTAGGAGCAATGGCCTGGGATGGCGGTCCTGGCTTCCTTGTGGCCCCTGCCCAGGGCAGCCCTGGACAGGAACTCTTCAGGGTTCTCAGTACATGTTTTTCTGCCTGGACCTGCCACACCCTCTCCAACATGCCCACTGCTCGGGGACACTTGTGGCAGCTGGATCCAACTCCAGGACCTGTGGTTCTGGCTTCTTTCCTTGAAATGAGTGGCAAAATGCCATGCCTCAGTTTCCCCAGAGTCCTGGTTTCTGGGCAGTCTGTGTCCTTGGAGACCTGGAGCTAATTATTTGCCTTTTTAAAAAAAATATATAAATCTTTTTTTTAAATTTATTTTAAAAAAATTATTTATTTATTTATGGCTGTGTTGGGTCTTTGTTTTTGTGTGAGGGCTTTCTCTAGTTGTGGCAAGCGGGGGCCACTCTTCATCGCGGTGCGCGGGCCTCTCACTATCGCTGCCTCTCTTGTTCTCTGCGGAGCACAGGCTCTAGACGCGCAGGCTCAGTAATTGTGGCTCACAGGCCCAGTTGCTCCGCGGCATGTGGGATCTTCCCAGACCAGGGCTCGAACCCGTGTCCCATGCATTGGCAGGCAGGTTCTCAACCACTGCGCCACCAGAGAAGCCCTATTTGCCTTTTGACAGCTTCTTGATTGAGTGTTCACTACCTGTTCAGCATTTTGCAAAATTTCTCTTCAGGATTAATCTTTTCAATTCTGAGAGGGATGGATGTTAATGTAGATGAGGCTGTGTTCTCAAGGCCCATCCAGCCTGGACTGGAGGAGGCGAGTTGGCTCTGAGACCAGAGAGGGGCTGGTTTGGTCCCCGCCAGCTTCCTGCCTGGCCAGGGACTGTTGTATTAGCAGCAGTGCCCACAGCGGACTCTGAACTTCTTGGGAAAGTGTACGAGCAGGGCGAGATAAGCGGGGGACCAGGCCCTCCCGGAGGCTGGAGACTGTGCCCTTGCTGCTTCCTGCCCTCCCCTCCTTTCTTGCTGGGCTGGAGGAGGCAGGGCCATGGGCAGAGAGGGGTCCTGTGCTGGCTGGTGACCTTGGGCTCAGGGTGGGGTGGCTGCGTGGAGGGGAGCTGCTGAGTGTGAGGGAAATTGCTCTTCCTTTGGCCTTAATGGGTGGTGAGACTCCAAGATCAGCCCCTTTGGGCTGGTTGCCTAGAGCATGAGATTCTAGGCACAGAATTGTACCTTTGGGCGTTACTTAAGCTCTCTGTGTCTCAGTTTCCACATCCATGAATGTGGGATGGGGAAAAGACTCCTCATGGGGCTGTTGAAAGGTTTACGTAGGTAACTGTTTGGTTCATTTTACAGGTTTTTTGAGCACCAACTACATGCCAGGCACTGGAATTCAGACAGAGAACCTCCGCCCTCCTAGAGCAGCAAAAATGACCCAGGTAATTTCCGGCGGAGGTATGGGAGAGTGACTAGGGGGGTCTCTTGTATACAGAGACCTCCTCCTCCTTGAGGAGGTGATGGTCAAGCTGAAACTGAAGGATGAGAAGTTGGCCATGTGAAGATACAGGGAAGGCATTCCAGGTAGCGGGAAGAGCCAGGGCAAAGGCCCTCAGGTGTTTGAGGAACACCAAGGAGGCCAGGGTGGCTGGAGCCGAGTGTGCAAGGGGGAAAGAAATAGGGGAAGGGAACTTGGAAGACATGGGGAAGAATGAATTTTATACTGAGAGAAGTAGGGAGCCATGGGAGGGTTTAAAGTAGGGGAGGGGTGTGATAGGGTTTAGTTTTAATAGGATCCCTCTGTGGGGGATGGATCCTCTGGGGGGCCAGGGGAGGGGCCTAGGAAGGAGTTATGATCTTACCCTGAACAACACGGACAAGGAACGGGCAATGGTGGAGGAAGGGAGACCAATGAAGAAGCTACTGTAGCTGTCCAGGCGAGCCACGATGGGGGGCCTAGAATGGAGGTGGCAGTGAGCAGAGATGAGGCCACTGATTTGGAAGAGGTGGGGAAGGGATGAAGTGGACTTGATAAGTGATCAGATGTGGAGGTAGGGGGAAACCAAGGGCCTTTAGCCAAGACAGAGAGCACTGAGGGGAGCATTTAGAGAGGCTGAGAAGAATGTCATCAGCTACCACAGCTAAGCACGTACTATGCCTGGCACCGTGCTTAGCGCTTCTATGTAGCCATTGTGTCATCGTCACAACAACCCCGACTTAGGTGCTGTTATGATCCCATTTTACAGATGTGGAAGCAGAGGCCCAGAGAGACTTAAAGCTTGCCCGGGGTCACACAGCCTGGACACTACAGAGCTGACATTTGAACCCAGAGAAGAGCAAGCCGAAACCAGAACTGAGCAGAGGGCAGGGAAGTGAGCAGCGGCCTGAGAGGTAGGAGGGAAATGGGGCGAGTAGGGTGGGTGGTTCCTGTGAGAAATGGGGCTGGGGTCCACATGGGAGTTGTTGGGGGGGTAGGGAGGAATCCCTCCCATTTTCCAGAGAAACGGAGGCTCAGAGAGGGGAGGCCCATGTCTGAAGTCACACAGCTCAGGGACGTAGAGCAGAGATTAAACACCCTGAGTCTTCAGGGGTTGTGGCCTTGGTCAGGTCAGCTGCTAGGTCAGGACAGGCACTAAATCACGGCTCATGTTGCTTCTTCCAGGAAGCCTTTCTTGACTGTGTAGCCTGGTGAGGTGAGGTGGATTGGGTTGGGAGCAATTGCCTCCTCCGCCCTGGGTCAGGTTGCCTGTCTGGGCCCCACTGTGGCTAGCTGCTCCCTGGAGAGGCACCACCCATATCTCATTACTCCAGGTCCTAAGCACTGCCCAGGTTGGGGAATGAACATTAACTGAGCACCCACTGCATTCCAGCGACTTTATATACTTTGCTTCTTGAACAATGTGGCCAATGTCCTATGTAGAGTGAGATTTTGAAGCAGGAACACAAGGTACATTTGCAGAGTGGCCATGGAAAACCCAAAGGGAGGGTGTAGCCACCTTGGGGACCCATGTGCCACCTGAGTCCTACCTGGCCAGTGTTTCCCTCATCATATACTCCTTGGAGGAAAGTGGTAAAATCACTGTGGCCAAGTGCATAGAGTTAGATTCCTCTACTTCAAATGGGTGCACAATGCTGTCCCCCCAGCCCCTCCCTGTAAGTGTGGGCCAAGCCCTGGGCCCTTTATCTGGATTATTTCATAACAGTCTTTTCTGCCACTGTGACTGCATCACCCACCTCTCCCCTTCCTCACTCTGCTCCAGCCTCACCAACCTCCTGAAGCACACTAGCAGGTTCCTACCTCAGGGCCTTGCACTTGCTATTCCCTCTGCTTGGCATGTCCCAGGGGCTCCCTCCCTCACCTCCTTCAGGTCTCTGCTCAAATGGCACCTTCTCAGCAAAACGATCCCTGAGCCTTTTTGAAATGACAATTCTCCTGCCCCCACACCCCATCTTCCTTACTCCCTCCCTGTCTTATATTTTCCAGACCGCTTAAGACCATCTGGCCTTTATCTGTTAAAGTACAGATAATGTACTCTATCTGTTTGTTAATTGTCTGCTCCCTTCACCTGCCACTAGCACATCAGCACCAAGAGCACAGCAACCCTCTCCATCTTGTTTACTGCTAGTGCCTAGAACAGTGCCTGGAACACAGTAGGTGCTTAATAAATGTTTGATGAATGAAGTCCCTACAGTCCTCTGAAATAGGTTCTATTTATCCCTGTTTCATGGACCCGCAAATCAAAGCTAAGTTATGAAATCAGCAGAGCTGGAACCTGACCACAAAAGGTCAGCTGGTCTGGAACCTGGGGATGATGGAAACAGCAGCAGCTGAAATGAGGCCTGGGTTTGAATTTCAGCTCAGCCCAACTTGCTTTTTGGCCTTGGGCCAGTGACTAACCTCTCTGAACTTTGTTTCCCCGTCGGGGTAATGCTAGTCCCTGCCACCTAAGGTTTGTTTTGCGATTAAATGAGTTAACATATATAAAATGCTTGGCATGCCCTAGGAATCCTCAACATTATTTGGAGGAGGTAGGACAGCAGGAGAGTTACCAGCCTGGCTTCTGGGGCCAGTCAGACCCGGGTTCGAGTCCTGGCTGTGCTCCTGAAGAGTTGTGTGAGTCTGGGCAGGCTGCTTCTGGTCCTTGAGCCTCAGTTTCCTCATCTGTGAAACGGGAGTGATGAGTGCTGTGGCAGCCGAGGGTGGTGTGAGATCACCCGAGGCGGTGGCTGCGTGAATAACTGCCGCCCCGGTGCGGACAGGTCCCGAGCCCCCAGGCCCCGCCGCCATGAAGCTGAACGAGCGCAGCCTGGCCTTCTACGCCACCTGCGACGCCCCGGCCGACAACGCGGGCTTCCTGTACAAGAAGGGCGGCCGGCATGCGGCCTACCACCGCCGCTGGTTTGTGCTGCGCGGCAACATGCTCTTCTACTTCGAGGACGCGGCCAGCCGTGAGCCCGTGGGCGTCATCATCCTGGAGGGCTGCACTTGCCGGCGGGCCTCGGCGCCCAGCGGGCCTCTCGACTCGGCCTCCTTCGCCCAGCTGCACGAGTGGTACGGGCAGGAGGTCAGGGCGCTGAGGGGCCAGTGGCTCCGCAGCCAGGCCCAGCCCTGAGGATAGGGCTGAGGGCCGGAACCAAGAGGAAGCGGTCAAGGCCAGCCTTGAGGCCAGCACTGGTCCTGGTTCTGGTGCCACTCCAGCCCCAGGCCCTGCTCTGACAGGCCCAGCCCTGAGACACGGGGACCTGGTCCTGAGGGCGGTTGCAGTCGGCGTAAGCCCTGAGGTCCCTGCCTGGTCTTCTCTTGGGGACTCAGGCTCGGAGAAGATGCTGGGTTCTGAGGGGTGCTTTGGGACCTCTGTCATTCAGAGAAAGCCCAGCCTTGAGGAGGCCATCGTGCCTGATCCTCAGGAGAATCCAGGCCCTGGGTGATCCTCAGGCAGCCGGAGGGCTGGTTTTGTGGGAACTGTAGCCCCCAACCCAGCCCTGCAGGTGCCTCCATCGCCTGTCCCGAATCACCTAGCTGAGGCTTGTTGCTGGCAACAGGCATCCACTGGGGCAGCTGGGACCTGTGAGGATCTGTGGCCTGGAAGGCACATGCCCAGTCAGCGCTGGTCCAGAGGCTCCAGACTGGGCCTCACGCGGACAGGAGGCTGGGCTGGGCTACACCACACCTGGGCCTGACCCTGTGGCTCCAAGATCCGCCGGAGGAGCTGCCTGGCTGCCGCCTGCCTGCCTGCCTCCATAAGCGTGGGCTTTCATGTGTGCCCAGCACCGTGGGATGGCCGGGTCCCCGGGGCTCCCAGCCCGGAGTGAGGCCGAGGCAGCACTTTCCCTTGGGGCCTCAGCCAGGCCTTGAGGTGGTGCTCCTGGGACCGTAGCGGCCCTCTGGCTTTGGGCCACATCTGTGCTCCTGTGGCAGCCCTCACACTCTCCCAGCACTGCTTAGCCACATCCTCTGTCTTTTCCCAGAGCCAGCCTGGGGCGGGGCCTCTCGGGAGCTCGCCTGACCTCGTCCAGTCCTGGGCTGGGCAGCTGTGGCCTGAGCTGACTTTCCAGCAGGTTCCCCTAGGGAGGAGGGGCCATGAGCTGACTCACGGCCCAGAAAGGGCCCAGGTGCCAATCTGACAGGGGCAAAGCAGCAGCTGCAAAGCTGTATTTGGCTTCCAGAACCCTCTCCCTCCATCACAGCCCCTCTCTGAGCTCACAGACTCAGCCCCCTTCTCGCCCACAATATTCCAAGAGGGAGACCAGGTCTTGCTTTGCTTCGAGACCAACTTGTTTTTCACTCACTACAGTGGCCGTTCTTCATCCAGGGAGAATCTCGGGGGGCTGGGACACCCCTGGCCCTCAAGCTGGGTCATGTTTACAGTCCTCAGTGCCCCCAAATTGGGACCCCCTGAGGACACCCCTGCCCTAATCTTTATTTCCCCTGAGGCTCCCTCTTGGTGACAGACAGACTCGGCCCTTAGCCCCTTTCTGCTGCCTTTGGAGACCTTGGACCTTGGGGAAGAATGGGGAGCTGTCTGTGTGTCTGCAATCACCAGCTCACACTGCTGGCTCAGTTGACTGGAGCTTCAGGTTTAATTTAAATACTTAGGGTGTTTTTTTTCCTAGCAACAAAGCTTGGTGTTTTCACTGCTTTTGTTCCTTGTTGGCTGGTGGGAAGGGATAGGGTGCCTGGTTCTGGGTTTGGCCAGTGAGGGGGGTGGGGATAGTTGGCACTGCCCCCAGGGAGAGGGCAAGGAGCCTTGGCTGGAGACACAGGAACCTCAAGAATCTCACCCGGTTCTTTGCCTTCTCCCTGGCAAGCCCTGCTCTCCTGCAGGTGCTCTGGGGGTCTTGGTACGCTTTCCATGCCCCTCTTCCCCAAGTCCTCAGTGGTGGGGATGGGGATGGCAGCTCTTGTCCACAGGCTTTGGGTCTCAGGGGGTGTTAGGAACTGCCCAGTGCCCATGTCCTGGCCAGACCTAGCTGGTGTGGTGAGGTGTTGGCCTCAGTCCTGGTGTAGGTTTACAAGCACTAAAGGTACAATCTCCTCCCACCCACCCCCAAAGCACAACCTGCGGTCAGGCTGCCTCCGGAGATGGGCTGGGGAGAGATAATCAGGCAGCCTGGGAGAGGGATATAAAGGCTAAAAGAAAATAAACAAAGGTTTGTCAAGTAATGGCTGGTTATATCATTCTTTTCCCCCATCAAAGTCCTGGATTGATTTGCCTGGCAGAGCCAGGGGCAGGCCCTACAAGAGAAGCGGCTAGAGTGTGCTGAGTGCTCCCTGATGCTCTGTCAGGCACATTCTTACAACCTCTATGGCAGATACTGGCCCCCTTTTACAGAGGAGGAAACTGAGGCTCAGAGAGGTTAAGAAATCTTCCAAGTTCACACAGCTGAAAAGTGTCAGAGCAGGGACATAAACCTCTGGAATCCTGTGGGAAAAGGCAGAGTCTTTGAGAGGAACATGAGGAAATGGAGTCCCAAAGTTCCTTTTCAGAGGGGAGAGAAGGCAGGGGTAAAGATGAGGATAAAAAGTCAACTGTGGGCTGAAGGCCTGACAATTGGGAGGGATGCCAAAGGGAAAAGCCAAAATTTGGCTCTTCTCACTGATCAGTTCCTGGTGGCTGCCTCTGGGCCTGGAGTGAGGAGGATTCCGGCACCAATGCTAGTTCAGAGGGAAATATCCTGTGATTGATTAGTGATGTCTGCTGTGAGCAAAGGGCGGATGGTGGCAGTATTTATGATGTATATCTGTTATCTCAGCCTCAAGTGTGTTTGCTGGGCTAATGGAAGGTTTACAGATGGGAAGGGGCTGGCCCAAGGTCATCTAGTATGATAGACTAGGCCCTAGGTCCTCTTGATGTGGATCCAGAGCTTGGTCACATGTCTCTTGCCAGCCTGGAAAAATCATGCACATTCAGGAAAATGTGGCTTAGGAGGAGCAACCTACAGTCCTTGGTCTGCAGAACAAGTTCAAAGAGTGAGAAAAATACCAAGGTCAGGGAATCATGCTACTCGTGAGCAACCAGTACATGCTGAGTAATTCCTTCCACCTCTCCTGGGACCCCAGCTGACAGACGGGGTTGGGGAAGTGCCTCCCCACATAGGCTGAGTCAGGGTGCTGCCCGTGGCATTTGTGACCGCGGCCACTGCAAGGCCTGAGGCACAGAATGGGGGAAATAGCCGGAGAGGCAGCCCCAAGAGGGAGGGTCACAGGTGAGCCCTCACCTGCCTGGCTTCTGAGGAATGAAACGGGGAGGGGTGACAAGTCAGTGTTGTGTGTCCACCTGCTAACAGTGTTTCCTCTTGACCCCGGGGAGGTGTTCGGGCCATGAGCCTGAGGAAGACCACAGCATCCCAGGAGTGTGACAAAGTTGAGGAAGTTGTCTTCACTCGAACAGTGTTTGGAGGATACTGTATGTGTTCAGAAGGAATATTCTGAGAAGCCACTTGGGGTAGGGGATGAGAACCTCAAGGAGGGCAATTAGGCCAGAAGTAGTGGGCTCACTGCCCAACATCCAGCCACGCTAAATGATTAGTCAAATTCTGTCAGTTGTGCTACTCCCATTTGATATTCAGGGACTGGCTAAACTTGACCTGCTAAAGATGGCTGTGTGTTGGGGGTGGGTGAAATGAGTGAAATGGTGATGGATGACAACTAGATTTGTGGTGGTGGTCACTTTTAGTGTATATAGATGTCGAATTATTAATGCTGTGCACCTGAAACTCATATTTTAAAAAAGATATATACAGGGAATTCTCCAGTGGTCTAGGGGCTGGGACTCTGTGCGTTCAGTGCTGAGGGCCCGGGTTTGATCCCTGGTCAGGGAACTAGGATTCCCACAAGCTGCAGCCAAAAAAAAAGAAGAAATAAAAAAAAAGAAATATATATATATATATATATACATATGTGTGTGTGTGTGTGTGTCTATCTGTGCCTGACAGATAAGAGTAGAAGGGCATTCTTGCTTCTAAAAAGAGACACAATGAAGAGCTCTGGAAGTAAGCTATGTTGGAAGCCTGGAGCCATGGTAGCCATCTTGTGATCCTGAAGTAGGCCATGTTAAGGAAAACATCCCCTGCTGAGTTTAGCACACACTGGAAAATATCCTTGACCTGCTGCATCAATGGACCTGAGAACCCGCCCTTCTTCTGGAAGTCTTGTTGTTTGAGGTAATAAATGTGTAAAGCTTCAAGGGGGACTTTTTTTGTTATTTGCAGTCAGAGGCTTCCTAACACATAAGCTTGAGTGACTGCAGCTGTTCCCTTTAAGGAGCATGGCTCTGGGTAGCCAGCCACAGACAGGGCTGTTGTCAGCTCACTGGGGTGAAGGTTTGGGCTAGAGTGGGATTCTCTAGCACAGTAGAAGGGCCACTGTTTTCCTCATCCTCTCCATGGATGCCTTCCTCTCTCCTCTTCTGAGTGGGACAAATATTGAAAGAATAGCACTCTCTGCCTCCCCCACTTGTGGCTCAGTATCTTGTATGTTCCTCAACAGGGCTGTTTTGTCTCTACTCTGGCTAGATCTGGTGCCAACTGTCCACTCCCCCCTCACGCAATCCCTCCCCAGATCACCTTACCTCACCTTACACAAACTTTGTTATGGAAAAGGCCCTGCTACTTGTCCCAACTTCTAAAGTCGCAGCATTCAAAATAACTCCTCCACGGCAGTAAAACAATAAACCGCTTAAGCCCAGCTGCAGGCTTCGCATTTTCTGATGAGGACTGGGCCCCTGAGCTGTTTTCCACTTAGGGTTTCAAAACAGTTGCCCGCTCCTGACAGAGGGGTCAGAGCTGCCTCGGCTTGGTCTCCCCGTGCTTGGGGCCATGGCTCTGTCTGTTCTTGCCAGGTGCAGCTCTGAAAGCACTTGGGCACCGGGGCTGCTGCCACTGCCCTCTCTTCATCGTTCAGGGGCACTATGGTCATTGTTTCTCTAGCTATGGGGCCAAGAAATCCTGGGGTGGTGCAAGTAGGCCCCCTAGACTGCAGCTCCTTGAGAGCAGGGACAAGTCTGCCTCCCATGTGCCCCCAAGGCCTGGCACAGTGCCCGGCACAGGTATGTCAAAAATTGCCTCCCGTGCCCATTCAGCTCACGTGATTCTACCCTCCCTGACCACAGCTGCTTGGGCAGGAGTTGGTCCCGAGACACAGGCTGAGCCAATCAGGGTCCAGGGAATTTTGAATCAGTGGGGAGTGGGTGTTGGGGGGGGTGTATGGATGGACAGACTAAGTTGGGTATGAGGCGGCCTTAGAGAGAGAACAAACGGCTCAAGATAGACTGCAGTGTTCCGAAGCCTGGTTGAATTTCCTGCCTTTGGGTTTCACAAGGTTTACTCTGGATCTTCCCAATAAACGGTTTGCACATCTTTAAGTGGATCACAATTTCTTTCAACCCAACAGTTACCGACTACACCAAGACACCCAGTGAATGTTTGTTCTGTACTCCTATGCTCTTCTGTTGCACCAGCATCCTTCGTAGGGCCTGGCACACACAGTGAGGCCAAACAAAGCAGAATGAATTAGAACTGCCTCCCATTTACTGAGACCTATGATGTCTGAGTCACCTGGTTGGGGTGGGGGGGGATAGTTCTTAAAATACAGATTCCTGGGTTCTGGCTCCAGGAATTTTGGTCAGGAGGTTGGAGCAGGATCCAGGAATCTGCATTTTGAGTAGGAAACAAGGGATTTTAGAACCATAGCTTAAGAAATGCTCATTTAATCTTCAAGGAAACTTATAAGGCAGTGTGGTAGCCAGCCTCCCTGATGATCCTTGCCTCCTGGGGTACACACCCTTGTGAAGTCCCTTCCCACACTGAATAACGGCAAACCTGTGTAGCCAAGAGGATACTGTGGAAGCGACAGTGGGGCTTCCAAATCTAGGGTATAGAAGACACCACAGCCTCTGCCTTGCTCACTCTTAGCTGCCATGTTGTAAGGATGCTCAAGCAGCCCCATGGAGAGGGCCACTTGCAGAGGAACTGAAATGCCCAGCCAACAGCCAGCACCTGCTCACCCACCATCTAAGTGTGCCTTCTTGGAAGTGGATTCTCCAGCCCCAGAACAGCCTTCAGATGACTGTAGTCATGGCTGACAGCTTAACTGTAGCCTCATGAGAGACCAAGGAGCCAGAGCCACCCAGTCAAGCCACTCCCAAATTCCTGACCTACAGAGATTGTGAGATAAATGTTTATTGTTTTAAGCCACTAAGTTTGGGGTTGTTATGCAGTAATAGACAACAAATACAGGTAGAATGGACAAATACATGTCCATTTTACAGATAAGGGAACTGAATCTCATTAAAGGGTCCTCAGGTTACCTAATAGTAGAGAGTCAAACCCAGGCCAGGATGAGTTCAAAGCTATTGTTTTTAATAACTATACCCCAGGGGGCTGGAGAAGGTCACAGACCGTTAAAGAGATCAACTGTTTTATCCCTCTCATTGTTGGCCAAGGTAGTCAGGGTGGTCCCTGCCCCATCTCTACTGCTCTGGGGTTTTGAGAGGTGGCTCCAGCCTCCTGCGTACCTGCAAAGCAACACACACCCTGTGCTTTAGCTATGGAGCTCTGTCCTTTAGAGTGATTTCTAGGGTAGTCATGCCAGCGGTCATGGGCCAGTCAGCCAGGTGAGGTCTAGCTTTTTCATTCCCCAGGAGATGGTGGGAGATGGGGCTGCTGGCCCGATGCGAGCAGCATAATTAGGAAGAAAAGGAGGGCAGGGGTGGGAAGCAAGGACCGCAGAAACCTGAGGTCAGGGCCTGCACTGGGAGTGGGCCCGGCCACTCTCCTTTGGTCTGCCGTCTCCTCAGGCAGATGGAACCTCCTAAGCTCCTGGAAGTGCAAGTCTGACCACAGCAACCTCCTGCCTCATACCACCCATGGCTCCCCAGTGCCCTCAGGAGAAAGGCCTATTTCCCACCATGCCCCAGGGGGCTTCAGGATCTAGGCCTTGTCCCTCTTCCTCCCTGCACCTCAAATTCTAGCCTCCTTTGGATTTGTTTCCCCATGTTCTTGTCCCTGTCCCATGTCTTGCCAGCTATTCCTTCTGCTCTCCTCTTATGCTTCTCTAAATCCTATTGTCTTTCAGGTGTCAGCTGAGATGCCTCCTCCTCCAGGAAGCCTTCCGGGATCCCCCTTATTCACACTCTCATGGTGTTTCCACCACTGAAGCACTGAGCACACAGCAGGTACTCAATCTATACTTATTACCTGGATGAACAGTTGCCAAATTGCCCCCAGCTCAGCTCTCTCCTCCCTTGTGTTCCTTGATCTAAACCTGCCTCTGCCTGTAAGGCCTCCCCTGCCTTCTCATTCCTCTCTGGTCTCTCCACTCTTGCTCTCCCATGGTCCCTAGTTCAGAATTCCACATTTCTGTGTTTTTGCTGCATTTTCCACTCCAGATGGACAGCAACTGCAGACACAATGTCAACACCAAAGCTAATGGTCCAGAGGGAGCTTTGGTTCCCAGAGCCCAGGGGGCATCTACTTCTACAGGTTCTTAGGTGACTTGTGTGTGTCAGATGAGGCTTTCTGCTCCACTCCTGCCCCCACCTACAACCCGCGGCCACATCCTGAGGATTTCTGACTTCTGACCTCCGGAGCTGCAAACCAAGTGTCCAAAACGCCTGTCTTTGGCTTTACTTTGGAGCAATTAGTTACCCTAAACAAGGAGGAGTTCACTCATCATTTCATTCCCACCGCAAGGACGTGTGGAAAAACTGGGGTGATCAGAAGGTTTCCAGACAAAGAGGAAAAGGTCTGTCTTGGGATGCCACGTGCCCTCGGCTCACGGGTGAATAATGTTTAATGCCGCTTAGGGAACTCTCTTGACATTATTGGTCAAGAAAAAACAAACCTCCTGCAGCTTGATACACAGAGAGACTCACCATCATGGGTTGAAGGAACCCAACCCCCACTCATGAAAACAGTACGGAACGCTGAGCCCTTATGTGCCACACACTGTCTTATGTGTTTTACATGCATCATCATTCCTGATAATGACCCTTTGAGTTGGCTGCTGTGATACCCCCATTTTACAGATGGGGAGACCGAAGCCCTAGTTACACAGCTGGGAAAGGGGCGCTGCTGTGTTGGTCACCAGAAAGCCCCTCTTGGCACTTTTCCATCAGGAGTCTAGAGGCACCCGCCACTCACACACTCCACTGAGGTGGGCACAGCTTGTAAACTGGCTGGTCTTAGGGCCACGGCCTGTGGCCCCCGATTGGGGCAGGGCACAGTCTCAGCTCCTCAGATCTAGACCCCAGAGTCTAACCAGCTTCCACCTTCTGCAATGAGTGGAATGTGTATTCCAATCCTTCCATCTTCCTTTGTTGGAGCCCACAGCACAATCACCAACCGAGATGCCCACAGGACCTGGGCAGGTGGTGCAGGTGCAGACAGAGGCAAATCATGGGCACATGTCCTAACGGGGAGGGCCACTCCCCAGCTAGCTGCTGTCATGTTGGAATTTGGGCCCTGTGTGGCCAGATCTTACTGTTTTCCAGTGAAGCCAGTAATCAGGATTTTTAATGAAATTAGAACATTCTTTAACGCCATACACAAAAATAAACTCAAAATGGATTAAAGACCTAAATGTAAGACTGGATACTATTAAACTCTTAGAGAAAACACTCTTTGACATAATCGCAGCAGTATCTTTTTCGATTCGTCTCCTAGAGTAATGGAAATTAAAAAAAACAAATGGGACCAAATTAAACTCAAATGCTTTTGCACAGAAAAGGAAACCATAAACAAAACGAAAAGACAACCCACAGAATGGGAGAAAATATGTGCAAACGATGCTACTGACAAGGGATTAATCTCCAAAATTTACAAACAGCTCATGCAGCTCAATATCAAAAAAACAAACAACCCGATCAAAAAATGGGCAGAAGACCTAAATAGACATTTCTCCAAAGAAGACATACAGATGGCCAAGAGGCACATGAAAAGATGCTCAACGTCGCTAATTATTAGAGAAATGTAAATCAAAACTACAATGAGATATCACCTCACACCAGCAGAATGGCCATCGTCCAAAAGTCTACAAACAATAAATGCTGGAGAGGGTGTGGAGAAAAGGGAACCCTCCTACACTGCTGGTGGGAATGTAAATTCGTACAGCCACCATGGAGAACAGTATGGAGGTTCCTTAAGAAACTAAAAATAGAGCTACCACATGATCTAGCCCACTCCTGGACATATATCTGGTGAAAAACACGGTTTGAAAGGATACATGTACCCCAGTGTTCACTGCAGCGCTGTTTACAATAGCCAAGACATGGAAGCAACCTAAATGTCCATTGACAGATGAATGGATAAAGAAGATGTGGTACATATATACAATGGAATATTACTCAGCCATAAAAAAGAATGAAATGATGCCATTTGCAGCAACATGGATGGAACAGGAGATGATCAAACTAAGTGAAGTCAGACAGAGAAAGACATGTCATATAACGTTGCTTATATGCGGAATCTAAAAAAATCATACAGTTGAACTCATTTACAAAACAGAAACAGACTCATAGACGTAGAGAATGAACTTACGGTTACCAGAGGGGGAAGGATGGGGGGGAGGGGTAGATTGGGAGTTTGGGATTGATATGTACACACTGCAAATTTAAACTAGATAACCAACAAGGACCTATCGTATAGCACAGGGAACTCTGCTCTGTAATAACCTACATGGGAAAAGAATTTGAAAAAGAATAGATACATGTACATGTATAACTGAATCACTTTGCTGTACACCTGAAACTAACACAACGTTGTTAATCAGCTGTACTCCAATATTAAATAAAAATAAAAAAGAATATATTAATACAAGAAAATCACGATTTTTATGTGACAAGCCCCCATATTTTCATGGTGGCAAATGAATTTAAAAACCAGTTTTTAAAAGTACCGTAAAACACCTAAGGGCCAGATCTGACCCCCAATTTGTACCCACAGCTCCAGAACAAAGCAAGCAGGACACGCAGATGTTATTATACAATTCTGTATTGAGCGACGCATTTATTACAGAACGTGTTCCTTTTTTTTTTTTTTAATTTAAACAAAGTTCATCAATCTCTCATAGAAACAGTCTTGTGGGTTTTTGTTCTGTGTTTACCGTTATAGGACGTGAACCTGACAAAGTTGTTCACAGGTCTGGTAGCTTTAAGTACAACAGGATTTCCGTGTTCAAAAGACTATACTAAGTGCTTAATCAAATCCCGTCACACAAAAGCCAGATTTAGTCCTCTAAGGATTGCAGTCTGCATGTAAGCCTGGATTTCAATGCTGCGTGGGTTTCAACAGTAAAAAGTGGTGTGTCCCCCACGGTTGCCTTAATTGGGACAGGGTGGCTAAAATGAGATGTTTCGTTTGTTCCAGATTTGATTACTCTGAAAATTGGTCACTGTTTCCTATTGTCAAAATATAAAAATACCTTCATCTGGATAAAAATGTATACAGTGGAAAACTCTTCAATGCATAGCCTGGGTGTATGGAAAAGGAGGTTTTCCTGCAGGGTTTGCATTGTTCTTCATTGATTGGTGTGGAGACTGCAGCCTGGGCTGGGTGCATGAGAGTTGAGATTTCTGGAACACCCCTCAAATGACCCCTTCTGGTCACTGGATTTTGCTGGCCTGGGTTTCAAAGTGTTCGCTGCATCCTTGAAACCCCTGTCAGCCATCTTTCCCCCTGGTACTGGGTTGGCACCGATTATGACCACCTTTTCATCGTCATTCTGGATTCAGCTGGGAAGTCACCTAACTCAACCTTCCCACAGAGTTTGAAAAAGTAAAAGAAATAATAACAGGAGAGATTCAACAACCAATATGGTGGCTGTTCCATCCAAATTGGGAACTCTTCCCCTAAAAACCAGGGTGATGAAGACACTGGAGGGTGGGCTTCTTTGAGTTGAGGGGTTGAGTCTTTGTTCTCAAAAAGGTCCTGTGTTAGAAGGCAGGAAGTTGGACTTGAGACAGGGGTATGGTGGTCATGCTGAGGTGAACTCAACCTTTTAGCTTCATTCTGCATAAACCTGGAGGTGCAGACGCTTTCCGGAAAGCATCAGGGTCAACTTGAGAAAGATGATGATGAGAAGGGGAGCTGGGGTCTCTAGTTGGATGAATCTACTTCTTGGTGCTGGGTGCTGAGCTGGGTGTTTGTGGGATGACCAACGCTGTTATCTTCTTAAAACACAAAGAGAGGAAGATGGCGGCCACAGTCTTGCTCTGGAAAGCCAGTGGGGAAACTTCCTGCACTGTGGCCACGATTCAGGCTGGGGGATGGGGTCACTCTGGTTCGAGCGCCACCCTCTAATCACCTACCCCCATACCTGGCTTTCCAAAGGATTCAGAACCACATCTTGTCTACAGACGGACGAGATGGATTGTCTACCCCCTGCGGTCCACAGGTTTCTGACAAGAGGGAGTGTAAGCAGTTTGTTTTGTACCATGTTACATCTCAGATAGGATGGTCGGCCACAGCCCACATCTCTACAACATTTACAACGGCATGGGACATTCTGTGTTATCAAGGTTGCATAACAGACCACCAGAATGAAACACATCCTCAACGGCATCAAGGTTTTCATTTAGAGTCTTCTGGACTTTCTCTTTTCAACATGGTTTCTGGAAGGGCAGTAGCAATGGACTGTGTCTCACAGACAGACATGGGAAAAAACCGTGGTTCAAAGGTTATCTGAATTTTGGTCAGTCTTATAGTGTTTTGTGATGGCTTTGAACAACTGTCTCCTTTTAATCTCATCTAGTGGCAAAAATGACACAACTTCAGTGTATACTTCGCAACAGTTGTGACGGTATCCTGATTTCATAACTCTCTGTAATATCAAAACAGCATCAGCTGGGAATAAATTCCAAAGGATCCTTTATTAAAATATCTAAAAGAGGTCTATAAATATTTACTTTTCTAAAAGAGTTTGGAGTTTCCAGGGGAAAAATGTGGCGCCACTTTGCTTCTGCCTCCTGTAGAGGGGCCAGAGTGGAGAAGGGGGTGATCCCCAGGGCAGGGGCTGCTGAAAAGGGGAAGCAGAGGCACCTGCCTCACCTGCTCACTCACGACTTCACGGAACCGGGATCACAACCAAAACTGTCAAGCGGCGCGACACTGCGGTCCACGTTTTGATGGCTGAGCTCCTCCCTTCCTTACCCCGCCCTGAGTGAGAGGGAAGGTGGCCCCCGCGGCGAGCCCCTTGCCCCCACCTTTAGAACTCCCACTCCAGGGCCTCTTCGCGATTGGCAGCCCTCTCCAGCCGGTAGATGATGCTGTTCAGGTTGGCCATCTTCTCATGCCGCCGCTGCAAGTTGGGGTTCACCTTGGTGCTGGGGTGCAAGGCCCCAGTTGCGTCGGCAGTGGGGCTGGCACTCGGCACTTTGGCAGGGAGGGTGCCGGGTGGGGATGGGGAGATGGGGGCTGAAGAGGAAGGAACAGGTGACACAGACATCATGAGGCCCGGCGAGGAGGCAGCTGAGGGTGAGTTCAGTGACACCTCTAAGCTGCAGCGTGAGGACTCCGAGGCCGACTTAAAACTTAGAGGGTCCGGGTGTAGCCACTCCCCGCCCTCGCTCTCCTGGAGGGGCTGCAGCGAGGGGCAGGCTGGGGTGGCCCCGCCTGGAAGAAGGAGCCCAGGGGCTGCTTTTGGGAGTCCGTCGTTACCCAGAGGGTCAGGATGCACCTCTTTGGGGGAAACTTGGCCTTTGTCCAGCTCCTTTGAGTCCTGGCTGCCGGCCTCTTCCTCCGCATCCTCAGTCTGTTCCTGTTTAATCCTCACTTGCGTCTTGTCCTGGGTGGTCAGGGGTGTGATGCTCTCCTCGGGACCCTCCTGAAGCTTTAGTTCCTTCACAGTAGGCTTCTGGTCCTCAGCCTCAGAGTTGGGGCTCTGTGGAGTGGGGTCTGGGTGGGAGTGGCCTGGCGGTAGGATGCCAGGACCCCCACTGGGGTCGAGATCTGGTTCCTCTTGGGTCCCCTCCACCAACATCTCCCGGCGCATCCGGGACCTGGGGCAGAGACGGCGGTGAGCAAGGCGCTGGACGGGGACCGCCTAACCCTGGAGTCAAATCACAGGAGTGGCCTTCTGACCCCACCCACTTCCCTGGGGGCCCACTAGGCATAAGCGTCTCCACATGCAGCGTCTTAGTAAGTCCTCTCAACAGCTCTGCAAGGTGGGTGCTATTATCATCCCCACTTCATAGAGGAGGAAACAAGACTCAGAGATGTTGAATGACTTGCCCCAGGTTTCACAGCCAGTAAGTGGCAGAACCAGGACTTGAACTCAGGATTGTTGGATCCCAAAGCTCACAATCTAGACCTGTGCTGTCCAGTGCAGTGGCCACTGGTGACATGTGGCTCTCTCATTATTAAAGTTTTTATACTGATTACATGTTGAAATGGTTATATCTGTATATACTGAGCTAAATAAAATATACTATTACATTAATTTCATCTGTTTCTTTTTATTTTTAATGTGGTTACTAGAAAATTTTATATTATATATGTGGCTTTCACTGTATTTCTATTGGACAGCATTGTTTTAGAGCATTTTTCAAAGTCAAACCCAGATCTAGTTTGTGCCAATAACCCCTTGCTTCTTTCCTGGAGGGACTCTTAGACATCAGCCCAGAAGGGGAAACTGAGGCACACAGAATAACTTGTCTAGGTCACCAAGGCACACAGAGGCAGAGCTGGGACCAGAAGCTGGGAACCCTGAACTCCAGTCCAGAACCCATCCTCTCTTCACTTCAATGGCCTCCCTGTTGTCAGAGGGAAACTTATATATTGTGTTTTAGAGCAGGAAATGATAGGAATGAGTCTAACTCCATTAACTATTTTCCTAATAGCATGAGGTCCAGAGAGGTCAAATCACTCGTCCAAGGTCATAGAGCGACAGGGCTTCCTCAGCATCTATCTTCAATGCTGTAGCCCTCTGCCCTTTTTTATTAATGACATCATATATTAATACCATTATTTATAATATTAATAATAAAGTACATGTTACTGATAAATAATACTCACATTTATAAATTTTAATTATAAACATCATAATGATGGGTGCTTATCATGTACCAGGTACGGGGCCAAGCACTTTTGCAGGTTATTTCATTTATTTTTCATAATAACCTTATGAGCAGGATACTAGTCTCACTCCCACTGACAAAGATTACAAGGCTCAAAGAGGCACTGCGACTGCTACGGTCACACAGCCAGCAAGTAGTGCAGTTGGGCCCTGAACCCAGCAGTCCAGCTACACTCTCCTGCCTCCCTGGCTCCCTGCCCAGGTGGGGGATGGGGCCCCATCCCAGGATCCTGAGCCTGGAGGGACTGTGAAGGGTGATCTGGTTCACTTCTCTCTCTCAGTCCCTAATCCCTCCACAAAGGTGGCCTTGCCCACCTTCCAGGAGATTCTGTCATCTCCTTCAGTCCCCTCTAGAGGGAAAAGCTGCTGGGACCAGGGGGAGCACTAGTCGTTTCCGGTAAGGTGGGATCTGAGGGTGTTTTGGGATGGCTCAATGCCTGAGCCTCTGTCACTAGAGCTTCCAAACTGTAGATCATGTATAAATATGAGGTTAATAGTCATTTACACCATAGTAAAAATTAGTCTTTTTCTTCAATTCCTGACTCCCAAATCTATAGCAGGTCCTCCCTGGTAATTTTTTCTGAAAACATCCTATTGTTCACCTTTCCTAGAGCTCACTGAAGGTTGTAATGATACATTAATATAAGTACTCATTTAATAGTGACCTTCCCTGCTGGTCTGTAAGAGGTGCTAAGGGCAAGGACTTTGTCTTGTTCTCTTTGGTGCATGGTACAGAGTTGGTGCTCAATAAACATTTACTAAATGAAGAAATGTATTCTTCTACAATTAGAACTCTTTGAGAGTGGTTTCTTTTAGGAGTGGAATTCTCTCTGCTCATTCAAAGCCCAGCTCAAAGGCCACCTCTCTATAAAGTTTTCCCTAGGTAGAATTCCCTTTTCCCTCAGCCCCGTATTCATTCCTGTTTTACAGAATTAATTAGGTTGTTGCAAAATTATCTGGTTTGTGATTTTGAGCTCCCAAGGGCAGGGATGATAGCTTTAAACCCCTGTATCTCCTGACCCGAGCTCACTGTGCATACATGGCAAATATTTACTGAATTAGTACACTGAATAATAATGGAGGGCTCAGTTCCTGTGGGAAACAAGAGGGGAGAGAATGTCTCCTGGGAGGGAAGGAGGGCATGAGGCTTTAAGGACCTATGTCATTTGCTGTTTGGCAGGCTCTGGGTCTGAGCAGGATAATATGCAATACTTTACAAAGTATGTATGCTTGAAGTGTTTCATTTGATCCTCAATTCAGCACTGTGGGGTTAAGTATTAGGTTCCTTATCTGTAAAATAGGGATGAGACTCAGAAAGGTACAGTGATTTGCTCAATAACACACAGCCAAAGTGGGACTTGAACTCAGGTCTGTGTGATGCCCATGCCTGGGCTGTGGAGAGAGACTTCAGGCATTCCACCCTTCCAGGCTCCTCCTTCCTCTTCTCTCTTGGGGGTCAAGAGACTCTCCTCTCTGGCACCACAGAGGCACCAGAGACATTTCTTGCTCAACAGGCTTGGTGGGGAGTGCCTCAGAGATGGTCCTCGAAATCCCATCAACCCTTCTCTGCAGGGTTCTCAGGAAGCCCTTCTGCGGTCTCCTTGGAAACTGCTGAACTCAGCCAGTCAATGCCCTCAGCCAGCGCTGGGACTAAATTCCCGGGCAGCCCAGCCCACCGCAGGTCAGCTACTCCTAAGACTAGGGACTGGTGAGTAGGAGAAGGCACCATAGAAATAGGAATCACCCATTCCCTGAGGTGGATGGTGCCCGAGGGGCTGCCACAGGGGTTTCCTTTGGCCTTAGGAGTGGGAGAGGCCAAGAGCCCCAAATCGGGGCTCTGACACAAGGTTCAGTGGGTAGTTAAGGTTCCTCAGGCCTGTGCCCCAAACACCATTCCCTGTCCCTTCACAGACGCGGAGCAAACTGGGTGAAGTCATAATAAAGACAGTGACAATAATAATGTCAACACCTACCACAAACTGTGTGCCAGGTATTTTATGTAAATACGTTGGCCCATCAAATCCTCAGGACAACTATATGAAGTAGATCCCATTATGGTTCCCATTTTATAAGTTAGAAGACTTGACGCTCAGGGAGGTGAAGTCCCTTGCCCAGGCCTCACAGCTGGAAATGGTTGAGCTGGGATTTATCAATAGATCCAGGTCTGCCTATGTTATAAAGCAATATGGTCCTCTTATCTCCCAGAGGCCACTCTGGGCTCCCTCCAGGCCCCGGGACAGGGAAGGGGGCCCGGCTGAGACCCCTTCCCACCCTCCCAGTGGCCACCCACTCAGTATCCCTACCTGTAGTTGTGGAACCAGTTGATGACGGTGTTGGTCTTGAGGTTGAGCTGGAAGGAGAGGAGCTCTATGGTCTGCTGGGAGGGGTAAGGCTCCAGCTGGTAGGCCTTTCTCAGCGCCTCCTTCTCCTCAGGGGCCAGCACTACTCGCGGCTTCTTGATTTGCAGGAGGCTCAGGTCCTGGGGCTGCAGGCAGGGGCTGGGGCACTCGGAGCGGGTGGCTGGAGACTCACTGTCTGAGCCGTGGGCTGAGAGCGGCCGACCAGAGGCCCATTGCTACCCGAGCTGAACCAAGCATCAGCTAGCGGTCCTCAAAGCCCTCCATGCCCCAAACGTTGGGACCCCCACGCAGTCTCAGCCTTTTCTCCTTTCTTACTCTCCTTTCACTTCCTCCGAGCGAGACGCGCTCGCCTACCCACACCTGGTCATTAGCACTGTAATTGTTAACATATGTAGAAGGTTCGCCTCACAGACAGGAAGGAAGTGCTCGAAAAAGGGTGCTCTGGAGCATTCTCTTGATTGTCAGAAGTGTCCCTGAATTTCACTACTTTTGTTGGGGGCAGGGGCAGGACATTAATTTTAAACGAACACAGTAATTGCATGATGCATCTCAGCCTCAAATTGTCAAAATGTAGGGGAAAAAAGGCACACCTCAGAATGGAGGAAGTAAGGCATTAGCGTCTCATTTAATCCTCACAGCAATGCCCTGAGGTAGATGCTGTGACTCCTACTTTCAGATGAAGTAGAATGAGGCACAGAGAAAGGAAGTAACTTGCCCAAGGTCACACAGCCAGGAAGTGGCAGGACAACTTCTCAACTGTACAGCTGTCTGATGCCAACAGCCAGACTCGGCCCTGCCCCATGTGCCGCTTACAGCTTGGCTTGACCCTGGGCCCTCATCATGAACTGCCTTGGCGCCCTGGATGATGACTTTCCAACTCCTTGTATCTTATTTCCCAACTGGACCCTGAGCTTTTTAAGATCCAGGAATCCCTTATTCACAGCATGAGACTGGGAGGGCACAAACAGGTACTCAATGCCAGCTCATTTTTTCAGGGATATAAAATAATATTAGACCATGTAAGAATCTGCAATTTCTTGTCCACTTCCACAAGGGAGGATTCTTGTTTGCTGGGTCAATTCTGTGCTTTGTTGTGTAGAAGCTGGGCAATGGGCAAAGGAGGTAATACAATAGGGAGGTGATGCAGAGGATGGAGGGATCAGAGAGAAAGGGGGTTTTGCGGAATATACAAAAGATTTTGGAGTAGCTGTCGGTGTGGGGAAGGATGCTGAGAGATGGGCTATTGGAATTTTCAGGGGAAAAGTAGTAAATGTTTTAACGGCTTGCAGTTATATTCTGTGGAATTGCTATTTCTTGCAGTCCCACACCAGACTGAGACTGGACTCACTGGGACCCTGAGTTTATCTGGGTTTATCTGGGACCCTGAGTTTACCCAGTGCTTACCTTTTTTCTCCAGCTTCTTCATGTCCCTCAGCTTCTCCACATTGTGGGGGTCATTGAGCCACAGCTGCATGCGCACAAAGGGCTCCCGCCCCTTCAGGCTCAGCTTGTGCCAGGGTTTTGGTCGGGACAGCAGGTCAGACACGGAGCCCTGTGTCAGCCCCAGGATGCTCTCCCCAAATAGCCGCTGCCCTGGAGACAGGGGAGGAGGGCAACCTGTAACCCCCAGGCTGGGCAGAGGTGCTCCCAGGAGATGCAAGAAATAGGCCAGAGACATGGGAGAACCTAGGGAATGTCTCCACTGACTCAGGAGGGAGGACTAGACACATGGGGGAACCCACACCCAGTGTGTATCTGGAAGAGACCTTTGTGCAAAATATGAGATGGGGGCAGGCAGACAGCTACCAAACAAAAATGCTTTCATGATTTAGATGTTCTTCACTCCTAGGGGATCCCTGAAATTGTCTGCAAACTTCATGTGTACAAATTAGTATCACCTTGTCAGAGAGCAAGTTGACAGGTTTTATCAAAATGTCAGTGTGCATATCCTCTGATCCAGCAATTCCACTGCCTGGGATTTATCCTCCAGTTGTATTTGCCCAAGGGCACAAAGACACATACAGACACAGTTTCAGAGGCAGCAGGAAATTGGGAACAAGCAAAATGCTCATCAGTTGGGTAAAAAATGTGGGGCATCCATGGCCTGAAAAATTTTGCAACAGTGACAAAGAATGCAGGTGGTCTATTCATTCTAAACTGGAAGGGTGTCCACAAAGTGTTAATTTTTAAAAAGCAAGTATAAGGACAGCCTGTGTGTAATTTCATCTATCTAGAAAAAAGAAAAGAAGAAACTAGGTGAACATATATTCTTGTATGTGTTCAGAAAGTGTCAGAGAACCGGGAGGCAGGGGAGATTTTACTTTTTTATTTAAATTTTAATTCTTTTTTTCTGTACTATTTGATATTTTTAAATAAAGATGCCTTGTTTTTATTATAGAAATTGTAGTGAAAAGTTGGGGCTTGTGTGTATCCCTCTGGGAGGGGGGCTTGACGCCCATTGGAGACTTGGAGGAGTTTGTGATTCAAAAAATTAAAGAATCCAGATTTCTCCTCTGAGCCCCCAGCACTGGATCAGGATTGTGTTAGAGTCTCACTGTTACTGGGATTCTCTAAGTCCTCCTGGAAGGCAGTTTTGAAAGCTGTGGGCTCAGGATTTTAGGTCCTTTTCAGGCCCGTACTGACCTCCCTTGTGTTCCACTCTAGAGACCCAGGTCATTGTCAGATGCCTCCCAGAGGGTCCTGGATGCCCCAGGGCTGACTGGCACCTGCAGGCAGGACCCCAGTGCCTGGGATCTCACTGCCAGCACTTTCCTTAAGGCAAGTTGGAGCCAAGCATCCCTGATTGCCACCACCCTGTACCTAGGTTGTTGTCTGTGAGGACCTCTTTGACCCTCTTGGTGATGGAGTACGTGTCCAGCTCGGGGGACATGGCCACAATCTCCTGGATGCCCGCTGTGGTCTGGCTGCCTGAGTACATCTTTCCACCCAGCGAGGAGCTGGAGCGTCCCTCCGGCTGCTGGTTCTCCTTGCTGCTCTCCAGTGTCAGACTCAGGGGCTCCTGGGATGTCTTCTCCGGTGGCTCCGTGGGACTAGGGGGTGGGGATGGCGAGGACCTTGGTTCAGTGGGACTGGCTGTGGGCCACAGAGAGACAGAGAAGGCGGTTACTGCAATCTGGCATTGATACACATGGTTTGGGCAGGCTTGTTTGCTAGAGCCAAGAGTTGGCAGCACCCCTTTTGCAACCACCATAGTAATATCTCAGGCAAGGACCGTCCTGGATGTGAAAACTAGCGGATGAAAGTTAGATGAGGAATAGGATACCCACATAGTCCCAAAGTATCTCCCCACAAGATACTTATTAATTACAAAGGGAAAAATAGTAACTTTACAGTACAGCTACCTGCCAGACACCACCTTAACCAAGTGATCAAAGTTAGCATCACCAATCATAGGACAAATAAACAACTGGTGCCTCCTGATACAATGTACTGAGAAGGACACAGCATCACTTCTGTGATATTCCTGCCCAAAGTGCACAGTCTGAATCTAACCACGAGGAAGCATCAGACAAAGGTGAACTGAGCCAGTCTACAACGTAACTGGCTTCTAGTCTTGAAAAATGTCAAAACTGAAAAACAAAGAGAGGCAGAAGAATGGTCCAAACTGAAAGAGACTGAAGAGACATGACGACTAACTACAAGTTATTCTGAATCTGATCCTGGACAGGGAAAAATAAAATTATATAAAGGTGATTACTGGGACAACAGAGGAAAGTTGAATATAGATGGTGGGTTATGTAACAGTATTGTTATTATTGTAAAATTTCTCATGCTTGGGAAATACTTGTTGGAAACATTTAGGGGTAAAGGGACATGATGTCTTCAATTAATTTCTCAAATGGTCGAGAGAGAAAGAGTACAAATATGGCAAAATTAGCAACTGGTGAATCTGTGTGTAGGGTCTAGGAAGTTGGTTGTTCTATGACTTCAACTCTTTGGTAAATTAGAAATTACATCAAAATTGAATGTTAAGGAAAAAAAGGAGTTGGCAATGACCTACAAGCCCAACTACTGGGCGTCAGCTAAATAAAATACAATGAGTCCCTGCAGCAATTAAAAATAATGTAATGAAAAGATGTCCACATAAGATGAGTAAGTTCTGGGATCTGATACACAGCACGGTGGCCGTAGTTAACAATCCTGTACTATATGACAGTTGCTGTGAGAGCACAGCTTTAATGTTCTCACTATAACAACAAAATGGTAATTATGTGAGGGGAAGGATGTGTTAACTAACCTTACCATGGTAAACATTTTGCAATATATACATCTCTCAAATTGTTACACTGTCTACCTTGAACTTACACGGTGTTCTATGTCAAATATATCTCAATAAAACTGAAAAAAGAACAAGAAAAGATGTCCACAGTACCTTGGCATGTTAAAAGAAAGTGAGTTTTAAAACCACATTTTTCATTTGTCGAAAGACATTTTGTGTGAACGTATATTTAAAAACCACTTAGAAGTTATCTTGGGTGGGATGACTTTGTCGAACCTCAGTTCCTGAATCTGTTAAATGGGGCCGTGAGACAAACAGCGCTACACTTGCAACTATCCTACTCAGGGCCTGGAGAGGACTCGAGATGATGCGGATCACCTCTTGAGGAATCAGAGTCACCCACTGGACTTTCCAGCGTGAGCTGAGCCTCTGGACAATCGAGGGAAGGCAGGGGACGTGCCTAGGGAGGTGCCCCTAATAGGGAGGGGCGTGTGGTACAGGGTGTCTAGGAATCCCTGTGCCGGTCCACAAGGTGCCTTCCAGCGAAGTAGGAAAAGGTACCTCTTCCTCAAAGTGTTTAACTGGTGCCTGATGGAAATTTGTTAAGATAAACATAAAAATGTATGATAAGTAGGAAGTAAAGGGAGCCCCATAACCATCCTGCAGTGGCTTTGATTCTAGAAAGGACATCCTGAGCCTCTCTCTGCTCTAGATGGGTTCTTCCTTCCCTGTGGCCAACAAGTAGATCACTCTGATCAGACCGCTCTCATGCTTCAGAACCTTCAATGGCTCCCCACTGCCCCTTGCACAAGAAATGTGTACCTCCTTGTCCTGGTGTTTAAGGCTCTGGACTCTGTTGTCCCTGCCCACCTCACAGACCTGGAGCAATTCACAGTCCCCTCAGTTACCCCTCTCCCCACAAACCTCCTAGGCTCTTCTAAACCCCTGTGCCTTTGTTTAGGCTGGTCTTCCCACTCTGAAAGCCTTCCTCCTAACCTTGAACTCCTATATATCCTTGAAGACCCAGTCCCAAATGCCCCTTCGCTGAGGTGTACATCTTTGGGGTCTAAGAGCACCTTGACTACAAATTGTCACGCTTCACTCTAATTCCTTGCTTGTGCCAGATCTCTTCCTTACTAGATACAAAAACAACAACGATGATGGTGACGACAATAATTCATGAAGCTTACTTTTACTGAGCACTTACATGCCTAGCATAGTGCTATGTGTTTTACACCCATGATGTCAAGTCACCTTCATAACACCCCTAGGAGGTAGGTATGATGGTATCCCCTTTTACAGATGAGGCAACTGAGGCTCAGAGAGGTCAGGCAATATGTCTAAGGTCACAGAGTGGCTAGTGGCAAAACCAGGACTTCAGCTCAGGTATGCTTATGCCCGACATGGTCTTCTCATCCACTAAATGCCAACCCCTGGAAGGCAGAGAACATACGTTAGTCTTAGAGCCTGGGGAAGCAGGAGGTGCTTTTGAGTGAATACATTTCAGTCAGGACCACTCAAATCTCTGTTTCCACAAACCTGGGGTCCTGGTGTCTTGATCTGTGGGTAAGCAGGGGACAAGATGTCCACCCTCATCTGCACTTACCTCCCTTCCCAAACTGTGTATGATCCTGCCTCCCAGCCTTTGCTTTTGCTGTTTCTTATGCCAAGAACACTATTCTTGATTGTCTTTGCCTAACTCTATCCCTACCTCAAATCCTTCCATTACAAAGAAAAAACAAACAAACAATTAGACATTGGGGAAATGCCAATAAAAATTATGAGATACCACTTCATACCCACTAGGATGGCTACAGTAAAAAATAGAAAAATAGCAAGTGTTGGCTTACTGTTGGAATGTAAAATGCTGCAATTGCTATGGAAAACAGTTTGGAAACTCCTCAATAAGTTAAACATAGAATTACCATGTGACCCAGCAATTCCACTCCTAGATATACAGCCAAAGGAATTGAAAACGGGTGATCAAAGACATGTTCATGTTCAACATTATTCACAGTAGCCAAAAAGTGGCTTACCGCTCCAATGGGATATTATTTAGCCATAAAGAGGAATGAAATTCTGACACAAGCTATAGCATAGAAGAATCTTCAAAACATCATGCCAAGTAAACGAAGCCAGACACAAAAGACCACATATTATCTTGATTCCACTGATATGAAATGCCCAGAACAGGTAAATCCATAGAGTCAGAATGCAGGCTTGCTGGTTGCCAGGGGATTTGGGGGAGGAGGAAGTGGAAGTGACTGCAAATGGGTATGGGATTTCCTTCTGGGGTGATGAAAATGTCCTAGAATTGTACAGAGGTGATGGTTGCACAACACTGTGAATGTACTAAATGCCACTGAATCGTACACTTAAAAAAATGGCTAAAATGGTAAATCTGGTTTGTGAATTTTACCACAGTGAAAATGAATTAATTACAATACACCACCACACCAAAAAAAAAAAAGAAAAAAAGGATTTGGGACCCTTTCACAAGTGTAGGCTCTAAGGTGGAAACCGTAGGAGGCAGGGGGGTCTAACAGCTACCAGTCTTGCGTTCTAATCCTGGCTCTGCCACTAACTGGCCAGTGACCTTGGGCAAGTCACTGTGCTATTCAGACCCTCGATTTCTTCTTTTGTAAAACTGAAGGACAAAGAGTCCCTCTGGTCAAGATTAACACAAGGATTAAAGAAGAAAACACTGTAAGTGGTTAGCACTGTGTGTGACAAATGACCGCCGTCATTATAACAGTTGTATTAGTCCTCAATTATAAAATATTTCAAAGCTATAGAAATGTACAGAAAAGTCCTCCCTCCCTTCCCTGGGCCTATCACCTTAATAGATGTTAACACTGCCCTATTTGCTTCAAATTTCCCTGTTTGTTTTAAAGAAAAAAAGGAACAGAGACAGCCAGAGCCCTTTGGTCCCCTCCCAGTCTCTTCCTGGCCCCTCCCTGCCCAGAGCAGCCCCTCCTCGCAGGCAGGTGGGTGGTGGCACCTTTTTTCATTTCTTGTCTGTGGGCATTAACTTCTAAAATAAACACCATCACTGGGAGGTAAGATTTTGTTCCCTGACATTATGTTTCAGGTACTATTCCTGTTGATACCCATTGATCTGGTTCATTTCTATGAACCTGAGATATGGT
The DNA here is from genome assembly GCF_003031525.2 of Neophocaena asiaeorientalis asiaeorientalis. Lineage (NCBI taxonomy): Eukaryota > Metazoa > Chordata > Mammalia > Artiodactyla > Phocoenidae > Neophocaena > Neophocaena asiaeorientalis. Next base: position 7,833,871 of record NW_020174645.1, on the reverse strand, counting down.
TTTTGTCCTATTGACCAATCCCCACTTTAGAAATGGACAAACTGACTGAGCTGAGGTCCTTGGACTCAGAGTCTGGCGTCTCTTTGTCTCTGCCTTTCTCTGGCCTCAGCAGGTAGGTCAGATGTCCTGTCCTGGCAGCCATCCCCGTCACGGTCTGGGTAGGCATCTCACCAGGGCCTTGATGGATCTGCCCACTGACTGTCACTGGGGAGGGAGCTTGAGCTCCCTGGAGTCCCCACCTCAGGGCCCCAATCCCTCTACTCTCAGGCTCTGTAACTCTGGGCAACTCTCTGAGCCTCAGTTTCCTCACCCAGGAAAAGTTCAGACTCCACCCTGCCTGTGCATCATTAATGGATGGATAACAGCTGCCCAAGGCCCTATGCTAAGAAGGATTCTGAGGCTGCATGCTGGATTGCTGGGAGAAAGAGATCAATCGGCAGACTCCTGACGGGATGGGAAGGAAGGTGGGGCTCCCCATGCAAAGTATTTTTTCCACTTGCTCCACGCACCCGGGTGCCACCTAGAGGTTTAAAACCAGTGCCTGTCTGGCTGAAGGAAGGATGAAAGGGGAGCAGGGACACAACTAGGAGCAACCTGCACTCTTTCAGGGCAGCAGCAGTGGCGCCGGGGCTGTGGGGACGCAGAGGGGAGCAGACCCGGGCAGTGAAGCCACTGCACAGACTGGAAGAGTGAGGGCTCTTGGCACTTCTGGGGCCCTGTCTACACTCACCCTGGGAGGCGCTGGGCTGCTGGCTGACGGCCTGGCCGAGCTGGTCCGAGAGCCACAGCTGCATACGGATGAAGGGCTCCCGCCCCTTCTGCGTCAGCTTGCTCCACGGCTTCGGCCGGGACAGCATGTCACTCACACTGCCCTGAGACAGACCCAGCACCTGGGGATGGGCAGGGCAGGAAGGGTAGGTCAGCAGGTCTCCCCAAGAACCTTAAGGCCCACTGTTCACTCCTGTTCTGAGAGGCCAGGGCTGCCTTCATGTGTTCTTCACTCCCCAGCTGTCTGCTGTGTGCCTGTGCTGTACCCCCCACCTGCAGTGCCCTTCCTGATTTCCCTCCATCTAAAAATCCTGCCTCAGGACTTCCATGGCAGTCCAGTGGTTAAGGCTTTGCCTCCCAATGCAGATTCCTGGATGGAGAACTAAGATCCCACATGCCGCACGGGCAAAAAACCAAAACGTAAAACAGAAGCAATATTGTAACAAATTCAATAAAGACTTTAAAAATGGTCCACATCAAAAAAATCTTAAAAAAAAAAATCCTGCTTGGACTCTAAGACCCCTTAAGTGCCCCCTCCTCCAGGAAGCCTTCCTGTGTCTCCCATTCAGGTCATTTCGCCTTCCTCTGAGCTTATGACCCTTTGCCTGCTCTTCTGCTATGGCCGGAGGTGATGTTTAAAACTACTTAACACGGACTTCCCTGGTGGCACAGTGGTTAAGACTCCACGCTCCCAATGCAGGGTGGCTGGGTTCGATCCCAGGTCAGGGAACTAGATCCCACATGCATGTCGCAACTAAGAGTTTGCATGCTGCAACTAAGAAGCCCATGAGCCGCAACTAAGGAGCATGCCTGCTGCAACTAAGACCCGGCACAACCAAATTAATTAATTAAAAAATAAATCTACATTTTAAAAAGAAATAAAACTACTTAACAACTGGTACCAACCAATCAGGAGACCACCCCCCCGCCCCCGCAAGCTAGGCTGAACCTTAACCCTTTAGTGGATGGACCATGGGAAGGGTGGAGGGTACCCGAGCAGGGTCGGGTAGGTGGCTATTTCCTAACCAGATGGAAGGGTTTCACAGCTTTAAAAACCGCGTTGCCCTTGGCTCCCCTTCCTCCAGTGCCCAGAGACAGCTGGAAACAGGAAAAAGGGATTTTGGGGTCACACAGACCAGGGTCCGAATCCTGCTTCTGCCCAGTTCTTGCACACACGCACGCGCGCGCACACACTCACACACGCATTCTTTCCAGACCATGGACGTGGGATGGGGGTCCTCCCTCCCCAGGTCCCGTGCTCCAGGCCCCGGAGCCTCCGAGGGTGGGCCCCGCCATCTTCACCTTCTCCCCGAAGATCCTCTGGCAGATTCCATTCTTGGCCAGCTTCTCCTTGACCTGGCGCGTCAGCTCCAGGGTGTCCACCTCACGGTACATGTAGAGCTCGTATTGCTCGGGGGTCAGGGGCGGCACGGTGGGCTTCAGCGTGCGGGGCACGTAGGCCGGGTAGTAGGCCAGTCGCCCACCGCTGCCCCCCTCGGGGCCGCCCCCCTCGGCCTTGAGCTCACCCACCCTGGGGGGCTCGTCCTCACTCCCGGCCGCTTCCTCCTCGGGGGCCGTGGGCGCCTCGTCCCCACGGGGCCAGGCCCGCCCGCTGGGCTGGCCGGAGTAGCTGGAGGAGGAGGAGGAGAGTGAGGGCGAGACGGAGGCGTAGGGGCGGCTGAGGAGGCCGCGGTCCGAAGCCCAGTGGTGGTCGAAGTAGCCGGCATCGCCGATCTCTGACTTGACCTTCCGGATGATGCTCTGCACAAAGGCGGCCGGGGACAGGACCGTGAGGGATGTCTGTGTGGCACTGCTGCTGGTCCCCCCACTGCCGACACCACCGCCGCCGACACCACTCTCCTCCTGCTTGACATGGGTCGGGGCCCCGTTCTGGCTCATGGCGGCCAGTGAGGGCCGCTCTGGGGGCGAGGGAGGCACCGAGCGGCCGCGGGGGCCTGCCTCCATCTCCAGTAGGGCCTGCTGCTGCGCTTGCATCTCGCGGCGTGCTTGTTCCAGAATGTTCTTGATGGCATCTTCTGAGGTGCTGGCGGGGGCTGTGCCATTGGTGATGCTCAGTGGGGCTGTCGAGTTCTTGGGCTCACCTGTGGGAAAGATGATAGGGTGGCTGGAGGCCCATGGTCAGAGCATGGATTGAAGGGCAAAGATGTTCACAGCACAGTATTTATACCAGCAAAATGTTGGAGGCAACCTCTTTGTCCAACAGCTGGGGATTGGTTAAGTAAATTAGGGTCCATCCCCATGACAGAATATTAGGCAGCCATTAAAAATCAGGTTGACAAATTATACTCCAATAAAGATGTTAAAAAAAAAAAAAAGGAAACAGAAAAAAAATCAGGTGGACAGTGAGATTTTAGCACATGTGGAGAAAGTGCTCATGGGGATAATGTAATATTAAAAAAAGACTTGTCTTTTGCATATGCTGTGATCCATCTATGCAGATAAAAGCAAGTCCCAGAAGAAGACACACAGTATAACCTGCTTTCTAACTGAGCTGCGAAATAAGCAATGTATCACATAGTGAAAACTCTTTTTTTTTTTAAGAGTGGTAAACAAAAAGGAACAACAGAACATTGTTTCCCTCTGCCCTGTTAGTGGCCTTTCCCATGCTGAGGTCTCCCCACCCCTGGACCAACCCATATCAACACAGCCCTTCCTCTATTACCTGGTTGTGCAGTCTATACCCTAGTGGATCCTCACAGCCCCAATTTTAATTTCCAATTAAAAAGCAATAGAGCAATGGAATATTATTCAGCCATAAAAAGGAATGAAGCACTGATACATGCTACCATATGGAATAATCTTGAAAACATCATGCTAAGTGAAAGAAGCCGGACACAAAAGGCCACATATTGTATGGTTTCCATTCCTATGAAATATCCAGAATAGGTAGATTCATAGACACAGAAAGTAGACTGGTGGTTCCCTGGGGCTTAAGGGAGGTGGAGAGTAGGGAGTGACTGCTAATAGGTACAGTGTTTCCTTTTCAGGGTGATGAAGATGGTTTGGAACTAGACAGAAGCAGTGGTTGCACAACACTGTAAGTATACTAGACACCACTGAATTGTTCACTTTGAAATGGTTAATTTTATGTTATATGAATGTTACCTCAATTTTAAAAAAAGTAGGGGCTTCCCTGGCTGGCACAGTAGTTAAGAATCCGCCTGCCAATGCAGGGGACACGGGTTCGAGCCCTGGTCCTGGAAGATCCCACACGCCACGGAGCAACTAAGCCCGTGCATCACAACTACTGAGGCCCGTGCGTCTAGAGCCTGTGCTCCGCATCAAGAGAAGCCACTGCGATGAGAAGCCCGCACACCGCAACGAAGAGTAGCCCCCACTTGCCACAACTAGAGAAAGCCCGCGCACAGCAATGAAGACCCAACGCAGCCAAAAACAAATAAATAAAATAAATAAATGTATTAAAAAAAAAGTAATACATGCCTATTGTGGACAGCTAAGAATGCACAGAAAATTAAGATGAAAATAAAAATCCCCTCTAATCTTTCCCCCAGAGGCAACCACATGAAATTTTCTCATGTTTTTCCTTCCAATCTGTTTTCTAACAACATTCATGGGATGGTCACACTTGATATGCGGGAGTGTGGCCTGGTTTGCCCTCACTTGGTGTCAACATGAGTGTTTTTTCCTATGATTATAAGTTCTTCTATCTTTAATGGCTGCACACACCACTGAGGAAATACCCTGTGCTTTACTTACCTGATCCCCCACTGCTAGATACTCAGATTGTTTCTAGTTTGTCACTGTTGGAAACAATGATAAAGAGATAGCTTGTATATAAAATTTTGCCCCCATTCTGGACATTTCCTTTGATTCCCAAAAGTAGAGCTCCTAAGTTAGTGTCAACCACATTCATTTCCTTCCCAGAGGACTGCTAATTGCTCCCTGCTTAGCCTTCACTCTCGTCAGGGGCATGGCGGGGATAACCTGGCACTCTTCCTCTTGTTGAACTCTTCACAGACCCTTCACAGGAAACCCCCAACTATGCAAAGGTTTCCCTCTATGATGTTGCCTTTTTAATTTCTTTGCTGCCTTGTTTCTGACCCCACAGTGGGAGAGCACTGTACAGGGAGTCAGGAGACCTGGGTTCTCCTTTGGTCTCTGAGTAACTGTGAGTATGTCTCCTCCTCTTTGGCTTCAGTTTTCCTGTTCAGTGGGAGAGTTAGATTAAACTGTTTCTCATGATTCTTTTCCCCCCAATACTGTGTCTCATCTATATGTGTAAGCCCTATCTAGCACACAGTAGGCACTTAATAAATGTTTGGGACCGGTTTCATGGAAGACAGTTTTTCCATGGACTGGCCGGGGGATGGGGGTGGGGGGATGGTTCAGGCCAGCGATGGGTAGCCATGCGGAGCAGGGATGAAGCTTCGCTCGCTCACCCGCTGCTCACCTCCTGCTGTGCGCGGGCCCGGTTCCTAACAGGCTGTGGGCTGGTACCGGGCCATGTCCCGGGGGTTGGGGACCCCTGGTGTACACAGTAAGGGCTCAGCAGATTATATGGGTGGAGCAGTGGAGGCTCCCAGCAGGGTAAGCCCCTCTCTACCCTTTCCAGGGACGGGGAAGGGGAGGGATCTTGGGGAACTCCTGGCTTCCAGCAGCAATCAGAGGCTTGGGAATCGGGACATTTGCTCTGAGTCGCCACCATGGGGCAGCAGACAATGTAAAATGGAGTGGGAGTGCTGAAGCCAGCATCTAGTTCTAAGTCAGCTGTGGTCTACACTGTGTTGTACTACCTCATGCTGGGTGCAGGGATGTGACTAGGTCCCTGGCTGCAAGAATCCCCCAGACTGGTGGGAGGGACAGCCACATCAGCAGAGTCATTTGTAACATGAATAAATGCAACAATGGAGACATAATAATGATAATGTAATGAGGACAGCTAACTTTTCAGGGGCACCTTCTACATACTAGACCCCAGATGAGTGCTTGCCAGGCCTGATCTCATTTGATCCTCACACAACCTTAAGAAGGGAGTACAAATACTGTGTCCATTTTAAAGATGAGAAAATGAAGGCACAGAGAGGCTAAGCAATTTGCCCATGGTCACACGGTTAATAAATAGCAGAGACAAAATTTGCAGCCAGGTCACTCTGGCTCCAATGCACCAAACAATACGGTCATTATGGGGGATCCAAGGAGGGGTGGTATCCAATCCACCTGGATGGGAATGAGGGGCTTCCTGGAGATGACTTCCGAGTTGAGTTGTAAAGTATAAGCAGGAGTTGGCCAGATGAAAAGTGGCTGGGGTGAGGATGGCATTAGGGTCACAGGGAACAGGAATGAGAATAAGCATGACTATAAACAGTTCAGGTGAGAGGCACGGAGGGGTCAGGAGGAGTCTGAAGACTATAATAGGGCCTGTAGGCCTTGTTGGAGACTTGGGATTTTATCTGAGGGTAATGGGGAGCCATGGAAGGATTTCGAATAGTGATATGACCATGTGTATCCTCTAGAAAGATCCCTCTGGCCTCTGGGTGGAGAATGAGCCAGAGCATGGCCTAGAATGTCACTGGCAAGACCAGTAAATAGGCTACTGCAAGAGTCCCAGCAAGTGATGATGGTGGCTCACTAGGCTGGCGGCAGTTGGGGTGGGGATGGACAAGCTTGAAAGAAGCACTCAGAAGTTAAGTGACCCCTGGATGGGGTAAGGGTTAGGGTTAGGGTTAGCGTTAGGGTTAGGGTTGTTGGAATTTCCAGGAGTGGATTAACTCATCTAGGAAGAGTAAGAAAGTCAGAGGGCCTGGGGTGGAGCTCTGGGGGAACCCCACGTTTGAGGGGGTTGATGAAGAAAGTGCACTGTGATAGGCTAAATAATGGTCCCCCAAAGATATCTATGTCCCAATCCCTGGGACCTGTGAACATGTTACCTCACATGGCAAAAGGGAGTTTGCAGATGTGATTAGAGTTAAGAATTTTGAGATGAGGAGATTATCCTGGATTATCTGGGTGGACCCCACATAATCACAATGGTGCTTATAAGAGGGAGGCAGAAAGATGAGAGAGAGACAGAGACAGAGACTAAAGATGCTAAGATGAAGGAAGAGGCCAGAAGGCAAAGAAATCTGGGCGCCCTCTAGAAGCTGAAAAAGGCAAGGAAACAGATTTTCCCCTACAGCCTCCAGAAAGAGCGCAGCTGTAGCCCAGTGAGGCTGACTTTGGACTTCCGACTTCCAGAACTGTAGGATGATAAATTTATGCTGTTTTTAACCACTGAGCTCTGAGTGTAGCACCCACTGGGGAAGCGTAGGAGGCATGGTTTGAGAGGTGGGAGGAAGCCAGGGGAACAGTGTCTCACTGGGAACTAGAAAGTAAGGTGCAAGAAGGAACGTGAGACCGATGGTCGGGGGTGAGGCTCAGGCCTCTGTGCTTGACAAGCTCCTGTGTGAATACTGGTCACTGTGCCTCCTGAAAGTTGAGGACATTTGGACAACCCAGACCAGGAATGCCAACAGAACTCCGCAGTGAGGGCAATGTTCTGTGGGCATGCTGCCCAACATGGCCGCCACTCGTCACCTGTGCAACGTGGCTACTGCGGCTGAAGAACTGAGGTTTTAATTTCACTTAATTTTAGTTAATTTAAATGGATATAACCATACGTGGCTTGTAGCTCCATACCGGATAGGACCTGGCACTTTCCAGGCCTAGACCTCACTTGGCTGCAGGTCTGGAAAGAGGCAAAGAGGTTCTGACCTGCTTGGAATCCCCTCTGGAGTGGATGAAGGTGGACAAGGCCTTGCCTCCTGCTCAGAGCAGGCCCTGGAGGCCTCGGGCCTCAGCTGCTGTGGGGTCACACTCACCCCCCTTCTGCGACTCGATCTCCTTCTTGGCCTGCTCCAGGATGCTCTTGATGGCGTCATCCGAGCCGGTCTCTGGTGTGCGGATTCTCGGGGTGATACTGCCTGGGGGAGGAAAGGAGGCATCTGCTGTGGGGACCTGCATGTTGGGGACCAGTCCCTGGAGATGGGCAGGGTGACAGCCTGGTGCCCTCCTCTGAGGGCCAGACCGTGAGTATGTGTGGCAGGACCATCACTTTGCTAGTCTGTGTGACAAACTGTGGACCTACAAGTGATTCTAGCTTGAAATAATAATAACAACAACAAAACCCATTGACGGCAGCCACCATCAAAGCTAACAGTTCTCAAGAACTTACTACATGCTTTATGCTCATTTAACCCCCGCCATGAGGCTGACAGATGGGGAAACTGAGGCACAGAGCAGCTAAAGTGGATTGCCTGAGGTCACTCAGTAGATGAATGGCAGATCTGGACACAAACTCAGGTGTTTGTGAGGTCAAAACTTGGGCCCTTCACATGGATTACCCTAAAAACTGAGTCTGGCAAGGTTGGCAGTCACCCAGGCTGTCGTACAGATGGGTAAACTGAGGCTTGGAGGTACTCAGCGGGTATCTGCCAAGGCAGCCCCTGGGGCCCAGACTTTTCCCACCGTTATCAGCCTGAACGGCATCACAGCGGCCAGAGGGGGAAACTGAGGCACAGAAAGGCAGAGTCACTTGCCCCGAGTCACACGGCCGTGAGGTGGCAGACCCAAGGCTCTGAACCCCGAGCTGTGCTCTCAGACCCCAGCCAGCTCCATGCCCTGGGCTGGGTTGTGGAGACCAGGTCTGAGCCTGTGTGCCGCAGATGGGCCCTCGGCCGGCACTTACCTCGTTGCCGCACCTGGATGGTCCTCAGAGCCAGCACATTCTGCTCGTCCGACAGGAACTGCTTCATCTTGATGAAGGGCTCCTTGCCCTTCACCGTGAGCTTGCGCCAGGGCTTGGGCCGGGCCAGGATCTCGCTGACTGAGCCCTGGGACAGGCCCAACACGTAGTGGCCAAACACCCGCTGCCCGATGTTGTGTTTGAGCAGCTGCTCCTTCACCTGGAATGCGATCTCCGCCGTGTCCAGCTGCTCCTCCTCCGCCCCGGCCCCCGCTGTGGCCACGCCGCCGCCACTGCCCTCCGCTGGCTCAGGGCCCCCGGGCGGCTCAGGGCCAGGGGCTGGGGTGGCAGGGGCCGTGGGCGGCTTGGCGCCATAGAAGGCCGGGGGGAACACCAGCAGGCCTCCCGCCTCCCCCTTGAAGGCAGCCGGGGGCATCATATGCTTGGACAGCAGCGTGTCCCCTGCCAGTCTCTCCCCTGAAGCCAGGCTGGGGAAGGGGGACAGCGAGAAAGTCCGAGGGCCATCAGGGCCGAGGCCAGGGCCCAGCAAGGGCTGCCCTGGGCTGGGGGACAGGGGGTCTTCGGACCCTGGTGGCGGTGGGAGCTGTGGAGGGGATGGGTAGGACTGCTCCGTGCCCAGAGAATCCTTGATGGCAACATCCTCTGAAGGGTCTTCCTCTAGAACACCAAGGCAGACAGACAGAGGAAGAGAGGAGAGACAGAGAAAGACAGAGAGGTGGATAGTGATGGGGAGAGACAGAGACAGAGACAGGGAGAGAAATCACAGAGGGACACAGAGATAGGAAAACAGAAGTAACATGGGAGAGACAGAGACAGGCAGAGGCGGAGAGACAGAGACAGGCAGAGGCAGAGAGACAGAGACAGACAGAGACAGTGAAAGACAGAAAGCAACAGAAGGACAAAGAGATAGAAAGAGGGAGACAGAGAAACACATACAAAGAGACAGAAATTTGGAGGGAGAGGAAGGGGGCACAGGGCAGGAGGGAGTGGGGACAAGTGCTATAGGCGTCTGGTGGCGCGAGGCGCCAACGCTGGCTGTTTCTGCCACACACACGCCCTGCCCCCTTCTCTGATCCCCATCCTTCAAGGCTCGGGCCAAATGCTAGTTCTGGGGAGCCCCCCTCCCACCATCAAGCACATCAACTGAGCACTCGTTATGGGCCCCGCACCTTGCCCTGGGAGGATTAACCCCCATCCCAGAGCAGGACAGCCCACTTCCTGGGTGCTCGCCCTGCACCCCTTGTCTATGCGTTTGTATTTCCCATGCCGCTAACTTACTCCACCCGCACAGGGCCCATTACCACCCCCATCTCACAGATGAGGAAATGGAGGCAGCACACAGAAAGTGTCGGCTGGGGCCACATGGCTGAAAGGTCATGAAGCCACTGTGTGAGGAGAAGGGGCGATGTGGGGGAGACAGGCGTGTCTGCAGGCCGTGCCCAGGGGTCTGCTGTAGGGGGTGCGGTGTGAATGCCCTCCTTGTCCCGTGACCTCTTCTACTGCTCTCGAAGGCTAGGGCATAAGCAAGCCCTTCGGGGGACCTCAGGAGGCCCTGAGTGAGCTGTGTGTCCCTGAGTGTGGGCGTGGATGTGGGTGGCACCCTGTGGGACAGCTGCCTGCTGGCTTAGCTGTGGATGGCGCCCAGCTCAGCCCCTGGCACTCAGGAGGCCCTCAATCAACATGCCCGCCTTTTATCCATCATCCTCCGGCCCATGTGGAAGGCAGTGGTCTGAGGGCATGGAAGAGGCCAGAGACCCACGGGCAGCTCCCACCCCGGCCCCTCAGTCCCAAGAGCACCCCTCCTGCCCTACCAGGGCTGGCCAAAAGACCAGGCTTTTCTAGAAGGAATTTCTGCGCAGGGAAGAATGCCTCCTTTGCCATGAGCAGGGAGTCTTCGGGCTTTGCCATGCCCTGAGGAGACAAGAAGCAGGGCTGAGAGGGCATGGCTGGTACAAGGCTCTCAGGGGCAGCCTGCCCTGTGGGGAAAGTGGCGGGGACACTCACCTGGGGGAGGCTGCAGGTGTTGGAGGCCAGCTTCATGGCTTTGAGGATGCTGCCAGAGAAAGTGGAGAGAGTGTGAGGCCAGCCAGTTCCCCAGGCCGGGGGAGAGGCACTACGACCTGCTATCTTCCCTGATTGACAGCAAGGACCCCAGCCCCCAGGACCCCATGTAACACGGGACTCAATGGACAACAGGCCTTAAATAGTGGGCTTGTGAACTGGTCTGCTGTCACCTGGAGGAGTGTGGCTTGAGCTCATCTGATTAAGGCATCATCCCCCTGCCCAGTTACAGCACCAGCAAGGCTATGTTTTCCCACAGGCAGCTCTTGATGACAAAGGTCCGGGCATGACACCCAAGGTGCCAGTGGAGAGTTGACAAGGGTAACACAAAGCGGGGTCTGGTGGGAGGGAGGAAGATGGTGAACTTTGCCGAGGGCCCCTTGCTATCTTCCCAGTGGGGGGGCGGTCTATGGAGCCCCGCCCCACACAGTACCTCAGCTCTGTTTTAATTTCTTCATAGTCAGACTGTGCCTGGAGCTTCTCTTCCAGCTTCTAGAAGAACAAAGATGGTGAGGCTGGTCCACGTCCTTCTGCCTGGGGACTCCCCGCCCATCTCCCATCTGCCCACCTCCTCCCCAAGACCTACTTCGATGGCCTCCGACTTGGCCATGAGCTGCCGCTCTAGGTCTGCAATCTGGTTGGCGGAGGTCTCCTCCAGCTCCTGCAGAGAGTTCTGGAGGTGCCGCACATCCTTCAGCAGCCGCAGGATCTCCCGATCCTTGGAGGCCAGGGCAGCCTCAAGCCGAGGGCCCGAGCACAGAGCGAAGTTCACCTTATCCTGGGCACAAACAGGGGCTTGGAGGGGCCGGGAGGTGTGGGGCAGGGGGTTGCAGGGCTGCTGTGCTCCCTGGGGTGACTCAGCCCCTCTTACAGGCCTGTGGCTTTCCCCTTACCACTTCTAAGCCTTTGCTCAGGCTGGTCCCACCTGCCTGGATGTCTTTCCCTCTTTTCTTGAAAAGAAATAAGGAGGCAGAAAGAGTGGTCGGAGAAAGTATTTTGGAGGAAGCTATGTCTAAACTGTGATGAAGTTCAAGAACAAGTTAGTGATTTGGAAAGTTGCTTGGCAGCCTCTGCTAAAGGTGAAAATTCGGTGCCCTAAGTCCTGGTGGAATATATGCAGGAGAAATGTGGGCACTTGTGCACCAAGACACAGGATGTGAACGTTCACAGCAGCCCTCTCTGTAATAGCTCCAAACCTGAAACCCCCCAGAGGCCTACCCACCAGAAAGTGGACAGATTGTGGAATACTCACACAACAGAATACTAGACAGCAACAAAAACGAATAATCTACATTTACTTGCAACACAGTATGATGACTCTGCCAGATATATCATAGAGCCAAAGAAGCCAGACACCAAAGTGTACGCGTGATTCTATTAAGATCAGATATCAAAACAGGCAAAACCCATCTGTGCTGTTAGAAGTCAGGGGGAGTGGCACCTGGATGGGGTCATGAGGGAGGCTTCCAGGTGTTAGAATGTTTTATTGTTTTTTTTAAAAATATTTATTTATTTATTCATTCATTCATTTATTTATGGCTGCGTTGGGTCTTCATTGCTGCACGCGGGCTTTCTGTATTTGCGGTGAGCGGGGGCTACTCTTTGTTGCGGTGCGCGGGCTTCTCATTGTGGTGGCTTCTCTTGTGGAGCACAGGCTCTAGGTGCACGGGCTTCAGTAGTTGTGGCACACGGGCTCAGTAATTGTGGCTCAAGGGCTCTAGAGCACAGGCTCAGTAGTTGTGGTGCACAGGCTTAGTTGCTCTGCAGCATGTGGAATCTTCCCGGACCAGGGCTTGAACCCGTGTTCCCTGCATTGGCAGGCGGATTCTTAACCACTGTGCCACCAGGGAAGTCCCTAGAATGTTTTATTGTTGATCTGGATGCTGGTTATGGGCTGTGTTCACTTTGAAAAATTCCAAATGTTGTACACTTATGATATGCATGTTTTCCCTTGTGGATGTTATACTTCAATAACACATTTATTAAAAAGGAACAAAAAGAGCCCACATGCCGCCAACTACAGAGCCCACGCGCTCTGGAGCCCATGTGCCACAACTAGAGAGAATGAAGAGCCCGCACACCACAATGAAAGATACCACATGCCGCAACTAAGACCTGACACAGCCAAAACCAAAATAAATAAATATTTTTTTAAAAAAAGAAAAAAAGGAACAAAAAAGAACTAGTCAGTTGGGTGAGGAAGTGGTAGTTATAGGATGTTCCTGGCTGAGAGAACAGCAAAGGTTTGGGTTTCTAAATCGGGCCCAGGTCCCACTCCCGGCAGCAACAGACCCACAGGATTAGACCTGAGACCTTGCAGCCATGAGACACGTTAGGGTGATTCCTTCCTCATCCTAATTTGCCACCAGCCCCAAGCCCCACAGCTTCTCCGGGTTTTAGGAAATGGCCCCTTTGTCCTGGTTGAAGATGAAGAGGTTTCTCTTTGAGGGGACGTGAAGTTAGGCTGCCCTTGAGCTCAGTTACAAATGAATCTCAGCAGCATTACGAAGAAAAAAAAAACAAAGTACAACTGACCACTACCAACCCCAGCTATTCTTCTATGGAGCTAAATGCCAATTAAAACAGGAAGCGGATACCATTAACACATTAAATTAATTAGCATCGAGCACCACTGTTGTGCTCAGAAAAGCTCACCACCCCCCCTGGCCCAACCCAGCAAAGTTCCTCATGGCTGATTAGCACAGGCATTTGCTGGCTTCCACGGGGGTTAATTAAGAACCATCGGCAAATTCTCTCTGAGGCATCCTCATGAGCGCTCTTGCTCTCAGTCTTTCTTGTGTTCATTCTCTATGTCGTGCAGACATCAGGCACGTTGATACATACACACTGCCTCCTGGGACACAGGCACAGGTGCACACACCTACGGACACACACTGACACATGTACCTGTGGGGATACTCATGCTGAGAAGCACACGCAAGGAAATGCATAGGCACCAAGGAGACGTGTCACCATCACACACACAGATGTGTATGTGCTCAGAGGCCACATGCTCACGTGGGCAAGAACACCCTGGACATACCCCAAACACACTAGTAACAGTAACACTGCATTAAATATTTACTGAGCGTAGACTATAAACCAAGCACCACGTAATCCTCTCAATAACCCTATAAGGCAGGTCCTATTTATACAGATGAGGAAACTGAGGCACAGTTAGGTTAAGGATACAGTTATTTGCCCAAAGGTCACAAACAGACCCACATACACAGTAACACACGTTCAGAGAGACTCATTCCAATATTTAAACAGAAAGACAGATACAGACACAGGTCTATGTATCAGGGTGTCAGGTGAAATGAAAATTATGCCAGCCACTTCAGGTTCATGAATGGAGACTGCAAATCACCCTGGAGCAGACCTGTTATTATGTAAGCAATCATGAATTTCATTCCTTGATATCTGGAAAGAAATCTGGAAAGAAGGTGGACCAATTTACATAAGGAAGCCAGGCTTTCTGGGAGAGGAACAATGAAGACTCTTATTACATGACAGAAGGGTAGGTTGGGGTGGGCCTGATTAAAATCCCTTGGCAGGGGCTTCCCTGGTGGCGCAGTGGTAAAAAAAAAAAAAAAAAAAAAAAAAAAAATCCCTTGGCAGGAAATGTCCCCAGGACCCAAAGGGGCACCAACCTGGAGGAATGAGAAAGATGTACTGACTAACTGGCTTAACACAGGAACCTCAGGGTTGATGACTAAAGATTGGTTCTTTGTAACATGTGGCTGGTTGGGAAACCTCATTAGAATCACCCTGATACATTTTAGGAACCCTTGGCTGATATGAGTGTCAACCTCAGCTCTTGGTAAGCAGCTCCACTGCTGTCTGGGAGGGACTGAGAACCAGTGGGGCATCCCTGTAGCAGTCCCCGCACATCTTCTAAGCAGTGTGAGACCAGTGGTCAACAGCAACACCTGGTGGCAGCCACCAAAACTGCACGGTTGCTCTATTGATCAAACTCATCCTCCTACCCACTCTTGCTGGGCATCTGGCAACTAAAATGATCCTCTTTGGCCTGACTAAATTCCAAAGTATACGGAATCAAGGTATGTGGAAGCTTGAGCTTGAAAAGTTAAAAGAGCTGTGCTGTTTTTGACCCTCAGCTGGTGAAGCAAGTCACAGTGATTATGTTTAACTACACACTGACCTTGGCAATTAAAATGCTATGCCCACAGTATGCACACAGAGACCCACACCCATTCATGTGCACGATTTCACACAAATGCGCAGGGTCCACCCACAAAATGTCACCCACATATTCAAACCCACAAACCTGGCCTTTCCCAACCTTTCCCCGTGGCTCCTCCACCATCCTTACCCCACTGGGTCCCTGAGGAGAGCAGCAGGCCAGGCGGATGGAGCTGTTGACGGAGGCAAGTTGTTCCCGAAGACTTTCCACCTCCCGCTGGGCAGCCTCGGCTCGCTGGGAAGGAAAATGGGGCAAGTGTGGTTAAGAGGTGAGCGGGGCCACACTGGATCCCACCCTGGCCCTCCACTGCTTCCCTGCACCGTCTCAGGCAGCAGCTGGGAAGGCAGGTCTGAGGGCCTGGGGTCCTCCTTTCTGGGTCCTGGACCCTTGAGTTGGCTCTTGGTTTCCCTGGTGTGTATCCAAGAGGAGCTGGAACATTCCCTCTTCACTAGGGCAGGAAGGGAGATGCTGTCTTGATGGAACTGGCAATTTTTCCCACGTTCCCAGGCCACTTCTGTCTGCCAAGTAAACTTCAGGCCTGGCTAATCAAAAGGCCAGAGTTTGTCCCTAGCTCCTGTGCCATATGGTGTCTGCAGAGGTGGCTCACAAGCTGTTGCAGGCCCCTGGGCAAGTTACTTCCCCACTCTGAGTCTTAGTTTTCCTTTTGTGAAATGGGGGCAATGAAACTGTAGAGGAGTGTTGAAATACATCTAAAATCAGAATGCCACAGTTTACTAAACTGAATCTTAACTCTTCGAAAATTTCTAAGAAAAAGCTTGGAAGGAAGCATCCAAATGTTAACAATGTAGACTTGTGGCCTGGAGAGAAATCTGTACTTTGTCTCTCTTTCTGGTTGTATGACCTTGGGCAAGGAAACTTCATATCCTTGGCCTCAGTTTCCCTGTCTGTAAAATGGGCATCATAAGAGCAACTATCGCATAGGGTTGTTCTGCAAGTAAGTAATTTGGTAAAATACAACTCATTAGGTATCTCATCTTGATGCCTGACACATACAAATGTGTCAATAACTGGTTTACTTTATTAACAACAACAGGGTGTATGGGATCTTGAACTATGGAAAATTAAAAGAGTTGCAATTGTATCTTGACCTCCAGCTGGTGATGCAGGTCATAGCAATTAAGTTTAACTTACACACTGACCTTAGCAATCAGGATGCTGTGCCCACTACATGCGCACAGAGATCCACACACTTCCGCACGCACATTTCATTGATTTATGTTTTAACTGATTTGTTCGTTTATTAGTATCCTGCCTTGTTCCAGGAATGGTTTGAGTTAGGAGTCAGTTTTGTTTTGGGAAAGGTTTTGGGCGTGTGGGGTTGTAGAAAAAACATTTTTATGTTTCCACAAAGGGCATACTGAGCAAATGTGACTGAAACGTGGGATCTGGGCTAAAAGACAAGCCTTGGAGTTAATACATGACTGATTAGCTAGTGAGAACTCCAGAAAGATTCACCTCCTGGGAGATGTCTGTTGACATTTCAAGGGGGGATGAGACCCAGATCGTGGAGACACCCCCTGGGTTGTAAAGCTGGGTTTAAAGCTACTAGTCTTATCTTCCCCTAGAGAGTATTTATATTCCAAATGCTAGAAACCCAGGATCCTTGCCCTTCTGTTCATCATGATACTTGGGAGTAGATTTCTCTCCCTTTCTCAGAAGGTCCCTCTACTATACTATACAACCACCCAGATTCATATTTGGGTGGTTCCTTGCCTACAGCACAAACTCTGGTGCATGCAGGAGGATATCTGGTTCTCGTCTTGTCACCCCAGGGGAAGAACTGGGGCAAACTGGCATGGTTTTTACTATACAAGTAATAATGATCTGCTCTGCTCCAGAATCCTCTTGTTCACATTTAGGATAGTATTAATAAATACAGATATTAAAGACTAATATGATGACATTTACTTTTTTCTCAGTACTCTACAATGAGCAGGTTTTAGTTTTATACTCAGGAAAAAATAAACATTATTAAAAATGCTTCCTATTCAAACTACTCTAAGATCGCTCTTCTTAAGCCCACTTGATTGGCAGAGATCCAAAAGTTTGACGACACACAGTGCTGGTGAGGCTATTGGGAAACAGGCCCTCTCAGACCTTGCTGGAAGGAGTGCGTACTGGCACAACCCCATGCAAGGCAGTTTGGTCACATTTGCCAAATTATAAACGCACAGCTCTTTCACCCAACGGTTCCACTTCTAGGAATTTGCCCTATACAGTGGCTTGGGTATGTATCAAATGATATCTGTACAAGGTTATTCACTGCAGTATGGAGGATGATGGTAAAATACTGGAAATACCATAAACGTTCATCAACAGGGTATGAGTTAGACCAGAGGTTGGCAAACTGCAACCTGCTGCCTGTTTATGTAAATAAAGTTTTACTGCAACACAGCCATGCCCATTCGTTTCCATATCGTCTATGCTTCACTCTACCACTGCAAAGTTGAATAGTTGTGACAGTGACTTGCAAGGCCGAAAATATTTACTCTCTGGTCCTTTATAGAAAGTTTGCCTTCCCCTGGGTTAGACGATGGTGCGTCCATGTAGTGCAACACGACGCAGCTGTGAAACAGAAGGAACTGCTTTATATACAGATACGGAACAAGCTCTAAGACACATACACGGAAAAAGTAAGGTTCAGGAGGATGTACATAGTATTAATAATTACTATGTTTTTTAAAGTTGCTAATTATTCTCTTAAGGATATGCATACCAAGGTTGTGATGATTTCTTTCTTTTATTTATTTATTTTTGGTCACACGGCATGTGGGATCTTAGTTCCCCAACCAGGGATTGAACCTGGGCCCTCTGCTTTGGAAGCGTGGAGTCTTAACCACTGGACTGCCAGGGAAGCCCCTCATTTTTGTTTTAGAAAGGGGTAAAAGTAGATATTCATGGGCTTGTGAAGGGATCTCTGGGAGGAGACCCCAGACACTGTAACAGAGGTTGCTAGGGAGAGGGGAACTGGGGGCAAGTTCAGGGAGGGGAGATGGAGTTCCCCGGCTATGCCCTAATGTACCTTTTTCAGTTTTGAACTAAGTAAATGGATTACTATTCAAAAAATTAACCTAAAACACGTTATTTTTTCCAACCTTCCTCTGCAGGAGGGAGCACCCTGTCCTTAGGCTGGCACAGCCAGGCATCCGGGTCTTTGCCTCTGCTGTGCCCTCTGCCTGGAATGCCATTCCTCAAGAGAACGGCGCCTGGGCTTTAGAACCCAGCTGCAAAGTGTCCTCCTAGGAGGCCTCCCTCAACCACCCCCAGGGAAATGACCACTTGCCCTGTCACACTGCTGACCCCTCCTGGTCATGTCCCTGGCTGCTGGTGTTGCAGGGGACCGGGGAGAGATACAGTAGGTCCGCAGGACTCCAGACCAGACCCTTATGGCCACATCTTACCTCCTTTCAAAGTCCTGCCCAACTTTGTCCTGCAGATGGCAACACATCTGAAGCCAGAGGAAGGCAGGACATGGGAACCCCATTTATAAATGTGAAAACTGAGACTCGGAGAGGCTGAAGGACTTACAAGGACCCGGGCTGGGACTAGGATATGGGGCCCCCAGGGAAGGTTAGGGTCCACACAGTGCCTGCCTGGTGATCGAGTGAGGAGGTTGGTGGAGACCCCAGGTGGGGATGGAGGGAGAAAAGCAGCCCCGGGCTTGTCCCTCGTCACCGCCCTCGGTTCTATGGAACATAGCTCCTCACTCAGTCTGGTTGAGAGAGACCCATGTCCCAGCTTAGCCTGGGGATGGGCCTGGGATCTCTGGTCACTGCTCTGCCTTCCTCCCATGGGGAAGGGCACTCGTCATGCTCTGCAGGCTGCTTCCTGGCCTTTACCAGGGCCGTCCCATGCCTGGAATCCATCCCTCTACAGTCTCAAGTTACTTGTCAGGTCTCAGCTCCACGACCCTTCCTGTGGGATGTCTTCCCTGACCCCTGAGTCTGGGTCTGGTGCCCCTTCCCCAACCATTGATGCCTGCATCACCCTATTTCTGAGTGTTCTGTCTGTACCCCACCCTTCTTCCTCTGGGAACTCAGGGGCTGGGTCCCAGACAGCTCCCAGCCCCAGCACTCAGCATGGCATGTAGTTCAATTAATACTGATTGAGCTCAGCTCCCTCCTCTCCGCCTGGCCCGAGACCCCCGCCCCGGGGAGAATGAGCCCCCAGCACACGTCTCCTCACCTGATTAGCTTTCTCCAGGTTGGTCATGATCAGGCCGACTTCATCTGCCCTGAGACAGAAAGATGAGGCCCTGAGGAAGGGATTCTGGCAGCCACCAGTGCCCCCGCCATTCCTGAAACCCCCCAGCCCCTGCCAACCCAAGGGTCTCGCAATGGAGGCCTCAAGAAGGCTGCCTTCCATCCTTCCTACTGGAGAGAAACCAAGCTGGGGGGGCGGAGAAAGAATCCAGGCTGGGGGGAAATGAAAATGGGGCCTTAGCACTGGACCCCTTCCAGGCAGCCTGGCCTCCCATCTCCCCCAGGGCTCCACTCTCTGAAGGTGCCACAGAGCTACACCTCCCAGCCTTTGCCTCTGCTATGCTTTCCACTTGGACGCCTTCCTCAAGAGAACAGGGCCTGAGCTTTAAACCCAGCTGCAGAGTGTTCTCCTAGGAGGCCTCCGTCAACTACCCTCATCTATTTTGCTGCCTCACCACCCCCTTAGGTTGACAGCGCCTAAAGGATCGGGACAGGCCTCATCCACCTCGGCTGCCCCTTTGCCTAGCAAGGGGTGGGGCCACAAGGGGCCTGCAGGGACCATTTGGTGACTGAACGCCACACATGTGCTACACGCATGTTCCAGTTCAAGGCCTTCTTTGCATAAGCTGTTCCCACTGCCCAGAGCACCTTTCTAAGCATTCTTCATGTGGCCAGCTCCTTCCCATCTTTGAGATCTCATTCTGAAGGTCATCTCCTCAGGGAAGTCCTCCCTGACTACCTGGATAATAGGACACACCCCTCCATGTTATTCTCTCTTGCTGCTCCTGTTTTTTCCCTTCATGGCATTTACCACGTGGCCACAACAGTGTCAGGCATACAAGTAAGTGCTCAACAGTGTCTGTGAATGAAAGACTTTATTCCTGTACATCAGCTAGTGTCTGTCTCCTCTCCTTGACTGAGGACAGGCCCATGTTCTGGTGTTTCCTCCAGGGACCCAGCATAGCACTGGGTAAACAGTAGGTGCTAAATAAGTGTTTGTGGATTAAGTTATATCTTAAAGCCTGAAGAAATGTTGAGTCCAAAGTAATTTAAGTTAATGACACTTGGCCCTAAGGGTTGGACTGTGAAACTGGGGAGTGGGGACAGCCCCTGGAGGCTGGGGCAAGGCAGAGGCCCATGACCAGCAGAGTCCGCTTAGCTGGAAACCCAGAATGTCCTTTATAGCTTGTGCTACATAGATGGCACCACAAATAAATGCTGAACAGCTGTGAGCCTATGCGGGAGTGGAGCAGAGAGTACTTAATTAAATGGGTGTTTCAGGTAGAATCCGAGGGAGAATATCAGAAAGAGGAGGCGTGTCTAGAGGGTGAGAGGCAGGAGGCGTGTCTGGGAGGGTCTGAGGGAGGAGGCATGTCTGGGAGGGTCTGAGGGAGGAGGCATGTCTGGGAAGGTCAGAGGTAGGAGGCGTGTCTGGGAGGGTCAGAGGGAGGAGGCGTGTCTGGGAGGGTCAGAGGGAGGAGGCGTGTTTCGGAGGGTCAGAGGGAGGATGCGTGTTTCGGAGGGTCAAAGGGAGGAGGCGTGTCTCGGAAGGTCAAAGGGAGGAGGCGTGTCTGGGAGGGTCAGAGGGAGGAGGCGTGTCTCGGAAGGTCAGAGGGAGGAGGCGTGTCTGGGAAGGTCAGAGGGAGGCAGCATGTCTGTGAGGGTCAGAGGGAGGAGGCGTGTCTCGGAAGGTCAGAGGTAGGGGGCGTGTCTGGGAGGGTCAGAGGGAGGTGGCATGTCTGGGAGGGTCAGAGGGAGGAGGCGTTTTCGGAGGGTCAAAGGGAGGAGGCGTGTCTGGGAAGGTCAGAGGGAGGAGGCCTGTCTGTGAAGGTCAGAGGGAGGAGGCGTGTCTGGGAGTGTCAGAGGAAGGAGGCGTGTCTGGGAGGGTCAGAGGGAGGAGGCGTGTCTGGGAGGGTCAGAGGCAGGAGGCACACCTCAGCATGGCATTCACTTACTTGGATGCCGCCTCCTCATCGTATTTCCGCCGCAGCTCCAGCAGCTCTGTCTGCGTGGCCTTCAACGCTGGGAAAAATTAAAGTGCCGGAGTAAGGCCCTCCACCCCCAGGGAAGTGGAACCTGCTCCCCTTCTCTGGGGCCCGGAAGGCAGAATGAAGCTTGGGGTAGTGAGGAAAGATTTTTCTCTCAGAACTGGTGACAAGCAGTGTTTCCTGCCCCTAGAAGGGCTTCGAGCTGGAGGGAGGGCTGTGGCATAGCCAGGGTGGGGAGGGCAGATGACATGATTCTCTATGAGTCTATGAAGCTCAGGGGACCCAGGTAAGTGGAGGGGGCAGTCTGTCCCGGGACCTGGCGTATGAGCCCCCTAACACCTTTAAGGTCACTCCAGGACCTGGGTGGGGTCGTCCGTGCATGAGCTCACCCACCCTGAGGCCCAGCCCTGGAAGTGAGGGGACGGGAGGGGCAACGAAGTCAACAGATACATGTATATTACAACAAATGAGGGATTTCTCATAAAGTTCCAGATTTCTGATTTCTCTAGCAAAATGGAAGGGACTGGCTATACTGGGCAGTGCCTGGCTGGGGCTCAGCAGTGGCCACCTCTTTAGATCAGCCTGGGTTCTCCAGTTTGACCCACACCCCACCCTTCCCTATTGCATATCCTAATCCAGCCAGCTTGGCTGCATGCCCGGCCCCTGTAGGCACTGCATTTGCCACTCCGGATTGAATTCTATCTCAACCCCTCTCTCCACAGTAGTACGACCCCCGGGACTGGGGCTCTGATCCCTGCTGGGTAATGTAGGTCTTTCCTCTCCCTTCCCAAACTCCTTTCTTGCCGTCCTGATTCTAGAACCCCTGACCCTGTGTTCAGTGTCGCTGCCCCCTCCCACTCCCCCTGGGCCTCCTGGTCTGACTGGCTGGGGCGCTGCACGAGGGCAGGGGACATGTGCCAGATACACACCTGAATGTAGGACCTTGATCTTCTCCTCGGCTTCCCCCAGTCTGGCTGCCAAAGTGAAGGCCTGTACTTCCTGAAGGCCCCTGTGAAAAGACCTGGTGTGTAGACCGGCCCATCCTGGCTTCCTGTCCCCACTCCCACTCCCTGTAAAATCTGCACCTCCGTCTTTTTAATGAGTCCTTAAACATGACACTCAGGCACTTGGCTGCCCTGCTGTTTTGCTGACTGTGTGGCCTCCATTAGAGCTGGTGCCCAGTTAAGGTTCTGTAGCAGCCAGTGACCTTGCCTCTCTGGGCCTCAATTTCCTCATGTATAAAATGGGTTTCTGATGGAGTCTGCCTCAGAGAGTGTTGTGAAGCACGTTCAATGTGGTGCCCAGCACCCAGAGTTCCCTCAGTATCACTGGTAACTATTACTGTCCCCTCGAGAGGCACTTTTTTTCCCTTTTCTGTGGCCGGAGTTTGGGAAGCCCCCCCAGCCCACTGTGGTCTAACTTGGGTGTGATGCAAGCATCCCAGCAGAGAAGGAGGACCCCTAGCTATGCTGGGGGAGGGTTTATGCAAAGCCTGAGCCTTACCTTGGCTGGGTCAGTGACTCTAGGGAAGGAGCCCTGTTTACCTTGATCTTATCCTGCCCCCTCCCCCTCGCTCACTCCATTCCAGCCACACTCCCCTCACATCGGCACGTTCCTACCTCAGGGCCTTTGCACTGATTGTTCCCTCTGTCCGTATATACCTGCAAGGCTCCCTCACCTCCTTACGGCTTTGCTCACCTTCTCAGTGAGGCCTCCTCCAACACTCTATTTAAAACTTCAGCCCCCAGGGACTTCCCTGGTGGCGCAGTGGTTAAGAATCCTCCTGCCAATGCAGGGTACATGGGTTTGAGCCCTGGTCCGGGAAGATCCCACATACTGCGGAGCAACTAAGCCTGTGCACCACAACTGCTGAGGCTGTGTGCCACAACTACTGAAGCCTGCACGCCTAGAGCCCGTGTTCCGCAACAAGAGAAGCCTCCGCACCGCAACAAAGAGTAGCCCCCGCTCTCCGCAACTAGAGAAAGCCTGCGCGCAGCAACAAAGACCCAATGCAGCCAAAAATAAATAAAATTAAAAAATAAAAAACCAAAAAACTTCAGCCCCCATCTTATCCTCTTCCTCTTCTGCTTTATCTGTCGTCACAATGCTTATCATGTAGCACACCACTTATTTATCGTTTTTGTTTGTGTTTTCCTCACTAGAAAGTAAACTCCAGGAGAGCAGAGTTTTGTCCACTTTGTTCATTGCTGTTCCCTAGGACAGTGGCTGGCACACAGTAGGTGGCTGCATAAATATGTGGAATGAAAAAATAAGTGAATGACAGGATAAATGTAACAATCATCATAAAATTGTTCTAGAAAGGCCCTAAGAATGCATATTTTATCACCACTGCACCAATCGTAAAGGCAAACATTTACTGACATGTGCTTCTTCCTGTGAGCACTGAGCTAAGCATGTACAGGTGTCCTTTCATTTCATTCTTATGGCAGACTAGGAGTTGACACTGCCTGTGACAGTCGGTGTTAATACGTCCATTTGGCTGGGCTATAGTACCCAGTTATTCAGTCATACACTAATACATGTACTGCTGTGAAGGCATTCTGTAGATGGGGTTAGCATCTACAATCAGTTGATGTTAACTAAAGGAAAATATTCGCAATAACACAGGTGGGCTTCATTCAGTCAGTTGAAGGTCTCAAGAACAAAACTGAGGAAGAAGAAATTCTGCCTCAAGATGGCAGCACTTACGCCCACCTGACAGTTTCCAGCCTGCTGGCCGGCTCGACCAATTCAGACTGGCCAGCCTCAAAATCGTGTGAGTTAAGTCCTTGAAATACAACTCTTTTTTTTTTTTTTTAAATATTTATTTATTTGGCTATGTTGGGTCTTTGCTGCGGCACGCGGGCTCTTAGTTGCGGCATGTGGGATCTAGTTCCCTGACCAGAGATTGAACCCAGGTTCCCTGCATTGGGAGCGTGGAATCTTAACCACTGGACCACCAGGGAAGTCCCAAAATACAACTCTTAGCTAAAAAAAAATTCTACTGGTTGTTCCTCTGGGGGACCCTGGCTAATATACCACCATTAGCCCCATTTTTTAGATGGGGAAACTGAGGCTCAGTGAGGTGATGTGACCTGCCCAGGGCTGGCCACTGAGCTGCTGACGTGTGGCTTGAACCCAGACCTGCATCTCCCTCTCCAACCTGCATCTGGATTCCCAAAGGGTCCTGGGCAGGGGTGACTTTCCAGGTCCCCCCTCCCAGACAGGTGGAGCAGCGGGAGCCTGCCTGTCCTTCCCCCACTCACTTTTGTTTCTCTGCCTCATTTCTCTGCAGCAAAGTTTCTGTCAGGAGGGCTTTGCTGGGAATGCCTGGGAGGCGGCTCCCCTCAGTCAGCGTGGGCGCAGCCGGCGACGTCCCCTCTCTCTGTTCTGGAGGGAGAAAAAGAGGGAAAACCGCCCATTGCTGAGAGTGGCGTGACAGCCAGAGCTGCTTTCTGCAAACCAGATCGATCAACAGTGCTGGGAGAAGAATCAATTTCCCAAACTCAGCGTTGGAGAGAGCGTAGCTGTCAGGACCTGTTGTCACTGCGATCAGCTGGGTTGAGCCTTCGCGAGTGCCTGCACAAGAAAGTCAAACTCCATCGTGCCAGCCTCAGACAGCACACCCAGAGGCTTCCTTTGCCCTCTCAGACCTGTTCCTGCCTCCTTGGCCTTCTGTATGATTAAGAAAAATCATGGTAAAATATACATAACATAAAATTTACCATTTTAACCATTTTAAAGTGCACAATTTAGTGATACGTAGTATAGTCAAAATACTGTGCAACCATTATCAGTAATTCCAGAACACTGGCATCACCCCAAAACGAAACCTGTCCCCATTAAGCAGTCACTCCCCACTCCCTTCCCTAGCCCCCGGCAACCACTGTTCTGCTTTCTGTCGCTACGGATTTGTGTATTTTGGATATCTCAGCACTGGAATGATAACACCTATCCTTTTGTGACTTGATTCTCTCACTTAGCATGTTTTTGAGGTTCATCAAGGTTGGACCATATGTCAGTACTTCATTCTTTTTTATGGCTGAATAATATTCCATTTCATGGTTATACCATATTTTGTTTTTTCCCTTTCATCCATTAATGGACATTTGGATTATTCCCACAATTTGGCTACTGTGAACAGTGCTGCTATAAACATTTGTGTGCAAGTGTTGTTTGAGCACCTGTTTTCAATTCTTTAGGGTATATCCCTAGGAATGGAATGGTTGGGTCACAGGGTAACTCCAGATTTAACTTACTGAGGAGTCACCACACTGTTTTCCCTTCCCCAAAATTGATGGCACACATTCAGATGCTCAGTCATTGCCCCTTACCTGCAGGTGCCCTGGGGCAGGGCCCACGTCAGGTCCATCTTTACAGGCCCTGTGGCAGTTCATTTGGGGATCAGTGTGCGCCTTTGGCACCGAACTTATGGAGAGAGAGTTGCTCAGGGGCCAGCCATTGAAGGTGAGTGGCTCAAGAGTTCCAAAATTTGTTCTCCCAACCTTGGGTCCAAGTGACTCAGTTAAATCCTGTCCTAGTTTTTAAGTTTCTACTGTGATCCTGGCACAGGAGGGTGAGTGTAGAGGTGTGCGGTTTGTAGAGCAAGCCCCTCTACTCTAGAAGCTAGTACAGCAGTCAGCTTATAATACACACATGCACGCACACACACACGTGCACACACATACTGGGCACGTTCCAGGTGCCCAGGCCACAACAGTGAACAAAAAGGCAAGTTTTGACCATCATGATGCAGAATAACAAGTGTCCTCAAGGAGAAACACAGCCCAGGACCAAGGTCAAAAACTTCTGTTCTGATTCCCCACTTGGCCACCTGCGGCTTCTGTGACTCAGTTTCCTCATCTGTAAAATGAGGTCAGTGACACCTCAGAAGATTGATGCCAGGAGACAGTGAGATGCTGTGTGAAAGGCACACTGCACAGAGCAAATGCTCTCAAGAGGCAATTTCCACAACTACTATTATTCTTACAGAAGGAAGTTTGAACCTCAGAGGGACCTCAGAGGAAGGAGTGACAATTTTGCTGGGGAACCTCAGAGGCTTCACAGAGGTGTGTACATATGAGCAGGGGCTGAAGAACTGCCAAGTCCTGGCTTGTCAGTGTGGTTGGAATAGTATTCCAGGTGCAGGACCAGAGTTGGCAAAGTGCTGTTATTTTTGTCACTGTAAATCTTCCCCAGAAGACCCTGCCTAGGGCCAGGCTTACATCAGGTGCTCTCTATGTAATGTGGGGAGGGGGAAGGGAGGAGGTTGTGAAATGGGGGACTGTGAGAGAGTGGCTGTTTCCTGAGAAGAGACTTTGTGTCATGCTTTCATTTGACAGGCCTCAGCCCATTTTATCTTCACTACGTGCCAAATCTGGTCCACTACCTGTTTTGTCAATAAAGTATTATTGAAACAAAACCATGCCTACTCATTTACATACTATCCATGGCTGCTTTCACCCAGAGTTAAGTAGTTGTGACAGAAACTACATGACCTGCAATACCTGCGATAATTGCTTTCTGGCCCTTTTCAGAAAAAGCTTGCTGACCTCTGAGGTAAATCCTACTCATTCGTTCATTAAACAAGAATCCCTTCACCTGACTCCCCCAATTCTCTGCTCAATTTTTTCCCCAAAGTCTTTCTCACCAACTGACACACTATATATTTTACTAACATTTATTGACACTCAGTCCCTCCCTCAGGAAGGTCAGCATGATGACAGCAGAGATTTTTGTCTGTTTTGTTCCTGGCTGTGTCCCCAGTGCCTACGACAGTGCCTGCAGGTCAATGAACATCCAAAACTTGGACGGTTACCAATGGCTTTCACCTGCTATTTGCTCCTCTCTATGGTAACCTCCTACCTCACCTTCCAAAGGTAACCACCATGCTGAATTTTGTTCACCATTCTCTTGCTTTTAAACATTTTTATCACAACATATGTACACCCAAACACTATTATTTTTAGCTTTGCTAGTTTCTTAACTTGTCTCATTTGGGGCTGTGTTCACTACATCCTATTTCCTTTTCCTCCTGGGCACACAGCCAGACTACATTTTCCAGCCTCCTTTGCAGCAGGGATGTGGCCAAAGTGATGTGCGCCACTCCCACAACCTCAGTGTGATCCTCCACATTCTTTCTCTACCTGTTGGCTGGATGTCAACATTCACTGTGACTCTGGATGTCGAGGATTGACGATGACAGGACTACCACAGCCTGGGTCCCTGAATGACTGCGTGGAGTGTCCCCTGCAACTTCCCCTGCCTTCAAATATATTAAGCCTCTGAGATTTGGGGTTGGTCTGTCTCAGCAGAAGTGCACCTTAACCCATCCCACATCTAAAATTATGATGGAGTTGAGTTCCCTGCCCTCCTTCCCCCACAAGGGTGGCCGAGTTTGGCTGCCAAAGATCCACAGCCCATTTGTTTATTATGGACATCCTGTGAAAACCTTATCAGTACCTTTGGGGCCGAGGAGCTCAGGGTGTCTCTTCCACGAACTGTGGAGCTCTCGCTGCGGCTGCCCGCTGGGTTCGAAGCTGGGGGACTGCAGTCTGTCGTCTGGGCTGCGTGAAGCCTCAAACACAGGCACGGGCTCTGCACAGAGAGAGGAGGACAGGGGTGGTGGGAGCCCTGGGGGCCAGGGGGTGCCCCGGCTGAGGCCACAGGGCCAGGGAGCTTGGGTGGGAAGAACCATCCATAGGAGCCATCTGGAATCGCTCTGGTGGCTTAGGGGAGCAACGTGGACTTTCTGCTTTATGAGGGAGCAGATCTCCAGGCACCTGCTCTGGAGAGCATGGGTGTGGCTGTCCTGCCCAGCTGGGAATGATAATGATCATAATCACTTCATTTTCCTGATTCTATATGCCATCTGTGGTGGCCATGAGATTGTGTCCTGCACACCACCAACCACAGGAAACACCACTTAGCAAGGACCCTAGCAGGCACACTCTGAAATCCATCAGTTCAAACCTAGCCTTCTCATGGGACTTCCCAGACAAGGCCTGCAGGCAGCAAGGATAGAGGTAGACCTGCTCCTGGGGGACACAAAACTGCTCTGAGGGCTGAGGACCGGCCCGTGGCCTTCCCCAGTGCTTCCTTCCTTAGGCTATAATGTGGTCTGGATGCTTTCACCCAGTTCCCCACCTCTCCTAGCTCCCTCCCTATTTTCCTTCACCCGATGTTCCGTAATAGCATCTTTGCACATATAACCCTTGGGTTGCTTTTCAATGGATCTGGGCCAACACACCATCATTTGTGACACTTGTGGCCGATTAAATAATAGTTTTTCTGGGGGCGAGATATACACCTGGATATAAAATGTCTCCGTATTTCCCAATAGCTAAATTGAGGACTCCAGGTCCTTCCACCTGCAATTCTGTCCCCCCTCCCACCCTGTCACCTAGCAAGCACTTCCTCTTCCTTCAGATCTAGAATCCAACACCTCTTCTTCCAGCAACTCCCCACCTGGGGCAGGAGGTTTGGTGTAGCATCTTCCATGTTACAAAGCCAGTCCCTGGGAATAGGTTCCCACGATGCACCCAGCATCCCCTGGAGGCTGGCCTGGATCTAACTTGTTTTCACATATGAGGAAACTGCTCAGAGAAGCCAGGTGACTTGCTGAAGAGCAGAGGAGAGACTCAAGTCTGGGTCTCTTTCTCTGATGCCACAAAGACTTCCTGTCTCAGTGGTGTGGATATTTCGACCCCAGTAGCTGCAGGTAGGTAGGTGTTCATGGGGTCCCAAGAAAGCCAGGGCCTCCTCGCTTCAGACCAAGGGGGCTGGTCTGGTCCACATTTTTTCTAATGCCCCAGAGCCCTCTCTCTTCCTGGTCCCTCCTTTGGGATCTCCCACCAGCATCTGCTTGGCCATTGCTCTCTGCTGGTGTGGACCCTGGAGTCAGATGTCCCTGGTCCTGGTCTAATCTATACTTGCTTCTTAGGATTGCTGTGTGACCCTGGTAAATGGCGCTACCTCTCTGTGCCTCACAATAAAAGTACCGACCTCATGAGCCTGTGATGAAGATTCATGTAAAGTGCTCAGCACGGTGCCTGGCACTTGGTCAGCTCAGGACAAATGGAAGCCCTCACTATTACTCCTGCCCTTCTGAGTGCAAGCCACACTGACCTTCTTCTCTCAGTCCCTCAAACGCACCCCAGAGACTTTGTACGGGAGGGAGCCTCTGCCAGGAACACCCTGCCCTCCCCTATCCCTTTCAGCTAGTTAATGCTTACTCATCTTAGCAACTCAAATGCCAATTCTTCCAGGAAGCCTTCCTTGACCAGTTGGTCTTCTAGTATGAGCTCTCCCAGCTGCCTGCACCTTTCCTTCACAGCACTCACTGTACTTCCAATTTTCATTGATTTGCAAGTGCACCTAATTAATACTCGCTGGACTGCAAACTCCACAACAAGGCAGGGCTGGGACTGCATCTGTTCTTGCTCCTCCACTGGACCCCTTGTGGGGTAAATGAAGCCTGACCCACAGTCCAACCCAATAAATATCTGCTGATGATGGAAGAAACGGGGCAGAGCCTATACTTGGGGACCTTCAGGTCCGGCTGGAACAAGGCCACCTCTGCATTTTATCCCTCTTCTCCCGCCTGTTTGTTTAGGTGGTGGGAGGCTCAGACAATGGGTGTTTATGTCGAGGTAAGCAGGTGCACGGGAACGCTGCTGCTGGCTTTCCTCTGTCAGCACTCCCCCATGCCCCGTCATTAGGCAGGGGCTGCTCAGCAGGGTATGCCATTATGTCTCCCCGGGCTGATGTAATTATACATTGACATAATTAACCCAGCAAGCGCATTAGGCAGGCCAGCTAAAAATTCATCTATAATTATTTGTTGTGTGCATGCTAATGAGTCCATCTGCACTGCCTTTGTACAACACGGACAAATTAATTTACAAGTCTGGATTTTTTAATAAGTTAAGGGAAACGCTTCCTATTGTGTCCTGGTTTTTGAGAAAGGAAGAAAAAGGCGACAAGCGCTTGCCGGGGTCAGGGAGGTTAGATAAACACGGGAGGCTGCAGCTGAGAGCGGCATGGAGGGCTCGCTCTGGTTCCAGGGAGGTGGGAAAGATCCAGCTCATGGCTCAGGGGCCGGCTGGCTAGGAGCCTGTCCAAGCCAAAAGATGACACTCGGGTGAAAAAGGAAGTCATTCACCCCATTCCCAGGGATCAGAAATTGGCGTTTGTTGTGCGCGGAGGCACTGCGGTCCCTTTGCTGCCTCGACCTCTTTGTCCAGGGGAAGCTGACTGCAGGTGGCCTCCTGGACAGACTGGAGGAGGTGGGTGGCGAGTGGACACTCAGTACAGGGTCAGCGGGTTCCAAGGCTCTCTTTGCCTTCATTTGCCAGTACAGGGTAGAACATAGTGGTTAAACTCTCAGAACATGAAGTCCAGCGCTGGTCTCAAGACTCAGTTTCCCCACTTAAAAAGTCAGAAAATATTACAGTTTCTACTTCTCAGAAGTTACTACTGGGAAGACTGAAAAAGATTACTGAGAGAGGCAGCATGATTTAAGGACTGCTGGTGTCAGCTCCAGCTCTAAACTGGCCATGTGACCTTTGGACAGTTAACCTCTCCAAGCCTCCATTTTCTTATCTGTAAATGGGGCTGCAAGGACTGAATGAGAGAATGTGTATAGAGATTTGCACAGTGCTGGGTGCACAGTAGGGCTTGATAAGTGTTGGCTGCTGTTACTACCCTGAGAGGGGGCAGCACACCGTCCCGTGACATTCTAGGAGCTGCGGTCTACATGGCAAAACTCCACGGAGACTCAGGACAGGGTAAGGCCTCATATACTCTCATCAGTGCCTGGGAGACTCAGAATCCAGTAATCCTGCGTTGAGCTCCACTCAGGGACTCAAAGGATCCAGCTTAGAAAGTCACACTGAGGAGGGACAATTTGTCAAGTGTCCAACACCCCTACCCCAGTGCACAGTTGGTGAAAAATGGGGTCCCGTGACTTCCCTGAAGTCTGCCAGTGAGTTGGTGATAGGGCCAAGATGGGGCCTTGGGCCTCGGCCTCTTCTTCCCACACTGTGCTTCCTCCTAGATCCTCAATTTGAGACAGGAAGTCAGGGAAGGTTCAGATGACTCAGCCGAAGTCAGGCTGTGGCCAAATCCTAGCAGCCGGAGCACTTTAAATTGATCAGAATTCATACAGTCTTCACCACAACACTGTTAGTAGGGTTGTTGTGTTCCCATTCTATAGATGTGCAAACTGAGGCATGGGGGAGTGAAATCACTTCCCCAAGGTGAGGCCCAATAAGGTAGATGTTGCTATTTCCATTTTCCAGGCAAGGAAATGAAGGCCCAGAGAGGAGATTCCATGTGCCCAAGGTCGCCGAGTTCAGAAGTGTCAGGGGTGGGATTTGAACCCGGAGTCCCTGGTGATTCTTTGTAGTGGGCTAAGCTGCCTTGAGGCAGGGCATGGGGGATTACTAGGCCAGAAGCACGAGAATGAGGGCGCTGTTCTTGGCCTTGCCACAGGCTTGCTGTGTGACCTTGGACAAAGCATCAGACTTTTCTGGGCTCCAAATTTCTATCACAAGTATCCCTGAGGCACACACTCAATCAACATTGGTTATCACCAGATAGGGGTGTGGTCCTGCCAAAGTGAGTGCTTTTGGCCCTGGGCCTATTCCTTGGCGCTGGGATGCTCAGGGAGGGTGATTATTAAAAGCCTTCATAGCTGAACTTGACACTTGAGGTTTGAACATTGTGAATCCTCCAAATTCCCAAAGCCACTCTCAGATAAAGGGGGAGAGGGACAGGTTGGGAGGCTGATGGTCAAATCCTGGCTGTGACAACTTTAGGGAAAGTCACTTAGGTCCCCTGAGCCTCAGTTTCCTCCTCAGTAAAACAGGGATAACAACAGGACCTACTGTAGAGGGCTGTGCAGGGACTCCATGAGCACACTGAGCCCCTGCGACAGTGCCTGGCACCTAACAGAGTCTAAGTGAGCATTACCCTTATTCTTATGACTTGTGGCAGTGTGGGATGTGCCACCCAGCTCTCCCTTCAAGAAAGAACGTCCTGCGAGGAGTTGGTGACAGTCTCCAGGCGCTGCACCTTCGGATACACTGCAGTGTTGGTTTGGAGGTCAGGTTTCCCCAGGCCTGCTCCCAGCCAATAACTGAGCAAGACAGTCATGACAGTAGGGCTGGGCCACTCCTGCCGATGATGGAAAAGGCAACCTAGTATCATAGACTAAAATGTTTTCCCCCAAACCCATATGTTGAAGCCTTAACCCCTGATGCAACTGTATCTGGAGACAGGGCTTTAAGGAAGTAATTAAGGTTAAATGAGGTCATTAAGAGTGGGGCCCAATCTGATAGGACTGCTGTCCTTACAAGAAGAGGAAGAGACACTAGAGCTTTCTCCCTCTGCACGTGCAGAAAGGAAAGGCCACGTGGGGACACAGTAAGAAGGCAGCCATCTACAAGCCAGGAAAAGAGCTCTCACCAGAAACCAACCCTGCTGGTACCTTGATCTTGGTCTTCCCAGCCTCCAGAACTGTAAGAGAGAAAATTCTGTTGTTTAAGCCACCTAGTTTGTGGTGTTTTCTTATAGCAGCCTGAGCAGACTATTGCATCCTGCTTTGGGGCTCCTGTTAGTTTTAGCTTGGCTGAGACTTTTTCAGAGCTGCACTGCAGTTTGAGGTTCCTCCTACCAACCCTCCTTCCTTTCCTCTCTCCCTTCCCAGGTGTTAGACCAGCATCACCAAGTGAAGGCTCTCCTGGTCTCCTCCTCTCCCTCTCTTTCATCCTTCACGGGCATCTTCCCCAATAAATCTCTTGCACATCTGGTGCCATCTTGGCATGTGAATGCTTCCAGAGGACCCAAACCAATATGTGATTACTCTTTTGCCTCTCAGAGCCTCAGTTTCCTGGTCTGTAAAGTGGGGATAGTCACAGTGCCTCTCCTGTGGAGCTGCAGCTAGACTCTGGAGTCTGTGGGTGTGGAGCCCATGTTGAGGTGCTGGTACATTCCACAGTGGTGAATCTAAAGTGGGCAGAGCTCACAGGGGGACCTATGAGTCCATGCACCTGCTTCACTCAGCAAGAGTTTGTTGAGCATCTACCTGTGGGGGGCACAGTAGTGTCCCTGTCTATGTGTAGGTGACATCCCAGTCAGATAATATGGATGGGGAAAGGACTTATCTTAAGAGCATTAGGAAGTGACATGTTCTAATTCGCATTTTTCAAAGGCTCATCCAAGCTGCTGCAATAAAAATGGGCTGTAGAGGGAGCCAGACAGGGGCTACTGCAATAGTCCAGGCAGTGATGCTGGGATCAGGGCGGTGGCAGGAGAAGTTGGGGGGAAGTGCTCAGACACAAGAGGTAGATAGGAAGAACTGATGGGGTGTGGTGTTCTAGGCTGAATAGCATTTCCCCAAATTCATGTCCATCCAGAACTTGTGAAACTGACCTTATTTAGAAACAGGGTCTTTGCAGATGAAATCAATTTAAGATGAGGTCGACTGGATTAGGGTTGACTAATCCCAATGACTGGTGTCTTTACAATAAGAGGGGAAGACACAGAGAGACAACACACAGGGAAGGCCCCGTGAAGACAGAGGCAGAGATTGAAATGATGTGTCTACAAGCCAAGGAATGCCAACGATGGCCAGCCACCACCAGAAGCTAGGAGAGAGGAATGGAACAGATTCTCCCTGTGCGCCTCCACAAGGAACCAACACTGCCAACACCTTGACTTTTGGGCTTCTGGCCTCCAAAACCGAGAGGATAAATTTCCATTGTTTTAAACCATCCAGTTTATGGAAATTTGGCATGGCAGC
Organism: Neophocaena asiaeorientalis asiaeorientalis; assembly: GCF_003031525.2. NCBI lineage: Eukaryota > Metazoa > Chordata > Mammalia > Artiodactyla > Phocoenidae > Neophocaena > Neophocaena asiaeorientalis. The sequence continues at coordinate 7,800,096 of NW_020174645.1, read as the reverse complement.
CTCTGAAAACTAATACATCGTGTGTACTCTGGAGGTTCAAAGTCCAAAATCAAGGTGCTAGCAGAGCTGTGCTATCTTGATCTGTCCCATGCTTTTTCCTAGCAATCCTTGGCATTTCTCAGCTTGTGGTGGCATCACTTCAATCTCTGCCTCTGTCATCACTTGGCCCTCTTCTCTGTGTCTCTCTCTCCTCTTTTTATAAGGACACCAGTCATGGTGGATTAGGGTCTCACCCTAAGGACCGTCCCTTATCATCATCACATCTGCAAAGACTCTATTTCCAAATAAGGTCACATTCACAGGTACCAGGGGTTAGGACTTCAAAATATCTTTTGGGGGCACACAATTCAACCCATAATACATGGCAACTGGCTGGATACCAACTGTGAGACAGGCAGGACTAAGGAGCTGCTAGACTCCAAGTCTCATAGGAAGGAAGTTCTTACTTAAGCCTAACCTACTTCCCTCCTGCTGCACCCATTTCACCAGTCGTCCAGGAAGACAAGTGTGCTTCATAAGACAAAGCAGCAGGTGCTGGGCTCTGATCCTCCTGTATGTTCATCCTCTCCAACTACTGAGGAACAGGGCAGTGGGTTGAGTATGGTCCCTGCTCTGAAGAGTGCATAGCAACGATGATCACTTACTTCCCCAGGCATATTGCATTCTTTATTTCCTCCCCACAGAATTCCTAGACTTTACGGCACGTGGGTAAACTCATTTCTTCCCAACTCCCCCATCTGGGAGAAATCCACGGAGGTCTGAGCTACATTGCTGGGAATTGAGTTAGGTAGAAAAAAAAATATTAGCATTCAGAGGACTGGAAGATTCTGCCAAGTTACGCATAAGTAAAATGCTCAGCTGGGGTAGCTGACGTATCCGAGGGCTTCCTGCTTACTTTGTCCAACTGTATTAGTTGATGCATCAGCTAAACGTCACTAGCTGCTCTTACAAATACAAAGTGAAAGGGACAGAAATGACAGCAAATCTTTGAAATGTTGGGAGGAGGCTTCTCAGAGAACCTGACAGTCACAGGGGTCTGGGAGCATCTAGCTTTCATTTCTCAGCAACCCCTTTCTCCCAAGGCCTTTCACATAGTAGGTGCTCAAGAAATGTTGCTTGTTTTAAGCACCTAAGTTAGTGGTCATTTGTTACAGCAGCAGGAAAAAACTAATACAGTCTGTAATTCAGCCATTTATTCATTAGTACCTTTTTACTGAGCACCTGCTATGTGTCAGATACCATTTCTTCGGTTGCTAGATACTTCCTGAGCATCTACTTAGGGAAGTTTCTGGGCCCTGGAGATACAGCAGTAAATAAGAGGAAATTCCTGCCTTCCTGGGGTTGACATTCTAGAGGGGAGAGATGGACAATGGACAAATAAACCAACGGCTGTAAGGGGGCTGAGAACAAAAACAGCAGGGTTGGGGGAGAGAGTGGCCTGAGGTGTGTGCTTGGGGGCAGTGTGCTAATTGAGGCAGCCTGGTCAGGGAGGTGACATTTGAGCAGAGCCCTGAAGGAAATGAGGAAGCCAGCAGGGGGCTGAGAGAGAATAATCCAGACCCAGGAAGCACCAGGAGAAACAGCTCCCATTAGACCAAGACATGCTGGTACACCATCCTGACCAATCCCCCCTGAGTTACTGTCCCAGAAACACAGCTTAGCTTCATCTTCACAACTGACCCATTTTACTGATGAGGACACGGGGCTCAGAGAGGCTGGCGATGCCTGGGTAATTCTTGGTGCCAGCCTCACCTCTCCTCCCTGTAGGCTGGTCTGGGTGCTGGTGGGTGGTGATTGGGTTCAGAGCAGGCTCTGGCTCTAAAACACTAGTTTCTGGTCTTCATCCTCCCAACTCTAGCAAACATTCATTCTGGGGCAGATGGGGCACCCATATCCAGCTGGGGGGTAAAGAGCAGATGAGATGCCCACCCAGCCTGGAACTGACATTTCTTCATCCCCACCACCCCCTGCACCCTGACATACGCCAGGTACTTTGCAGATGTTTATATCTCATTTAATCATCAAAACAACCACAGGAGACATTGCTATTCTCCCCATTTTCCAGATGACAAAACTGCAGCCCAGCAGAGGGAAGCCACTTGCTGAAAAAGGCAGAGCTGGATTTGAACCCAGGGTGGCCCAATCGTCAAATGCTGGTGACATGTCACACCTTAAGCTGCATCCACCTGCCACCAAAATATTACCAACTTGATATCTGTCCTTACGTGATTTGATGTTTTTAACTTAAATATATTTTAAAGGAATATTTGTTTCACTATTGTAAGTAGATCATTGGGATTCTGTATCATAAAAAAGGGGTTTTAACCATTAAAATAAATACAAAGGAAAAATCAAGAAACTGATGTTATTAAATTCTAGTTACATCCCCATTGCCTGCTCAAGACCTTGAGCTTGAGGCCGGCTCTTCCTTGGTTAAAAGGAGAGATTCACAGGTGTTCCATAGGCATTTAAGATGCTTTAGCACCTGACTGAGACTTTCTCTAGAAGGAACTAGAAAGGTGATACCTGGTGAGCAATGTATTCAAAGTCTGTGTTGCGCCAGGTACACCAAGGCTGCTCCCTATGTCAGGTGACCCCACTTGGGGAAGTGCGGGGTCCCGCTGACCCCCAGTCTCCAAAGCGACCTGTGTCCCCCTCCAACGTCTGGCAAGCCGCATATCTCAGTGTCAGGAGAAGTGACAGAACATCCCTGTAGCGCCTCATCTGGAGCCACGGAGCCTGGCTTTCTGCCGGGCTCAGCGCTTCCACGGGAAACCTTTCAGCTGAGACACGTGGCTGCCCAGAGCTGTGAGCGGGACTTTATTTCCCCCACTTCACTCCTGCAACATACACACTGTCAATATATAGACAAGGGCAGTGGCAGCGGGAATCAAACGGCTTTAGATCCAACCTGAATAAAAAAGCCCAAAACAGGGGACCCCAAATCAGAAGTGTTTGACTACATATCCTTTGGATTAATTAAGTACGTTGGCAGACACGGAAGATCAAATATGAACCATCCAAGATGGCAGGTCCTGATGGGCACGCGGGGAGGGGGAACGTCGTCAGGAAATAGAGTGCCTTTGTCTTACAGTCATCAACTTGCTCTTTATGCATAAACCGCTTAATAAAATGACTGATTCATTTTGGTTACATTGGATCTAAACCCCTAGAGAATACTGCCAACGGATTTATAATATTTTAATCTCACACCAGTCTTTCCAAAGCCTCTGTAGGAGGGGATGGATAGAACATCATCTATTCCATCTTCTACCACTAGCTGATGCTGTTGGTGTTTTTTAAAAAAAGTGTCTATGGGGCTGTGTGGGAGAGTCGTGAGTCTAGGGAAAGCTGTCTCATTCCTCCCACTGTGTCCATCTGAAGGAAAGCCGTGCTCAGAGCTTTTTTTAGGAAAGCTGGAGCTGCAAAGGCTGTCCGAGAGGCTGTTTAGAAACACATATATGCAGAAGTATGCATGTGTCCCTCCAAAGTATCTCTGAGACAGAAGCCTTCTCCCATCTGGGCCCCGGCTCCGGGCGCCTGTGTGGGCAGGAGGTTCAGGCTACTGACGGCGGCAGCGGGCCTAACTTTGATCCTTTAATCCTAACTTTTTGATAGCAGATGGGCTGCCCAGCCCTTGTATGCAAATGGAGGCCGTGCTTTCTCTTCCCTTCGTCGCTAGGGCTGGCTGCTTCCGGGTCTCCCGGCTTAAGCACGGACAGAGGGGCTGGAGAAGGCCTTCCTTCTTGGCACTGGGTGGTGATGTAACAGTAACACCACCACCAACAGCAATGGCAGCCACTGGTCTACTGAGCATTTACTGTGTGCCAGACACCAGCTTAGGATTTTATACTCTTCACCTTGCTTAATCCTCCCAGAGGTACCAGAAGGTAAGTGTGCTTTTCCAGAGGAGGAAACGGAGGCTCAGAGAGGTAGAGCTAGTTACTCAAGGTTACCCATCCAGGGAGCAGCAGAGCTGGGACTCAAACCCGTGTCCATTGTAGTAAAAACAAAGTTTCCATAGACTAAGCTGCACAGAAAGTTCCAGGCAGGCAGGGACAGTGTCTGTTTTGCCTAACATTGTGCCCCTGGTGTCGAGTAGAGCGCCTATCAAACAGTAGGAGTTCAATGTTTGTTGAATGAATTGCATGGGGCTACTACTCTGTACCAGGCACCATGTTAAGTGTTCTCCATTCCCACTGAATCCACCCAATGGGCCCATAATTAGGTGAGATCATTATCCATACTTCACAAGTGGGGAAACTGAGGATCAAAGAAGTCAGGTGCGATACAGGATGCAAGATGGCAGGACGGGGACTGGCCCCACTCTGAGAGGGTCCCTCAGCCTAGAGTCCCGCTAGTGCTCCTTCTGGCATCTCTCTGCCCCCTGAATTTGGAGCTCTGTGGCTCAATTTCTCCTCAACAGAAGTACCAGCCTTTGGAGCCCTGGGCCAGGAGGACCAGGTGTACGTGTCTGTTAGGGGTCATGTTCTTCCTCCAGCTAACACATCTGCATTTCTGCAAAGGGCTCATCCTCTCACCCTAGAACCTCTCAACCTACTGGCAGCAAAGACCCTTAGCTGTTTTTCACTGTATTTAGATGGCAAATTTCTAATGGTTTTGTTCCAATCTTTTCAAATTTTTTTTTCGTTTTTGGCCACACTGTGCAGCATGTGGAATCTTAGTTCCCTGACCAGGGATCGAACCCGGGCCCCCTGCATTGGTAGCATGGAGTCTTAACTATTGGACCTCCAGGGAAGTCCCCCAACCCTTTCAATTTTAAAATTAATCCTGCATCTGGGTTTGGTGCCAGGGATCAAGATTCAGGCTCCACTACCTCTCTGCTGTGTGACCTTGGGCAAGTGGCTTGACCTCTCTGAGCCTGCATTGCCTCAGCCACACAGCAGGGCAGGATGGCAATACCTACCTCCATGGGGCAGAGGGGATAAGTGAAATCCTTTCTGTAACGGGCTGAGCGCACTGCCTGGCACACAGGGAGCACCCAAGAAACCGCCCCACAAGGATGGTAGCTCATTGTTTAAATTCAAAGGCTGCTCTCCCTGAGGCACCTCTCCTGGCCTTCCCACCTTGAAGCCCTTTTTCTGCTGGGTGTTCTGGCCGTCTGTCTTCGGGTCATGTGGCCCCTGCTGGACTCCAAGGGCAGGGCAGGACTCAAGTTTGGGTTGCCACAGGGCTCAGCACATGGTAGGTGCTCAGAGAATGAGCTGATGAAAAGCCACAGCTGAAATGCCTGTCATCCCTTCTGAAAGGGAGCAGCCGTTTATTGAGCACCCACTGGGTACCAGCATCATGCTGGATGTTTTCTTTTAATCATATTTCAACCCTTAGCTGCCAGGAGTAGTAAAAATCAGACAGGTGGCCAGGGGGAAAGGGCACTCCTGGCAGAAGAAATGGCAGAGGCAAAGGTGTGGCAGAAAATGGGGAGACAATGCCTTTTGAAGTTAAGTACCATCTCTGGAAAATCTGCTGTTAAACTTTTCCTTTTTTTATGGGTTAAATAACCTTTTATGTTACCCTTCTGTGCTCCCCTGAGCTCAACAGGACCAAATGGGCAGAGGCATATACAGGGAGGAAGGGAAGGAGGTGAGGGCAGCCAAAGACAGCTTTCATTACACTGAAATCTGTATTGCCTTTATCTGCAAAGGTGGCTTATCCACTAGATGGCAGTAGAACTAGTCATTTGGGACAAACACAATGTTAAATTCTTAACCCCACTTTCTACTTCCATCACCATATATTTCAAATGCTTCAAAGATTCAAATTTCTAAAAATTGAGATCACAAAAGTACTTAAAAAATCCTACAACCTTCAGGTGAGAGGGTTTTTTTAAAATATGACAATAAATCCAGAAGCCATAAAGCAAAGGTCTGGTAAGATTTCCTACTTTCTGCTAATATTTTTTGAATGTGTGCCGTGTATCATATACAAGAGACATTGTAAACAAAATTAAGAAACAAAAGGCAAACTAGGGGAGAAGATATGAAACACATTTACCAGGACAAAGGTTAGTATCTCTAATATACAAAGAGCACCTACAAATCAATAAGAAAATGATCTCTCTGATAGAAAAATGTGCTAAGGGTACATGAATCAGTGATTTACAAAATAATAAATATGAGTGGTTCACAACATGTGAAAAGATATTTAGTGTAACTAATAAACAAAGAAGTACAAAATAAATCAACAAGGGGGAAAAAAATTCTTATTCTTTCTGACCACTTTTCCTGGGTTTGTGGTCAATATGTGGCTACAATACATTCCCCTTCCCAAGTCTTCTTTCTCACTCTTATAACTACAGTACAGTACCAATACGCCTTGCATTCCCAAGAACCCCGAATACCCAGTGTTGGGAATGGGGTTCAGTAAATTACAATACAGCTACACAAGAGACTGTTACACAAGAGGAACCAAAGTTACTCAGAATTTGTAATCACACAGAGAAGTACAGATGCTTGTAGTGGATGAAAGGAAGCAGGATTGAAAATGGTACATGCAGAATGAACGACCATTTTGAAAAAGTACATGGGGAAAAGATCAGATAGGAAAACAACAAAATATTGCCACTGCTTTTCTAGTAGGTAGTTTTCCCCTCCTATTTCCGTATTTTCTGAATTTGACAGTAGGCATATACAACTTTTATAATTGCGGAGAAAAATTTAAAAATCCTAAACATTGGAAAGTATTGTCCTACTGCACGTTCAGTAACCCTGTAGTGTTAAACCTCTCACCCCACTTCCTTGATAATTGACAGAGCTGTATGAAATCCAAAGCCAATGCGTGTGACTCACGTAACTTATACCCTGATGGCAGCTTTGCAGTGGGCTGCTGATTATCCAACCTGCCAAATGCTTTCATGTACAGGTATAGAATCCTCACATTGACTGATGAACAGGTTCTATTATCCCTCTGCTAAAGACACAGAAACCAGAGTCAGAGAGGTTCAGGCCCCTGCCCAAGGTCACACAGCTCAAAAAAAAAAAAAAAAAAAACACAAGTCCAAAAGACTAAAAAAAAAAAAAAAAAAAAACACCAAGCTGAGAGTCCCACCCCACTGTGTCTGATGCTACAGCTCGATCAACCTAAGCTGCCCAGCCTTGCCTCCTGAAAGGAGGAGCAGGGAGAGAAATGCCTGTGAGGAGTTGCCATCTCCTGCATCAGATTTTAAAAAATACAAAGTAAGGCAAAAAAAAAAAAAAACTGGGGGGACTCACCTCTCCCTTATCTCTTCAGCAGTGTTCCTCTGCCTGTCCTCTTACTTGCTCTTTCCTTGTTTTCTCTTTAAATTTTTTTCTTTTTGCTTTTAACTAATCACTCAGTTAATAAGTTAGCTCTCTGAAACTTGGGTTGGTACCTAGTGACTCTATGAATGCAATAAAGAAATCAGCTGTCACCGGTACAGGAGTCAGAAAGGTTTAAATCAAATCATCCTCTACAACAATGACATTAATTATGCTTTTAACACGTTTTACTGCTTTTTTTCCTCACTTCACGCCACATCTGTGTGAACAATATCCAAAAGATTTACGGTTTTCTTTCATAATTATAGACATACAGGCTGCACACTTATCAAAATACTTGCTGAGCAATCACGCTATATCGCATTCTCTGCCAAAGATTTGTGTTGGCAGCAGTCACTCAAAACAAAAATGTTGAATCAGGACTTGTGTGGCTTCGGGGGGGAGGTGTGGATGGGAAGTATTTCGACAAATAATTTGCCTGTCAGGAAGTATAAAAACAGGAGAGTGTTCATCCTGGCAAAATTTCCAGGAGTGTTATTTTTATGGAGGGGCTGGGGAGGCATGTGTGGCAGGGACAGTGAACAGGGAAGCTCCGAGCACCAACAACACATCTGACATTTGGTTCTTGTGTCTGAGGATACAATTTAATGAGAACAAAAATATGTCTTCCTAATTCCCCTAAGAAATCATTAAAACATTTTGTTATTCTTAAATGTCTTGAAAATGAATTAGAGCCCTGAAGGGGCTGTTCGTATGGTATGTCTCCATCAGTTAAGGTTCCTCGTTCTCTAGCTTGGTGACAGCTGGGGATGTACGTCCCCCCCACCCCTCCATTTCTGGGGAGTAGAGTTGGGAAATCAGACACGTGGAGTCAGCACTAGGCTTGGAATGACCGTTTGGGGAGAGGGGCAAGAGAGCACGGGAACTTTCCAGGAAGTTCCATGCCAATCTTGGGAGCGCTCACGGTCCCTGACTGGCACCGCGGTTCTGGCCTCGTGGGTTAACATATTTTCAGAAAGATGTGGGTCCACAGTGAACCCCAGAAATGATGCTCTCTCCCACATGGGGGCTGTAAGCCCCTTCTCACCCCCAAACGCTCCCCTGGTTACTTGAGTGATGATCTGTTTACCTCTGCCACCAGAATGCAAGTTCTCTGAGGTCTGGGCCCGTGTCTGTATCGGCAGGCTCATGGTTATGTTCCCAGTGTCTAGTGAGTGCTGGGCACACAGGAGGCACTCAATAAATGCCATCTGAGTAGATAAACACGTGACAAGCAGGAAGCACTAGTTGAAAAAAGTACCTTTTCATTCAAATAACTCTTCTCCCACTTTCTGCGTCTGAATCTTATTTCTAATTCATTCAACAAACAATTATTAGGTGCCTACTGTGTACTGGATTCAGGGTACACAGGTTTACTATGACTCAGTCCCAGGCTTGTGGAATTTCACTTGTCCTAGGGACACACAGATGATGATAAGAACAGTTAACCCTTAGCAAGTGCCACTCTGCGCCATGCACGCCGAAGCCTCCCAATGACTGTATGAGACAGACTCTGATGTTATTCCCAATTTATAGAAGCGAAGACTGAAGCTCAGGGAGGTGAATTAATTCGTCCACAGTTACCCAATGAGTAAGTGGTACAGGCAGGATTTGAACTGGGGTCTTTGCCTGGAAACACAAGCCCATCTCAGTGCTGCCCCCTGGTGCTACAGGAAAGGTACTATGAGACCCGGTGGAGGAGCTGGGCATGTGGACTCGTGGGAGGTATCTCTGGGGTCTGTACTGGGTCACCCTCCACTGTCATTCGCCACTGAGACTGTGCAACCCAAAGAACTGAAAAGAGTGGGAAATAAGAGGGTGTATTTTTCCAAATTTTTTCCCAGATAGCTCTGATAAGGGTGGAGACATCATAAGCAAAAAGGCTGCAAGGAATGGGGCAGCCTCTCAGTCTCTCGGCCACGTGCCTGGTGTGGTCCTCAGTAAAGGTGATAACGACCAGGGCTGCAGACACAGCTGCCCTGGCCTCATACCACAGGGCCATGCCCTGGCAGGGGGAAGGCACAGAGCCTGGAGGGCTGTGCTGTCTGGTTCCAGCCATTCTTGCCACCAAAACATTCTGACTGAGAAAACCCATGTGGCCATGCTGCCTTCCTGCGAGTGCAGAATCAAGGCAGAGCACGGGACTGGAGCAGAGCGAGTCGAGTCTGCAGGTGCCTCTGTAGTGGGCTGAATGGTGACCCCAAAATATACATCCATGCCCTAATGCCTGGAACCTGTAAATGTGACCTTTTTTGGAAAAGGGTCTTTTGCAAATGTAATTAAGTTAAGGATCTTGAGATGAGATCATCCTGGATTATCTGGGCGGGGCCTAAATCCAGTGACCAGTGTCCTTATAAGAGAACGAAGAGGGGGATTTGGGACCCAGAGACACAGAGGGAAGAAGGCCATGTGCAGACAGAGGCAGAGACTGGAGTGATGCAGCCACAAGCCAAGGGACACCTGGAGCCACCAGAAGCTGGAAGAGGTAGGCAAGAGTCCTCCCCTATTGAAATACAGTGTGTAACGTGAAGGATGCAAGTTACTCAGCTTTCTGCTCCCTACACCAAACAGTGTTTGTCTTCGGAGGGAGCAGAGCCCTGCCGACACCTTGATTTCAGACTTCCGGCCTCCAGAACTGAGAAAGAATAGGATCTGTTGTTTTAAGCCACCCAGTTTGCGGCAGTTTGTTACAGCAATAGGAAACTAACATAACCTCCCACGAGTAGCCAAGTTGTGACATGAGCAGGCATTCTAGAAATAGTTGTTGAATGTATCAAGAGCTGAGTCCCATCTCTCCCTGGCTGTGAGGCATCAGGCACTGGACTCAACTTCTTTGTGCCAGGGAGACAGGGACTGGTAGGGCCTGTTCCCTTGGGGCTTGTAACATGCAGAGGGTAGAGCACATGCAACTTCTACACCTGGCCACTGCTTCTCTGACTGTGATGTGCTCCTGGATCCCCTGGGGAACTTGTTAAAATGCAGACGCTTCAATGGCCCGAGGTTCTGTATTTCTAACGAGCTCCAGGCGAAGCCAATGCTGCTGGTCCATGGACTACACTTTGAGTAGAACAGGCTAGAAGACTTCCCTCACCACCCAGCTCATGTGCTTTTGGAGGGGAAGCTTCACATCATTGTTGCTGTATTAGTTTCCTGGGGCAGCCATTAACAGAGCACCACCCACTAAGGTGGCTTAAAACCACAAAAGTTTATTCTCTCACAGTTCTGGAGGCCAGAAGTCCAAACTCAAGTTGCTGTCAGGGCTGTGCTCCTTCTGAAGGCTCTAGCGGAGGATCCTTCCTTGCCTCTTCCAGCTCCTGGTGGCCTCAGGCATTCCTTGGCTTGTAGTTGCATCACTCCAAACTCCGCCTCTGTCTTCACATGGCCCTCTTCCCTGTGTCTGTGTCCCAAAACACCCTCTCCTCTTCTTATAAGGACACCCTTCATTGGATTTAGGGTCCTCCCTAAGTCCAGGATGATCTCATCTCAAGATCCTTAACTAATTACATCTGCAAAGACCCTGTTTCCAAATAAGGTCACACTACGAGGTTCAGAGTGGACATAAATTTTGGGAGGACACTATTTAAACCACCACAATTGCCCAAGACAGATGGAACGAGGGACTTTCCCATCCCCTGCACAAAGATCTCACAAACAACCTTGACATCAAATATAAATGACTTTGCCTTCTCCATGGCTCAGCCTAGAGTGGGATCTCATTTTCTTCTTCGTAAACCCCCAGCTCCAGTCACTTCTGATAGCACTAATTCCTGCAGCTGTGTGGAAGTACTAGCAATGGATTAAAGGGGCTGTCTGGGTGGAGGGAGTTAGCACAGTGGAGTCGTCTCCCAGCTCCACCATTATTAAGCAAATCACTACATTCTGGGTTCCCATCTCTGGGTCAATAAATGAAAACGTGCAGAGGACGGGCCATTTTAAAAAAGGGAACTTGGGCTTCCCTGGTGGTGCAGTGGTTGAAAGTCTGCCTGCCAATGCAGGGGACACGCGTTCGTGCCCTGGTCCGGGAAGATCCCACATGCTGCGGAGCAGCTAGGCCCGTGAGCCATGGCCACTGAGCCTGCGCGTCTGGAGCCTGTGCTCCGCAAAGGGAGAGGTCACAACAGTGAGAGGCCCGCGTACCGCAAAAAAAAAAAAAAAAGGGAAACTTTTTTCGGAAGTATATCTACATATTTAGGTACACAGTTGAAGCTCTCAAGCTGATCATACCTCTGTAATCCACACCCAGATCAAGAAGCAACATCTCCAGCCCCCAAAGGCCCCTCCCAGGAACTATCGCCCCATCCAAGAGAAACCACTCTCTTGACTTCTAACAGCACAGGTGCCTTTTTTTTTTTTTAGGTGAAATTCTGTAACGCAAAATTTACCATTTTATAGTGAACAGTTCAGTGCCAGTTAGTACATTCATGATGTGCAACCACCACCTCTATCTAGTCCCAGAACATTTTTATTCCCCTAAAAGGAAACCTCATACCCATTAAGCATTCACTCCCCATTCTCTCCTGCCCCCAAATTGGTAACCACCAATCTGATTTCTGTCTCTATAGATTTGCCTATTTTGGGTACTTCATACAAATGAAATCATAAACTGTGTGACCTCTTGTATCTGGCTTCTTTCACTCAGCATCATGTTTTTAAGGTTCATCCACTCTGTAGCATGTGTCAGTACTGCATTACTTTTTATGGCTAAATAATATTCCACTGGATTGGTAAACCACATTTTATTTATTCATCCACTGATGGACATTTGGGTTGTTCCCCCTTTTAGCCATTGTGAATAGTGCTGACATTAATTTTTGCCTGTCTTCATATTTTATGTAAATGGAGTCATACAGTATATGCTTTTTTGGGTTTGGTTTTTGAGGAACAAGTTTTTGAGGTTGGCCGTGCCATGTTGGAGGAAACATCTGCAGTCTTTCCTCCAGCGCCCTCTGCTGGCAGAGAGCACTGGGTGCCTTCTGCCCCTTGTGGCAAAGGGATGGGGGTTCTGGTGGGCAAGACACTCGGCTCCCCAAGAAGATCCAGGTGGGAGATCCTACCAGGAGCCCCCCAAAGCTCCCTGGCTGATGTTGGAAGGCAGTGGGGTAAGATGGAAGAGTCATGTGGGGACACATCACACCAGACTGGGTGTAGACCCCCTCAGTCCCTACAACTCCTACCCATGGAGGGCCTGGCCTCACCCAGGAGTCTTGGCCTGTCCCCAGATGCCACTGAGAGGAGGCCCCTGTGTAACAGTCCTAACAGCAGTTTATTTTTGTTAATTATTCACTCATGGAGCCCAAGCATGTCTTACCTGGTGCTTCAATTAACTGCTTGTAAACGCTCAGGAAAGCGGCTTCGGCCTCCTGACTTCTCTTACTAAGAGCCACCACCTTTGGAAACAACAAGAGAAAGAATCACGTGTGACCACAGCATCTGAGTCTAGAAGCAAATTTAATCATTTTCTATATGTGCAAACATGGGATTGGGGGAAGGAAGAAGGGAAATGAAGATTAAAAGTATGGAGTAGACTGCCAAAATTCAGCTGATGGTGGCTGACTCCTTTGCCAGAGCAAGTTCTAAATAAATAGACTTTGCCTGTTAAAAAAAAAAAAAGAAAAAAGAAAAAAGTATGGAGTAGAAAGTCTGGGTTCAAGTTCCAGCTCCACTGCATCTGGCTGTATGACCTTGGGCAAGTCACTGCCCCTCTCTGATCCTCAGTTTCCTCATATGTAAAATGGGGGTAAATGGGGCTTCCCTGGTGGCACAGTGGTTGAGAGTCTGCCTACCGATGCAGGGGACACGCGTTCGTGCCCCGGTCTGGGAAGATCCCACATGCCGCGGAGCAGCTGGGCCTATGAGCCATGGCCGCTGAGCCTGCGCGTCTGGAGCCTGTGCTCCGCAGCGGGAGAGGCCACAGCAATGAGAGGCCCGCGTACCGCAAAAAAAAAAAAAAAAAAAAAGGGGGTAAAAAAAAGAAAC
>NW_020174645.1:7780357-7786371 GCF_003031525.2 Neophocaena asiaeorientalis asiaeorientalis | reverse complement strand
AGCCTGCACATCCGGAGCCTGTGCTCCACAACGGGAGAGGCCACAACAGTAAGAGGCCCCCATACCGCGCAAAAAAAAAAAAAAAAAAAAAGGGGGTAAATAATAGAAACTACCTCTTAGGCCTGTTGTGAGGATCAAAAGAAGCTATATATAAGTGCTTAGCACAGGGCCTGGCACAACAGTAGGTTATTAACAGCTGTTACTATTATTCCTGTTATTAATGTCAGAGGTTCAAATATGACACGTTTTGTAGGAAAGTGGGACACATCTGGGGAATATGTCTTGCCACTGAAAATTAAAGAGAAATTGTTGAATCTCTAGTAAGATATCAGTTTCAACAAATGTCAAGAGTGACAGCTTGTGAAACAGTTCCTGGCATACCAAAGGTGCTCAATAAATGCCTCTTGATTGATGAATACACCAAATGACTGGATGACCAGTAGTGAGGAGCTACTTTCATGCATTCGTTCTCTTGCTCACAGACTTTTATTGTTCTGCCAGTGAGACTCCGTAAGATGTGTTTCTGGGGCTCAGCACCATCTCATCCCTCCGCTCCTGGCTGTGAATTCTGAGCTCCGGCCTCACAACTGCCTTGATGCTGGCTCTTCTTGACCACTCCCCTTGGCATTAGTCCTGGGCCTTCCTGGCATACTGTTGGACCAAGCTCCTGGCACCCACAGGTCACCATAGCTACCTCCTCGAGGACACACTGGGCTGGCATCCCCCTTTGGACTGGAACAGAGCTTTATTCCCCCTGGCACTGAAATACCTCTCCCTCTGGTGCCAACTTGCTAAATGATGACTCTATCAGAGCATCTACTTGTCAACACCCTTTTTCAGAGCTGGGCTTTTCCTATGAATCCCAGTAACACCATTTGGGGAAGTGTCTGTTATTGAATTCCTCCCCTCAAAGTAAGCTCTGTGAGCGTGTGGTCTGGTGCACAGAAGGGGCTCAACATAATTTGTTGAATGAACAAATCCAAGTGGGTAGCACTGACTCTAGATCCTGTCTGTGACACCATTGTAGAGAAATGGCAGGGCCCAATTCTGAGACAGTCTGCTCACAGAGGTGATCAACCGAGGTATAGGTCCTGGAGCCAGGCTGCCTGGGTTCAAATCCCAGCTCCACCACTTATTATCTGTGTGTCCTTGAACAGGTGGGTCACTTCAATCCCTGTGCCTCTACTTCCCCACCTGTAAAACGGGGATAATAATATGATAGCCTCCCTCAAAGCGTCGCTAGAGGATCAAATGACTTAACACAATGTAAAGCCCTTTGCAAAACTCCTAGCATGCATTAAGCCCCATAGACATGTCACCTCTTGGTATGATCAACCCCTTCCTTCCTCCTTGCCTGTTATGGGGACAGGTTCTGCCCAGTGCTGGATGATAAACTTCAGCTGTGCTCATCTCTGGTGTCCTATGAAGACCACCTGAGAAAAGCCTCGCCTCCACAGACAGCAGGGCACTCTGGGAAGAAGAATTTGAAAACCATAGCAGTTTCTCTGCAGCTTCCAATATGACAGCCATGAGCCTCATGTGGGTACTAAGCACTTGAAACGTGGCAAGTCCAAATCCAGATGTGCTGTGAGTGCAAATATGCACCGGATTTCAAAGACTTGGTTCAAAAAAAGAGAATGTACAATAGCTCATCAGCTATTCTTATGTTGATTACATGTTGAAGTGATAAAATTTTGGGTATTCTGGGTTAAATAAAATATATTATTAAAATTCATTTCACCTGTTTTCTTTTACTTTTTAAAATGTAGGTACTACAAAATGTAAAAGTACATGTGTAGATCACATTATATTTCTACTGGACAGCATGGCTTGAAGGTTTTACAAGGTCCACAGAGAATTTTTATTTAAGAGAGGTGGAGAGAAATATATGGTGGATGTTGAGCAAGTGATTTTAAAAAGGTCAGTTACAAAAGCTCTTTAAGCTTTCTCGTTGTTATTCTGAGAGCAATCTCTGGTCGCTTACCTTCCAGAGTGAATGACAGTCTCTCCTACATTCAACAAACATTTCCTGAGCACCTGCTATGTGCCATGACCTGTGAGCTGAGAACTCAGCGATGAATAATGCAGCCTCAAGCCCCACCCTTAGAGGACTCACAGTCCAGTGGGGAGACGGACATTAAAGTAGATCCCCCAGGGCTTCCCTGATGGCGCAGTGGTTGAGAGTCCGCCTGCCGATGAAGGGGACCCGGGTTCGTGCCCCGGTCCGCGAAGATCCCACATGCCGCAGAGCGGCTGGGCCTGTGAGCCATGGCCGCTGAGCCTGCGCGTCCGGAGCCTGTGCTCCGCAATGGGAGATACCCAAAAAAAAAAAAAAAAAAAAAAAAAAAAGGCAGATTCCCCAGATAATTCATTAATTACATGTGCTAAACGCTTCAAAGGAAAAGCACAGGGGTCTTGAGAGTGTGTAAGTGGGGGGAGACTGACCCAGTTTGATGGGTGGAAGGAACATCAGGAATTATCTCCCAGAAGGGGAAGATGGTGATGGACAGAAATAATGTTCTAGAATCTAGGCAAAGGGAAGATTTTTATTCTTGCTAAGATGTACAAACACAGTTCCTGTTCTGGGGACTCACAGCTGAGTGGGAGACACAGCAATGTCAAAGAGGAACCGTAACACAGGAGGAGGTGATGCAAACACTGGAGTCTCCAGATTAATGTGAGGAGGGGGCAATTAATTCAGAGTTTGGGGGGACATCCTTGATGCACTAATAATAATAATAATGTAATATTCAGAGTTTACCATGTACCAGACACTTACTATTCATAATCATCCCTCTCCATACACCAATCACTGAAGGTAGCTGCTGTCATTATCCCCATTGTACAGATGAGGAAACTAAGACTCAGCAAGGTTAAGTAACTTGCCCAAGGTCACTCAGTAAGTAAATGGTAGAGTGAGATTCACACCAGGTCTGGGGTTGAAATTACTGTTCTGAATCCAGATGTGGGCCCCTTTCTCCTGGATAGAAAAATCATCCCAGCCAGTGGGGACAATCACTCGGACCCCATCTGGATGCTGATGCCTTGATTTGCTATCTATGGCTGTACCAGATCAGGGGCTGCTATGCTGCTGACCTGAGGTCCAAGAAAAGCCATGAGAAACAAAAGCAATTCATCTCCCGATCCCTAGATGGAGAATTATCAAAGATGAGCCAGCACAAAGTCTGAATGCTTCATTTTATAGTCGTCCATGCTAAGCATGTGTGGTAGCTGGAGTTTACGATAGGCATAAGAATGTTCTATTGACTTCTGATTTATTTCTTTTCTTTCTTTCTTTCTTTTTTTGGCTGTGTTGCGTCTTAGTTGCAGAATGTGGGGTCTTCGTTGAGGCATGTGGGATCTTTTGTTGCGGCACGGGTTCTTTGTTGCGGTACTCAGGTTTGTCTCTAGTTGTGGCATGTGGGTTTTCTCTCTGTAGTTTGCAGCATGCGGGCTCTCTTGTTGAGGCGCACGAGCTCAGTAGTTGTGGTGCGCTGGTTTAGTTGCCCCGTGGTATGTGGGATCTTAGCTCCCGACCAGGGATCAAACCCACATCCCCTGCATTGGAAGGTGGATTCCTTACCACTGGACCACCAGGGAAGCCCTGCTATTGACTTCCAAAAAGGAATTCACGGCAGAGGTGAGGGCAAGTCACAGAAGATCCCTTTATTGTTTCCCGGTCCCTATGCATAGCACCCTCTACTATCCATTCATGGTGCTTATCAGTTGTGTATTGATTATGTGTACGACTGTCTCCTTATAATGTCAGCCCGCCCCATTAAAGCTGTGCTGTCCAAAACAGTAAGCACTAGCCCATGTGGCCAGTGAGCACTTGAAATGTGACTATTCAAATTCAGATAGGCTGTACGTGTAAAATATGGGATTTCTAAGTCTTAGAAAGCAAAAAGGAATGTAAAATATCTCAATAATTTTTATATTGATTTCATGTTGAAATGATAATATTGTGGACATATTGGGTTCAATAAAATATATTATCAAAATTAAACTAACCTATTTCATTTTACTTTTTATAACGCAGCTACTAGAAAATTTTTAATTACTTATGTCGTTTGCATTCTATTTCTACTGGACAGCACTGTCCTAGATCAAAGGTTAGGAAACTATGGCCCTTGGGCCAAATGTGGCCCTTCATCTGTATGCTTAAATAAAGTTTTATTGGAACACAGCTACAATCATTCTTTTATGTATTGTCTATGGCTGCTTTCATGCTATAATGGTGGAGTTGCATAGTTGTGACAGACATTCTGGCTGCAAAGCTGAAAATATTTACTCTCTCTGGCCCTTAACAGAAAACATTTGCTGATCCCTGCTTTAGAGGTTCACCTAATGGCTGGACAATATTTTCAAAAGCAGAGATCAAAAAACATCCTGGAATGGCACTAGGTCTGAATTAGTTCAAGTTTAGGGCCTCCCATAGTAAATATGACTCTTGAAGACAGTAGTCATTCGGATGTCCTGCCTTGTTCAGTCTTGTTTTAGAGCGATGACCCTGTCTATTTCTAAAAGGCCAGGCCTGATGGCATCAGGGACTGATCCAGTGCTGGGCCCAATGTCATGAAGCATCTCTTGGCCTCAGTTTGTTCATCCATCACGTGGGAATAATACTCTCCATCTGCCTAAGAAGCTGTTGGGGGAGGAATGGGCTAACATGTGGTAAAGAGTCCCATGGAAGTTGGAAAAAAAGCTTTCTAATAAAGCCAATAATTCTTCTTCCAACCATACAGGATGTCTTTTCCAAGAGCTGCAGCTCTAATGTATTTCACCCATGTGCCCAGAAGAGGTGAGCTCGGCCTAAATAAAAGGCCATGTGTTTCTGCCTCATGGCTGGGTCCTACAGTGCAGAAGGGCAGGAGAAAAGGGTCCAGAATGACAGCTTTGGCTTGTGACAGGCAGATCTTTGAAGGCCATCTGGGGAGGGAGAGGAGGAGGAGGAGGTGGCGGCCAGCTACAGACACCAAGAAGGTCACCATCAGAAATAGCTCAGCGTCTGATGAAGCAGGCGGCATTCACACTACCCGAAGTAATGTAAGGGGTGAAAATGTGTTTGGTCCCCTGAGTATGAAAGTTAACAGGTGTAGAACCGGTTAAGCCAGAGGAGACGCAAAAGCCTGCTCTAGCTGCCTAGCATTTGTCTGTCAGGTGGTTGAAAAATGGCAAGTTTGGGGCCCCCCCGAGGCTGTGCTTCCATGATTGTCTGAGACAGCAGTGACAACATCTACTGGCTACTGAGGACAGCTCTGTGCCAAGCTCTTCACAATGAAGTCAGAGTTTCCAGAAACCGAACCTTTATTCTGTGTTCAGTGCCTTATCTTTGGAATGTCTGCATACAGCTCTGAGACGTGAGCTCTGTTATTGCTCCCATTTTACAGGGGAAGAAACTGAGGTTCAGGGAAGCCAAGTCACTTGGCCAAGATGAAAGAACTAGTTATTGATGGAGGTTGTATCTGCGCCCATCATGCTCTCATTCCAGGGCTCAGAACTGCAACCAGAGACCAGTGTTTGTTTCTCAAAGTGTGCTGCACAGTCCCCCCGGCGTGAAGAGGGAGAGACCTGTGATCAAGCCTGTACCCACCTGCCTTCTCCACGGATTGTACAAAATCTACGAGCACACTGGATGCTCTGACAAGAGCTGCAGAAGACAATGCTCTTCCACTCAGCTTAGCCCAGTGTTTTCCCAAATGCATTTGGTCACGGAGCTTTTTCATCAGAGAATAAACTTAGAAACTAGGGTTCCGTGAAACACACCTTGACACAGCTTCCCTCTACCGCTGGGTCCTGGGCTCTGGGGATGGTGGGGCATGGTGGTTCTGAGAGATTGGGTGGGGGGGTCTGAGGCCACAGGAATTCTGGAAGAAACTGAAGAGTGATGGGCAGTTGAGAGGTGGGTGTTCAGAGGGTCTCAGAATCAGTACTTCAGAGGAGGAGGCAGAGGAATGAGATGGGAGGAGAAAAGGCATCAGCCCAGGGTGGCCGGGGGTGGGAGGGCGGGAGAG
>NW_020174645.1:7731295-7780180 GCF_003031525.2 Neophocaena asiaeorientalis asiaeorientalis | reverse complement strand
CCTCTGAGGCCTGGTTCTCCTTTTGGGGAGTGAAGATCCGGGGGCACATGGGGAGCAAAGAGGAGCAAGAAGAATGAGGGGAGACAGAGGAAGGGGGAATAGAGCGTGAGGGTTATGCAAAGAGTGAGGGGCATGGAGAGCAGAGAGCTGGGGGTTCACAGACACTGAGGGGAGCAGGCAGGAGAAGGGAGTCATGGAGAGTAAGGGAGGCACAGACATGGAGGCGGATGGAACGAGGGCTCAGAGTGAAGGGAGCAGGGGTGTGGAGCAGTGCGGGGAGCACAGAGAATGAGGGTGGCAGCGGCCGTGGGCCATGCAGAGGAGCAGAAGGAAACCCTGGCCGCCGCGACGCAGGGGAGTGACTGGCTCAGATGGGAAGGGGCTCGTGGTGACTGCTCAGGGGCTGCCGCAGGGTCTGGGAGAGGTGATGGTCCCGGTCCAGGGTGGTGCTGGAGAGGGGAAGAAAAGAACTGATTCGAGAGATGATTAGGAGATAAGTTCCTGATCCAGGACATGGTTGGGGCTGAAGGTGGGGAGGCGCATGGGGGTGCATTTAGCCAAGAGGGAGGAGCAGACTCAGGGAGACACACTACAAGAGCAGTCTACAATCAGCTGAAGATCTTTCTGGCTATTGCGTTGAGAGGAGTACATGTATTTTGGACTGTAAAGATTGCAGCCCAGGATGGGAAGAAGGTAGAAATTTCAATGAGGCTCAATCTTTCTAAGTTCTCAAAATGGGTTGCCTTGTGAGGTACTGAGCTCCCCAACAGAAGAGGCATCCAAGTACATCCAAGAGGCATCCAAGTACATGGCCATCTATCTCTGAGGATATAAACGTACTCAGGGAAATTTATACATTAGGGAAGTTTGGCCAAACTATCCAGAAGGCGCACATCTTACTCTGAGTCTATGTGATAAATCCCTTTTACTTATAGTAATATTCTGATGTCCTACCACTTGTAAAAGGTGATAACAATTACCTTGTTTGGCTGATATGAGAATTATTATTATCAACAGTGACTACTGAGCACTGACTCTGTCAAGCACTCTGCTAAGTGTCTGACAAATATTAACTCATTTAATCCTCACAACCCAGGTCGGGGTGGGGGTGTTACTGCCCATTTAACAGATGAAGATATCAAGGCACAGAAGGGCGAAGGCCATACCGTGCGGGAGCTGGGACTCACACCCAGCTCAGTCAGACTCCAAAGCCCATGATCCTAACCCTCACTTGGGACTGAATCTCTGGTAGGGGTTTGTGGAAGGGGCTGGAATATCTGAAAGGGCTGAAGGAGCCAGGCCGGCAGGTGGGCAGGGCACAGCGAGGCCAGGAGAAGCCAAGTGCCCGGGTCTTCAGCAGGACCTGTCTCCTCTGCCTCACAGAGTGTGTTTGCTGGAGGCCTTGCTCCTGGGTGAGCACTAATGCTCACTCTGCCGTATGTCATTGATGTGGCTGAGCAAATGAAAAGTACACTTTAATGTCAGGGCTTAAATAAGAAATAAGAGTTTGACTCTTGTTTTTGGTAGCTGTTGTTGAGCTGGGCTCTCTTGGCTCCTGTCTGGACAGAGCAGAAGGCTGGGACCCCCTCTGGCCTTCTGAGATCTCGGGGACATTCCTAAGGGAGGGTCAGAGTGGGTCCCAGAAAGGCCACATCCTAGCTGAGGCTCAGGAGCCAGCAAAAGCCACTTCTAGAGCCTGATGGGATGGAATAAAATGAACATATCTGTCCACCTTTCACTGTTTTGAATTCTCAGGTATAAATCACAAATTTATTTTAAATCGTCAGCTGTAAAACACTAATTCAAATTCAATCTTGAGCTCTGAGATCCCCTCTTCCAGGGCTGTAGGTCCAGTTTCTAGATCTTCCTCCCAGTGCCTCAACCTGCAACAGTGATGGACACAAGCAGGAGTTCAGTAACTACAATAAAAGCAAGCGGTATTTACTGAACACCCACTATGTGCATGCCCCAGGGGAGGCATCCTGCACCCTCCACAAGACCCTCAAACATGTATTGAGTGCTGTACATGCATTAACTCACTCGATCCTTGCAAAACTTCCATGAGGTGGGGGGACTGAACTGTGCCCCCCCAATGTGACTATATTTGGAGATAGGACCTTTAAGGGGGTAATTAAGGTTAAATGAAGTCTTAAGGGGATCGGTGTCCTTATAGGAGGAGGAAGAGACATAGGCATGCAGAAGCATGGAGGAACACAGTAAGAAGGTGGCCATCTACAAACCAAAGAGAGAGCTCTCACCAGAAACCAACCGTGCCAGCACCTTGATCTTGGACTGCTAGCTTCCAGAATTGTGAGAAAATAAAATTCTGTTGTTTAAGTCACCTAGTCTGTGGTATTCTGTTACAACAGCCTGAGCTGACCGTCTAGCTCCAGAAGCTGCCATCTCATGGCTGGGTTTGTCAGTTCTTAGGTCTGAGCCCCACCAGGGGAGAGTGGGTCTGTCTATTCACACAGCCTCGCATACAGTAGGTGCTCAATAAATGTCTGCTGAAGAAAGAGTGTCACTGTCTATGTGTCATCCTTGGGGGGCGATTCTCAGGCTGGAGAGGAACTGATAGCAGTGGGGCTCCCTCTTTGGAGATGTCCGGAAAAGTACCAGGCACCCTGATTGGTGCTCGTGTTCTAGTTAAGGGAGAGTTTGTGCTTTGTCCCGATCTCCCCTGAGCACCAGGAACTCACCCATCAGTCAGCATCTGATGACAGGCCCGTGCTCATGCTAACTTGTCATCTGGGTGTTGTTCCATTTCTCCAACCAGATTGTGAGCATCCAGAGGGCTGGGACTGGGACTAGCTTTTTTTTTTTTGGCATTTAAAAAAGTGAAATAAAATAATGCATGTAAAGTGTTAACATAGCGCCTGACACATCACCGATGTCCAATAAATTCATCTTCTCAGCAGGTATTTATCGAGCATCTTGTAAGGATGGGGGCTGTTCTAGGCACTGGGTATTCAGTACCAAGCAAGACTGACCCAAACTTGTACCCTTGCAGAGCTGACACTCTAAAGGCAGAGGCAGGCAATAAAAGAAATCATGATACAGAAGGTGAGAAAGTGATCAAGGGAGAAAAATAAAGCTAGGAGGGAGATGGGAGTCTGGGGTAGGGATGTGTGTCCTGCCTAGTAGGGCCAGGGAAGGCCTTGGGAGAAAAGAACAGTTGAGCAGACTTGTAGAAGGGGACAGGGTGTGTCATTTGGCCATCTCAGGGAAGAATATTCCAGGCAGCTAGAATAGCAGGTGCAAAGGCCCTGGGGCAGGAATATGTTTTCCTTGTTTGGGTAACAACAAAGAAGCCAGTGTAGTGGGAGAAGGTAGGGGAAGGGGACGAGATGAGGTTAGGGATCAAAGGGTAGGGGCAGAGCTTTGTAGGTCATTGTGAGGACCTGGGCTTTTTCCCCGAGGGGAATGAGTAGCCACGGGAGGGCTTAGAGCAGACGAGGGACATGGTCCGCTTACGTTTTAACACGATTCCTCTGGCTGTCCTGTGGACAATGGACTGAGGGGGTGCTGGGGTGGAGGCAGGTTGACCAGGGAGGTGGCTACTTTAATAGTCCAGGCGAGAGGATGGCATTTCAGAGCAGGGTGGTGTCAGTGGAGGTGGGGAGAAGTGCTGGGGTTCTGGATCCATTCTGAAGGTCCAGCCACAGGATTTGTTTCTCAGAAACACAGAGTAGATGTGGGGTGAGGTGAGAGGAAGAGGGGTGTCAAGGACATTTCACGGTTTGGGGTGTGAACAACTGGATGATCTTGAACAGCTGCTGCTGTGATTTTCTCCTCCCTCGCAGTCCACAACAGGACAAGTCAGGAGTGGGCACTAAATCAACAATGACTGAATGAAAAAATGAATGAATGAGATAAGGAAGGAACTTAAGAGGCTCTCTGAGCTAATCCTTCTGAACTACAAACAAATAAAAACCCACATCTAGAAGGATGATGGAGAATGACGCTCATCCACCCTGCAACCCAACTATGCTGCAACCTTGAAGGCTCTGTGGAGATCTCCTGCAGGCTCTCTGATGGAGTAACACCTAGTGTGAGGGGACAGAGGCCCAGGATCTGCCCCAGAGGTCGTGACATCTCAGGGAAGCTGTCAGCAGTGTGGGAAACAGGAAAAGCTGGACCTGGGAGTGAGCAGACCTGGGTTCTGGTTTCAGCTGGGGCCTTGTGTCCCTGTTCACCTTTGGGCAAGTCACACCCCCTTTCTGAGCCTCAGCTTTCCCATCTGTAAAGTGAAGGTGCTGAGTTTCAGGTCTCTAGCTCAAATTCACTCAAGCAGACAGACAAACACTCTCCTCCCCACACATCGATCTCCACCCCACTGGGATTTTAATCAAAAGCAGTGCAAGGCCTTGGAAGCCTACCCAGGCTTGGATCAAGGGGTGGGTCTGCTGGGAGAGCATGAGGGAGGAAAGAAAAACACCATGCAATTTTATTTTAATATTTGTAATTATCCCCAGGCTAAAAATAAGGCACAGAGCAAAGTGTTTTCAAATGTTGGCATTAATGAACACTTTTTATCCAACGTAATGTGGGCCCCCGAATGCATTTATGTCAGGTTCCTTGAGATCTCGGAAACGGTGCCCCACGCCAGGTTGGCTTTCACAGCTTGGAAGCGGCGCAAAAATGAAATGTCCCACAAGCGCAGGCTGGCAGGCCTGCTATTAGCAACAGTATAATCAACAATTATGTCCAATCACAAACTACTGATTTTATAATTATCAAATGAAGTTCTAACTTCTCACCTCCGCTCAGTGGCAACTCATATAATCTCTCAGCTCAAAAAAAGGAAGCTTTTTTCTTTTTTTTCCTGCTCTCTCTTCTGGGGAAAAGAATTTCTAGGCCTCCACATAAGACTGCATTTAAATTGCTTGTCACTCAAAACAAAGGCAAACCACTCATTTGTAATTCACCAGCCACCTGAACAGACTGCCTGTTTTCCTTTAAGCATCCATGCACTGAAGCACAAAGATCATTTTTTCTATTGTTAAAATTGTATAAGCCGGAGCTTTTTTTAGCAGTGAATACACAATTTCACTTTTCTTCTGAGGGCTCCCAGCATAAAAGGGACAGGACAGGAGGCTTTCTTTAGTGACTTACAAATAAATTTTGCTTTGGGGTATTAAAAAAAATCAACTATGTGCTCATATAATGAGTTGAAAAGCTATTAAGGCCATTTATATATGAGAGCAGGAAAGAAGTTATGTTTCCCGTGCTGCCCAGGGTGTGGCCAGTATATGAAGTCAGATGATTGAGATTCATTCTCATGGGCGCTGGAAGCATCTGTGTTCAATTTCCTCTTTTTGGGAGCTGCCGATATCACAAACATGGCTCCGTGCTGATTGGCATTCGGCTGGCAGGCTTCAAGAGCAGAAGCAACCCAGGGGTGGGTGCCCCAGCCTGGACCTTGCTGTTCCAGGCAGGCCCTAGCTGTGTGCCTGACTTTCTGGCTACCTCACCCCAGAGGGACAAGCCATGCATGACTGTCATGAAGCCCCTACATGCAACCATATTCTGTGGCTCAGCCTTTGACAACCAGGCCTGTTTTGACAACAGCTCAGTTTTTCTCTATAACTGATTATGATCATAATACTTTCCAATTTTAATCTAGAGCTTTTTATAATTTACAAAGACCTTTCACAGGAATTAATGCCTCTGAGCCTCCACTCACTCCCAGAGGTGGCACTGGCAGGGAGGATGGTTCTTGTTTGAGAGGCCCAGAGAGGCTGATACGGCAGTCCCACGTCATATAGGAGACGTCGAGGCAGCATGTGAACCTGGTCTCTGGATTCAGAGCCAGCTGTGCAGCAGAGAATTTGGGCCTGGATTTGTGCAACTTCCCACCTGAAGTGGGAGAGTAGCTTCCATTTTTGGTAAATTAGAACAGACTCAAGTTCACCCCTAAAATGTCCCCTTCTCACGCCTGAATATGCTGTGTTTCCCTGAGTGTAAGGAATGGGGCTCCCGCATGCCCACCTGAAGTTATGCATAAGCCACAGCCAGTCTTTTCTTTGCAATAGCCACAAGGACTAACAAAGATTCCCGATTTAAAACAACAGTGAAATTATTCTGTATGATACTGTGATGGTGGATACACATTATGCACTTGTCAAGGAAGATTGTACAACAGAAAACGTGACTGCTTAATGTAAACAATGGACTTCAGTTAATAATACTGTATCAATATTGGTTCATCAATTGTAACAAATGTACTGAACTAAAGCAAGATGTTAATAACAGGGGAGCTGGGGTAGAGAGCTCTATACTTTCTGCTCAAATTCTCTCTAAACCTAAAACTGCTCTAAAAAATAGTCCATCAATTAAAAAAAAAAAGAGTAGTGAACACGTATAAAGCAGGTACTAGGTACCAGGCACTGCTCTCGGTATTTATCACATTAACACATTCAATCTATACAGCAGCCCTATGAGGTCAGTAACATTATCTTCCTGATTTTATTGGTAGGGAAAACAAGATGTCAGAGAGATCTATCTTATTCAAAGTCACACAGCAAGTGGCAGAGCCAGGATTCATACTCAGGACTCCAGAGCATGTGCCCTTAGCCATGAGACTAATGGGATTATCACTGGGTTCTCTCCAAAAGCCTGCCCCCTCTCCCATGGCATACTGTCGTGTGTGAGCGTCCTACCTTGATCATGGGTGTCAGACAGCATAATAAGGGTCATGAATGATGGGTCCAGGGCCAGATACATCCCACGGACATGTTTTCTTGGCCCCTCAAGTGTTTTAAAAATATTTGAGCCAAAAAAATTCATCAAGTTACATACTTAAGATTTGCGCATTTTACCGTATGTAAATTATACCTTCATAAAGTACTGTGAGCATGAAAATGTGTGCATATATATTGAGGCAGCATTTAAAACTGAGAAAAGATCCAAATTGCTGGCTTTTCTTGGAAAATCAGAGGATCTGGCCAGCCTGGGACCACGTTTCCACCAACAACTACTGCCTGGGGCCAAGCAGCAGCCTTCCATTGAGGCAGGCCAGGGGTCGGCAGTTCACCTCGGGCCTCCTGTGCACCTGCAGTACAGGTGTGGGACCGCGTCGGCACTGGCGTTTTCACTCTGGCCTAGACTTGATACCCCTTTTCTGCTTGCTTTGTTTTCTCCACATTCTTCTTGAGTTCCATCAGCCCCCAACTCCACCCTTCAAATAGTGATTTCGCAGGCATATTAGAAACAGGAACGCTAAGCAGGGTGTCCTGTACTGGTCCTACTTCTCACTTCCAGGCAGCCCCACATGTCTGGCAAACTTCCCTTCCAAACTGTAACAAGATCCTGTGTGAGCCCTCCACCCCGAATAAAAATGCTTAGGCCCTCCCAACTCAAGTCTACCTGGGACCAGAAAAAAGGGCCATTTAGAGCATCTGGATGATTCTGTGCCTTGCTAAATGGTGAGAAACTCATAGGCAGAGTTGGGAAAGACCAGCAGGGCTTGTCTACTCTGTGTTCTGATGGGAATGGTGGTGCTAAGTGGGCCACGGAGGAGAGGGGTGAGTGAGCGCAGGAGGAGAGCGCAGGGACACACACAGCTGGGGCTTAATAAAGGCCTGTGGATTCAAGGAAGGGCTGGAAAGCACACGGGCTTTGGAGTCAGGTTCTGAGTGACCTAAGTCTGAAACCTGCATCTCTGGCTGCGTGACTTTGGGCAAGTCACGGAGCCTTCAGTGCCTCAGCTTTCTCAACTGTAAAATGGGTACAATGATGTGACGAGCTGCCAGGAGGATCAAATCAGGGAGGAGAAGCAGCTGGCAGAGTACCCGCCCTGCCAGCACTTAATGATGAGTGAACATCCTTCCTTCACCTCTCTCTGCCTCGGTTTCTCTACCTAGACAGTAGGGACAACAAGATCCAGCTTCTGTGTGGTGACACCAGCAGTTAAGATATGCTTTGTTCACCATTAAATATGGAGTGAAATCGGCCAAGCCATCCATAGATGGTTCTTGGATTTCTGGGCAAAGGGGTCTGAGGGTGTTAGAAGTTGGTGCTATTGGGGGGAATGTGAAAGGTGGAAACTGCTGGAACATGAGGGCTGGAACCAAATCACCGGAATGTGGGCTGAGGGTCAGCAATGCCAAGAACCACCCAGCCAGCCTGGCAACAAGCGGCCTCTGAAACAGAGCAGTCCAGGGGTCTGTGCACCGGGCCCAGGGGACTCCTGCTCCTGCTGTGAGCTGGCTCATGACCCTGACCTCGGCTCTGAGCTCTCACTGCCCCAGGCTCTGTCGACCATGTGCCGGGGTGTCCTTGCCCTTGCAGGGAGGCCTGCAGGGGTCCCAGGTGGCTGCAGTCTCCCCTCTTGAGGCCATCCTGGGAAGTTCTCTGAAATGCCAGAGCAGAAGAGCTAAGTTAAAAGAGCATGCATGCCCTTTATGGAGAGGCGGCCACCCAAATGCCACTGAAGCACCACCTGCCCATGCTTTTAAATATAGCATCATCATTTCTGGATGTCTCTGTGGAGTGTGGCTCAAGACAGCTCCATGAGAGCCTCAGCTGGACACTTGGGGCACTACTCTGTCTCCTGCCCAGTTTGTGCAGCAAGGAGTCACGGGCGCAGTTTCCTGACGTGGGCTGATTCGATTTCCAGTCGAATTCGATTCCCAGTTTCCCTACTTCTTTGTGGCCTTGGGCAGCCACTGGCCTTCTCTGAGCCTTTGTTTCCACATCTGAGGATTACGATAAGGATTAAAGGTGATATACACAAAAATTGCTTAGCTCACAGCCTGGCAAACAGACAACACTTAACAGATGTTCATTTTAGTATTATTAATTATTATGATCCTCAATGTGCTAAGCACTATGCAAAGAAGAATCAACCACAGCCCCAGCCCACAAGTCCTAGAGTAAGAAAGAGACCGACCATAGAAAAGGGCAGAAGACAAGCAGCATTTTGAGGAGGGGGAGTCAAGGAGGGAGGGGTTTATTCTGCAGGGGCATTGGCTAGAGGAGGGCTTCAAGGAGGAGGTAGCACTGGCTTGCAAAGGACGAGCAGGTTGCTGAGCTACAGAGGAGGGAGAGAGGGTGGCATGTGCCGAGGTAAGAAATGATCTGGTATAATCAAACGACGCTCATCACTCCTCCCTCTAAGCCCAAGGCTGCAAATGTGGGGCCCATGGTCCAAATCCCGTCATGCACTTGGCTTTGTTCACGTGTAAAAAATGTTCATTTTCAGCCAACATTTAAAGATCAGGAAATTTTACATAAAAATTAAGATTTCCAGCTTGCCGGAAAAATGAGAAAATGTGGCCACAGAGGGCTCTGTTCTTGTGTGACAACAGCATAAAAAAAGGAAACAGTAATAATAGTGAATATTTACTGAGTGTTTAAAGTGTGCCAGGCACTGCTTTAAGGGCTTACACACACTAAGTCTCAAAATCCTCATAAAAGCCCTTTAGGGTGGGTGCAGTGATGTGCTGATAAAGATTTAACAACTGGTTATCTGGTGGGAAAAAAAAGGGTCCTAGTTTGTAGTGTTTGCCAATTTCCATGGTGCCAATAATTCCCACCATGGCGGATTTCAAGCTACCAATGTCACCGACCACCCGAGGAGTTTGCCCGAGGAGTTTGCTCTGTGAGTCTCTCCAGCACATCAATGGTAGATGTAGTTTCATTTCTACTTCTCAGATGAGGAAATGGAGGCACAGAGAAGTCAAGACACTTGCGCAAGGTCACAGAGCTAGGAAAGTGAGCAGAGCAGGGATTTGGAGATAGGTAGCCTGGCTTTGAAGTTTGTGCTCTCAGCTCCCACAGTGCACTGCAAGACCGGACTGTGTCATCTGCCCGAGCTGGGAAGAGGCCACTCCTGAGGTGGCACACAAAGTTCCAGCTTGCCTCAGTCCCCACTCCTCTCTGTTGTCTCACCTGTGCCTGTGGTGCTCACTCAGCTTACCTGCAGGGCCCCTGTGGGCAACTGAGCTTGCAGCCCTGCTTTGGGGTATGGAATGTCATGTGGCCCCCAACTTTTCCCTCTGCCCTTCTGGGAACCCCATCAGGTACCTGAACACAAACAGAAGATACCCAGGGTGGGGGACAGCCAGCTTCTTTTGCTGTATCCCAACTCCATCCCCTGGCACCTGACAAAGTAGAAGAGCAAACCTTGTAGTTCAAATGCTTCTCACTTTTTTTCTCATTCTCTCTTTGCCAGGACCACTGACAGCATCAATTTCATGGAAGGAATTTTTCTGTTCCCCTCCTTGCCTCCTGCTATCCCATACAACAAAACGTGGAAACAACATGATTTACAGGGGGAAATACAGCAAAAACTGTTCACCTTAGGTTGGAAATGCAGATGATGCTCTAGCCCCTATGCTCTGTTGGGAGGAAGGGCTTCCATTTATCAGGGGAGGGGGGCTTGGATGGGGAACCCCACTTTCTTTGCTGTTTCTCAAAGACAGGTGAAGCCCCCTCAATCCTTATCCTCCCAGCTGGCAGCTCAGGATGGCAGCAAACAAAGGAAAGGCATATGTTTGGTGGGAAACGTGGAAATAATCAAGTGTGAGTGGATTCATGTAAGTAATTTAATTACCTCGCACAGCTATGAAATCACTTGGTTTCCGCTTCCATTATTAATGATGAATGTTAACTATCAGAGGACATCGGCTATGGTTTCCTGACATACGGGGGGAGGGAGGTTTAGGTGTCCCTAGGCGGCCACACCTGGCCTGATCAGGCTGGTACCTGCCTCTAGCTGACCCCACCCCCATCTTGGAACTGACCGGGAGGTACATTATACACCTCGTGATGGAAACATCTAGCACCACCTACGAATAGACTTGCCAAAATATTGAACCTGAATATGATCAAGCCTCTAGATCCAATTACCCATGTACAGCAAATATAGAGGACAGAGGAACCGGTCAAACCACACCACAGGGGCACAATCAGCAAAATCCCAGCTACAGGTGAGGTGACTTGCCCAAGGTCCCACAGCTAGTGGTGGGCTGGGATTTGGACCCAAGCTCATGAACACAGTACTCTCCTGAGACCACATGAGAGGCCAGAGAAAGTGCAGCTGGGCTTCCAGAGGGTGGGACGAGGAACCAGAACAGTCCAGAAGCAAGGAGGGTGCTTCTACTGCACGAGGCAAGTCCCTTGGCTCTGCCCTCTCTTGAGGTCAGCTTTCTTGGCTTCCTCAACCAGTCCCACACTCAAACTCCTGAGATAATGAATACTGTTGGCCTAGCTTGAGACCAGTGTCGGCCCCTGGTGCAATCAGCTGTGATCAGGGGAATGTCTTCAAGAAAAATAGCCAGTTATTTCCACATACAGATCAGAAAAGAAAAAAAAAAAAAAAAGATGGGCAGGGTGCTTACAGGTTAGAACAGGTAGCAGAGGTAGCATGACCAACTTGTTCTAGTTTGTCTTGGACTTTCCCAGTTTTAGCCTGAAAAGTCTTACACCTGAAGAGCTTCTCAGCTTTAAAACCCAAAGTTTTGCATCTCAGGTACCCCTCAGTCCAGGGCCTGTCTAACAACAGCATAAAAAAAGGAATTGACTGGGAGGTACATTATACACCTCGTGATGGAAACACCTAGCACAACCAATAGACAGTTAGTTGCCATACTTAAGAGGCACATCAATCAGTCTCAATGTATGGACCCTGTGTGAGTCCTGGTATACACCATAAAACAACTAAAAGAAACCTGAGGAGCCAATAAGGGACACCGAAGCATTGCCTGGATATCTGATAATATTAAAAAACTACTGTGAAGAAAAAAAATTGCAACTGTGTGTGGTACGAATGTTAAGTAGGCTTGTGGTGATC
Source organism: Neophocaena asiaeorientalis asiaeorientalis (assembly GCF_003031525.2). Taxonomy (NCBI): domain Eukaryota; kingdom Metazoa; phylum Chordata; class Mammalia; order Artiodactyla; family Phocoenidae; genus Neophocaena; species Neophocaena asiaeorientalis. Next base: position 7,768,383 of record NW_020174645.1, on the reverse strand, counting down.
ATTCTGCATTATATACAAATATTGAATCATTATGCTCCATACCTGAGACTAATATAATACTATACATCAATTATATCTCAATTTAAAAAAGAAATTAGTGTTAAAGATTTTTGGATGAGATGATATTGTGGTTATGTTTACAAAGAGATTCCTTATTTTTTAGAGATTATACACTAAAATATTTACAGGTGAAATGATACAACTTGGATTTGCTTCAGAATAATCCAGGGGTGCAAAAGGGAAGTGGCTATGAGTGAATAATCATTGAAACTGGGTCATGTGGCTCATTATTTTATTCTCTTTAACTTTCATGTATTTGAATTTTTCCATAATAAAGAGAAGAAAGAAAGGAAAGAAGGAGAGAAAGGAGGGAGGAAGATAGAAATGACTGTAGGAAGATATGCATTCTCTGAGTCAAATTCAACCACTCAAAATTTATAAGTTTGATCTTGCCTTTTCTGTAAAGGGCCAGAGAATAAATATTTTTGGCTTTGTGGACCATATGGTCTGTCGGAACTATTCAACTCTGCCCTTGTACAGTGAAAGCAGCCACAGACACTGTGTGGTTGTGTGCCAATAAAACTTTATTTACAGGGGCTTCCCTGGTGGCGCAGTGGTTAAAAATCCGCCTGCCAATGCAGGGGGCACGGGTTCGAGTCCTAGTCCGGGAAGATCCCAAATGCCATGGAGCAACTAAGCCCATGCGCCTCAACTACTGAGCCTGCCCTCTAGAGTCCGTGAGCCACAACTACTGAGCCCACACACCACAACTACTGAAGACTGCGCGTCTAGAGCCCGTGCTCCACAACAAGAAAAGCCACCACAATGAGAAGCCCGTGCACCACAATGAAGAGTAGCCACCGCTCGCCACAACTAGAGAAAGGCCGTGCACAGCAACGAAGACCCAACACCGCCAAAGATAAAATAAATAAATTTGTTAAAAAAAAAAAACTTTATTTACAAAAAAAGGCAGGGAGCTGGATTTGACCCATGGGCTATATATAATTTGCCAACCCCTGGTCTAGAAGGATATCAACTAGGTTCAGTTCTACTACTTGCTGTTGTAACCCTAGGAAAGTCACCTAGCCTTTCTGTTGTGACCTAAGGAAAGTCACCTAACCTTTCTGAGTTTTCTCCTCTGTAAAATGGGGATAATAACAGTAACCACATCAGGCCAGGATTAAGCCAGAATAGAGCTGGGTCCATGTCAAAGTGAGCAGGTCCTCCAACAAGCAAGCTGTTACTGATTTAACATATCCTGCTAGAATGTTTTGTTCACCACTTAGAATAGCATCTGGCATGTAGTAGAAGCCCAACAAACATTTGTTGAAATGATGAATGATTATGTCTGTCCCCATCAAGTGAAGAAAACAGGGATGGAAGAACATGGTCTTCTTACTCCTTTTCAAAATGTCAGGGTCCCCTCGCCTTATACACTGAAAAAGCAACATTTATAACAGAGACCTCTAAGTCCTACTTCACACTATGAGTCAGCTCCTGAGAAGAACTTCCTAAGAGGCTGTGCAGCTGAGTATGCTTAAGTATCAGAGACATTTAAGGGTGACAGCTTAACTCTAAGGGGTTGTCTAGCTTGGCCATCCCAAGCTCTGGTGATCAATGTCACAGAAGCAGCAGACCGCTCCACCTACCCCTCAAGGGCTTGGCCAAACACTGAAACATGCGTTGGAGGCTCCGTTGAGGAGCTGAGCCAATGTGGGAAGTCTTCAACCAGTCTTGGTTGCCATCTTGTTTGGAATGGGAATAATCTCTCAAACACTGGAGCTGGGCTCGCTGGGTTTTACTCTCCTTTCACAGAGAACATGTGGGGATGTGGGGTATATAAGGTCTTGGCGCAGGCAAATCACGTGGAAGAATGAAACAAGATGGCGCCAGAGCCTGGCTTCAATGAGCGAGAACTGGAAACAACCCATTCTCAGCATAATGAATTTCTTTATCTTGACTTCTGGGCAAAATACAGATGATTGGGCTGGTTGAGATCTGTACACCTTTGGGGCTTTCTAAATCCTGAGGTAGACGGTCATCTACGCTCTCTGTAAGAATCACTCTACTACTCTTCCAGGAGCAAAACCCCAAATGTCTGCAGGAAAGTAGTAGTAACTCCAGTATGTGAAGTGGCTGATTGAAGGGGTTAGATGAGAGGGAGAATCAGGACTGTGTGAATGGACAAAATGATAAGAAGCTGAATTAGGCAACGGTAAGTTGCGAGTCTGTGACCTTCCTTCTTCCCCTGAGATCGGCCACAGCGGCTGATGTCTGCACTGAGGCATCTTCCTGTCCATGGCTGATGTACCAGGGGCAGACACTGGGCTAGGCCAATGATCTTCGTTATCCTAACAGTTTAAATCTGAGACTGGTTGATTTTGATTTGTCCAGGTAGTTAGCTCCAGTGACTTTGGGGTGAACCTGGGGACTGAGATGGCCATTAGGCGGGAGCCACCTTCCATCTACCATGTGTGAGAAAGCCGGCCCAGAGAGAGGACAAGATGAGGAACCCCACTCCTTTGCTTCTGAGCTGTTTTGGTTCCTTGTCCCATGCTCTGGAAGGCCAGCTGTGCTTTCTCCAGCCTCTCGTGTGGTCTCAGGAGAGTGCTGTATTCATGAGCTTGGGTTCAAATCCCAGCTCTACCACTAGAGGTGGGACCTTCAGCAAGACAACTCACCATGATGAGCCTTAGTTTCTTCATTTGTAAAATGGGGGATATACCAAAAATACCCCTGCTGAGGATTAAATGACACAACTGTGCATCTAGTATACAAAAGATACCCCATAAATATCACATAGCTAATATTATAATAAATTCTCCTCATCTAGGCTAGCTAGGGTGGATTTTTGTTTCTTGTACCCCAAGGTTTTCTCTTAAGATGGACTTCCAGTTGCCCTCGACATTGACACCTCCCACTTGGAGGCTCAGCGTGGGGTAGGCGTCTCCTTTCTTGCTCTACCAAGGCCAGAGACAGAACGTAGACTGAGACAGAACACAGGAAGAGCTGCTGTGTTGTTCCTGACACCTGGGCAGCCCAGCAGCTGCTGTTCCCCCACCCTACTCACTGCAAAAGCAACAGGCGAGGCAAACAGATGGCTTTTTTCCTTTCCCAAGATGGGAAAAAAAGGAAAGGAGATGAACAGATTTCCACTGGCTAGGAGATCAAAGAGAAATGGCCGTTGTCGCTGATAAACTTCACTTAAACGCCATCCCTGCGCCCAGGCACACGATCATCCCGGGGAAGGAATGGGATGGGGCCGGCTTGCTATTGCCTATTGATGTAGCATTAATTTCTTTTTGTTTCCCGCTCTGGCGTACACCCGACTCAAGGTGAGAGAACGCAACTGGGCTGCGACTTCTCAGATTGATTGCGTTTCTCTGCTAGGTCCGTTTCATGCTTGGTGACTTTGCAGCAAAGCAATTATCACTGTGGAATGCATAATGGCCTAATTAATAACTAATGTCAGGTTGGCCTCTGAGCCATGATTATACCTTAGCAAGCCAACTTTTTTTCTTTTAAACATTCCGAGAGAAAAATATTATTATAATTGACTGGTTAAATCGTCAAAGTGTCCCTACCCTGTGGACACAGGGTGTATAGTAGGAAGCACATAAAGCCTGGAATAAAGAGAGGTGTTCTGCTGCCAACTGGCTGTGTGGCCTTGCTCAGCGTCTGAATATCTCTGCACCTGAACGTCTGCACCTATAAACAGAGCCACCTTTCTGGAACTGAGTGGAATTCTTGGAACCTGGGGCAATGTAGTTCTTGTTTACTACTGTATCCCTAGGGCCTGGCACACAGTAGGTGCTTAATAAATAATGGTTATGGGTAAGGACTCTGAAGCCACGCTGCCTGGGTTCAGATCTTGTCTTTGCCCCTTACTGGCTGTGTGACCTTGGGCAAGTTACCTAATGTCTCTGTGCCTCATTCTTCTCATTTGTAAAATGTTGATAATAATATCTACCTCATAGGGTGGTCAGGGGGAATAATAAATTGGTATCTGTAAAGTGCTCAGAATGCTGCCTGAAACACAGAAACAGCCATTGCAATGTTTGCCAATTACTTTGTGTCAACATTCATTTAATAAATACTTATTCAGTATCTATTGTGTGTCAGACACCATGTGAGACTCAGGAACATAACGGTCTACAAAGTCCTCCTTCCTTTCTTTGGTTAAGTGGGAGGAACAAACGTTATTTGGACAATTAAGCAAATAAACATTACAAACTATCCTAAGTATTGTGAAGGCTCCTATAAGCATATGTAACAGGAAAGCTTGATTAAATCTGTGGGGGGCCCACAAAGGTTTTCCTGAGGAAGTGACATTTGAACAGCGATCTGAAAGACATGTAGGCATTAGGTCAGTGGTTCTCAGGGGGACACTGTCTGGAGCCATTGATGGCTGTCCCACTGAGGAGAGAGGTGCTACTGGCATCTAGTGGGCGGAGGCCAGGAATACTACTGAACACACAGAACAGCTCCCCACAACAAAGAATTATCCAGTCCAAAATGTCAATAGTGCCAAGGTTGAGAACCTCTGCATTAAGTGGACAAAACAGGGGGAGAAGCAGCCTCAAGAAGAGAGAAGAGCAGGTGCAAAGGCCCTGAGGTGTGGGCGAGTGTACTTCCAAACAAGAGCATAAAGGATGCAAAGAAGAAGGGGAACAAGATGAGAGATTGAAGGCAGAGGGCCTCGTAGCTGGTGGTCAGGGGTCTGGATTTCACTCCAGGTAGTGGTAGACGTTACTGGAGGGTTATACACAGGGAGCCAAGCTGTGTGTTGTCTGTCTTCTGAAGCGCTCACCCAGGCTGCCAGCAGAGAGGGCTGGATAAACTAATCTGGAAAACAAGACGGCTGGATTCTGTGATGCCTGAGTCATTTTTAGGAGAGGCAGAGATGTCAACAGCCCATGCCCACCCGCTGGGAGTGTGGTTCAGAGGGCAGAGAGGCCCATAATCCAGGAGGCACAGGTGTGAGGATAGGGACCTAGAGGATCAATATTTGGCTGGAGCCTTGAGAGACAAGCAGGGATTTTTCAGGGGACTTATGAAGGAAAAGCATTTTGAGGGATGGGAACAGAATGTGCAAAGGCTCAGAAGGCCAGCACAACAGCTCTACTGAGGATAAATTGGGATCAAATTATCAGGAGGTGGGTATGGACACAATGACCCTTCTTCACACTGGATGCTAGAAAGTTTTTGCTGTTCTTAGGAGGCAATTTTTTTGACAATTATTTTTGCAATTGTTATAGGAAAAAAAAAAGCCTAAAGCAGAGAGATTTAAAAAATCATTTTTTAACTTGAAGCTACTAGTTCAGATCCAAAATTTGAATCCAGGTCTCACAATTACGCAGAACATAAAACAACAAAATCTTCTGGGCATTTCTCTTGAACCAGTGCCAACCAGGCCACAACCTCTGGTCCTTTGGCTTCTTCAAGACCCCCTCTCTCTCCCTGTCTCACCCCAGGTCATGGGGTTAAGAGCTGGACCTGGCACCCCTGGGGCCCAAAGTAGACTTCTTTACCTCCCAGGCAGATCGGATCTGCATAAACCGAAGCTCCTGGGCTGTTCACACCACCTCCTAGCTGTCCGATCTCCATGCCTCAGTTTGCTTATTTCTACAATAGGCATAACTATAAGTCCTATCCCAGAGGGTTGCAGCAATGATTTTAAAAGTTAGTATGGGCGAGACCTTCAAGATGGCGGAGGAGTAAGATGTAGAGATCACCTTCCTCCCCACAAATACATCAAAAATACATCTACATGTGGAACAACTCCTACAGAACACCTACTGAATGCTGGCAGAACACCTCAGACTTCCCAAAAGGCAAGAAAATCCCCACGTACTTGGGTAGGGCAAAAGAAAAAAGAAAAAACAGAGGCAAGAGAATAGGGACAGGACCCACACCTCTGGGAGGGAGTCGTGAAGGAGGAAAAGTTTCCACACACTAGGAAGCTCCTTCACTGACAAGGACAGGGGGTGGGCGGGGGCGATGCTTTGGAGCCACAGAGGAGAGTGCAGCAACAGGGGTGCGGAGGGCAAAGCAGAGAGATTCCCGCAGAGAGGATCGGTGCCGACTGGCACTCACCAGCCCGAGAGGCTCATCTGCTCACCCGCCGGGGCGGATGGGGGCTAGGAGCTGAGGCTCCGGCTTCGGAGGTCATACCCCAGGGAGAGGACTGGGGTTGGCTTCGAGAACACAGCCTGAAGGGGGCTAGTGCGCTACAGCTAGCCCGGAGGGAGTTTGGGGAAAACGTCTGGACCTGCCAGAGAAGCAAGAGACCTTTGTTTCGGGGTGCGAGAGGAGAGGGGATTCCTTCCCAGTGTGCCCACAGAAGGCAGAACACCGCCTAAACAAGTTCCAGAGACAGGCGTGAGCCACGGCTATCAGCTCAGACCCCAGAGACGGGCATGAACTGCTAACACTGCTGCCGCTGCCACCAAGAATCCTGTCTGCAAGCACAGGTCACTATCCACACACCCCCGGGAGCCTGTGTAGCCCGCCACTGCCAGGGTCCCGTGTTCCAGGGACAACTTCTCAGGGAGAACACACGGCATGCCTCAGGCTGTTACAACATCACGCTGGCCTCTGCCGCCTCAGGCTCAGCCCACATTCCAGTTATGACTACTGTACCCCTTCCTCCTCCCTGCCTGAGTGGGCAAGAGACCCCTAATCAGCTGCTGCTTTAACCCCCTCTTGTCTGGGTGGGTAACAGACTCCTGAGGGTGGCCTACACACAGAGAGGGGGCCAAAACCAAAGCTAAACCCTAGGAGCTGTGTGAACAAAGAAGAGGAAGGGAAATTTCTCTGTGCAGCCTCAGGAGCAGCGGATTAAACCCCACAATCAACTTGATAAACCCCGCATCTGAAGAATACCTGAATAGACAATGAATGTTCCCAAAATTGAGGTGGTGGACTTTGGGAGCAACTGTAGACTTGGGGTTTGCTTTCTGCACCTAATTTGATTCTGGTTTTATGTTTATCTTAGTTGAGTATTTAGTGCTTATTATCATTGGTGGATTTGTTAATTGGTTTAGTTGCTCTCTTCCTTTACACACACACACACACACACACATATTTTTTCTTCTTTTTCTTGTTTTGTGAGTGTGTATGTGTATGCTTCTTTGTGTGATTTTGTATAGGTTTGCTTTTACTATTTGTCCTAGGGTTCAGTTATTTTTCTTTCTTTCTTCTTCTGAGCGGTGTGGCTGGCAGGGTCTTGGTGCTCCAGCCGGCTGTTGGGCCTCAGCCTCCGAGGTGGGAGAGCTGAGTCCAGCACACTGGACCACCAGAAATTCCCTGGCCCACATAATATCAGTCGGCGAGGGCTCTCCCAGAGATGTTTGTCTCAGCACTAAGACCCAGCTCCACCCAATGGCCAGCAAGCTCCAATGCTGGACCTCCCATGCCAAACAAATAGCAAGACAGGAACACAACCCCACCCATTAGCAGAGAGGCTGCCTAAAGTCAAACTAAGTTCACAGACTCTCCAAAACACACCACCGGACACGGCCCTGCCCACCAGAAGGACAAGATGCAGCCCAACCCATCAGAACATAGGCACCAGTCCCCTCCACCAGGAAGCCTACACAAGCCACTGAACCAAACTCACCCACTGGGGGCAGACACCAAAAACAATGGGAACTATTAACCTGCAGCCTGAGAAAAGGAGACCCCAAACACAGTAAGTTAAACAAAATGAGAAAGCAGAGGAATACACAGCAGATGAAGGAGCAAGGTGAAAACCCACCAGACCAAACAAATGAAGAGGAAATAGGCAGTCTACCTGAAAAAGAATGCAGAGTAATGGTAGTAAAGATGATCCAAAATCTTGTAAATAGAATGGAGAAAATACAAGAAACATTTAACAAGGAACTAGAAGAACTAAAGAGCAAACAAACAATGATGAACAACACAATAAATGAAATTAAAAATACTCTAGAAGGAATCAATAGCAGAATAACTGAGGCAGAAGAACGGATAAGTGACCTGGAAGATAAAATAGTGGAAATAACTACTGAGGAGCAGAATAAAGAAAAAAGAATAAAAAGAATTGAGGACAGTCTCAGAGACTTCTGGGACAACATTAAACACATCAACATTCGAATTATAGGGGTCCCAGAAGAAGAAGAGAAAAGAAAGGGTCTGAGAAAATATTTGAAGAGATCATAGTTGAAAACTTCTCTAATGTGGGAAAGGAAATAGTCAAGTCCAGGAAGCGCAGAGAGTCCCATACAGGATAAGTCCAAGGAGAAACACACCAAGACATATGAATCAAAGTATCAAAAATTAAATTCAAGGAAAAAATATTAAAAGCAGCAAGGGAAAAGCAACAAATAACATACAAGGGAAACCCCGTAAGGTTAACAGCTGATCTTTCAGCAGAAACTCTGCAAGCCAGAAGGGAGTGGCAGGACATACTTAAAGTGATGAAAAGGAAAAACCTACAACCAAGATTACTCTACCAGCAAGGATCTCATTCAGATTCAACAGAGAAATTAAATCCTTTAAAGACATGCAAAAGTTAAGAGAATTCAGCACCACCAAACCGGCTTTACAACAAATGCTAAAGGAACTCTCTAGGCAGGAAACACAAGAGAAGGAAAAGACCTACAATAACAAACCCAAAACAATTTAAAAAATGATAACAGGAACATACATATAGATAATTACCTTAAATGTAAATGGATTAAATGCTCCAACCAAAAGACACAGGCTCGCTGAATGGATACAGAAACAAGACCCCTAAATATGCTGTCTACAAGAGACCCACTTCAGACCTAGGGACACATACAGACTGAAAGTGAGGGGGTGGAAAAAGATATACCATGCAAAAGGAAATCAAAAGAAAGCTGGAGTAGCAATTCTCATATCACACAAAATAGACTTTAAAAATAAAGGCTATTACAAGAGACAAAGAAGGACACTCCATAATGATCAAGGGCTCAATCTAAGAAGATATAACAATTGTAAATACTTATGCACCCAACATAGGAGCACCTCAATACATAAGGCAAATGCTAACAGCCATAAAAGGGGAAATTGACAGTAATATGATAATAGTAGGGGACTTTAACACCCTACTTTCACCAATGGACAGATCATCCAAAATGAAAATAAATAAGGAAACACAAGTTTTAAAAGATGCATTAGACCAGATAGACTTAATTGATATTTATAGGACATTCCATCCAAAAACAACAGAATACACTTTCTTCTCAAGTGCTCATGGAACATTCTCCAGGATAGATCATATCTTGGGTCATAAATCAAGCCTTGGTAAATTTAAGAAAACTGAAATTGTATCAAGTATCTTTTCCGACCACAATGCTATAAGACTAGATATCAATTACAGGAAAAAAACTGTAAAAAATACAAACACATGCTGGCTAAACAATACGCTACTAAAGAACCAAGAGATCACTGAAGAAATCAAAGAGGATATTAAAAAATACATAGAAACAAATGACAATGAAAACATGAAGATCCAAAACCTATATGATGCAGGAAAAGCAGTTCTAAGAGGGAAGTTTATAGCAATACAATCCTACCTCAAGAAACAAAAAAAACCCTCAAATAAACAACCTAAGCTTACACCTGAAGCGATTAGAGAAAGAAGAACCAAAAAAAAAACCCGAAGTTAGCAGAAGGAAAGAAATTATAAAGATCAGACCAGAAATAAATGAAAAAGAAATGAAGGAAACAATAGCAAAGATCAATAAAACTAAAAGCTGGTTCTTTGAGAAGATAAACAAAATAGATAAACCACTAGCCAGACTCATCAAGAAAAAAAGGGAGAAGACTCAAATCAATAGAATTAGAAATGAAAAAGGAGAAGTAACAACTGACACTGCAGAAACACAAAGGATCATGAGAGACTACTACAAGCGACTACATGTCAATGAAATGGACAACCTGGAAGAAATGGACAAATTCTTAGAAAAGCACAACCTTCCAAGACTGAACCAGGAAGAAATAGAAAATATGAACAGACCAAACACAGGCACTGAAATTGAAACTGTGATTAAAAATCTTCCAACAAACAAAAGTCCAGGACCAGATGGCTTCACAGGTGAATTCTATCAAACATTTAGAGAAGAGCTAACACCTATCCTTCTCAAACTCTTCCAAAATATAGCAGAGGGAGGAACACTCCCAAATTCCTTCTACGAAGCCACCATCACCTTGATACCAAAACCAGACAAGGATGTCACAAAGAAAGAAAACTACAGGCCAATATCACTGATGAACATAGATGCAAAAATCCTCAACAAAATATTAGCAGACAGAATCCAACAGCATATTAAAAGGATGATCATGTGGGGATTATCCCAGGGATGCAAGGATTCTTCAATATACAGAAGTCATCAACGTGGTACACCACATTAACAGACTGAAGGATAAAAGCCATATGATAATCTCAATAGATGCAGAAAAAGCTTTTGACAAAATTCAACACCCATTTATGATACAAACTCTCCAGAAAGTAGGCAGACAGAGAACCTACCTCAACATAAGAAATGCCATATATGACAAACCCACAGCCAACATCATTCTCAATGGTGAAAAACTGAAACCATTTCCTTTAAGATCAGGAACAAGACAAGGTTGCTGCTATTATTCAACATAGTTTTGGAAGTTTTAGCCATAGCAGTCAGAGAAGAAAAAGAAATAAAAGGGATCCAAACCAGAAAAGGAGAAGTAAAACTGTCACTGTTTGCAGATGACATGATACTATACATAGAGAATCCTAAATATGCTATCAGAAAACTACTAGAGCTGATCCATGAATTTGGTAAAGTTTCAGGATACAAAATTACTGCACAGAAATCTCCTGCATCCCTATGCACTAACGAAAAATCTGAAAGAGAACTTAAGGAAACAATCCCATTTACCACTGCAACAAAAAGAATAAAAAATCTAGGAATAAACCTTCCTAAGGAGACAAAAAACCTGTATGCAGAAAACTATAAGACACTGATGAAAGAAATTAAAGACGATACAAACAGATGGAGAGATATACCATGTTCTTGGATTGGAAGAATCAACATTGTGAAAATGACTATACTACCCAAAGCAATCTACAGATTCAATGCAATCCCTATCAAGCTACCAACGGCATTTTTCACAGAACTAGAACAAAAAAATTTACAATTTGTATGGAAACACAAAAGACCCTGAGTAGCCAAATCTTGAGAAAGAAAAACGGAGCAGGAGGAATCAGGCTCCCTGACTTCAGATTATACTACAAAGCTACAGAAATCAAGACAGTATGGTACTGCCACAAAAACAGAAATATACATTAACGGAACAGGATAGAAAGCCTAGAGATAAACCCACGTACATATGGTCGCCTTATCTTTGATAAAGGAGGCAAGAATATACAGTGGAGAAAAGACAGCCTCTTCAATAAGTGGTGCTGGGAAAACTGGACAGCTACATGTAAAAGAAGGAAATTAAAACACTCCCTAACACCATACACAAACATAAACTCAAAATGGATTAAAGACCTAAATGTAACGCCAGACACTATAAAACTCTTAGAAGAAAACACAGGCAGAACACTCTATGACATAAATCACAGCAAGATCCTTTTTGACCCACCTCCTAGAGAAATGGAAATAAAACCAAAAATAAACAAATGGGACCTAATGAAACTTAAAAGCTTTTGCACAGCAAAGGAAACCATAAACAAGACAAAAAGACAACCCTCAGAATGGGAGAAAATATTTGCAAATGAAGCAACTGACAAAGGATTAATCTCCAAAATATACAAGCAGCTCATATCAAAAAACAAAGAACCCAGTCCAAAAATGGGCGGAAGACCTAAACAGACATTTCTCCAAAGAAGATATACAGATTGCCAACAAACACATGAAAGGATGCTCAACATCACTAATCATTAGAGAAATGCAAATCAAAACCACAATGAGCTATCACCTTACACTGGTCAGAATGGCCATCATCAAAAAATCTACAAACAATAAATGCTGGAGAGGGTGTGGAGAAAAGGGAACCCTCTTGCACTGTTGATGGGAATGTAAATTGATACAGCCACTATGGAGAACTGCATGGAGGTTCCTTAAAAAACTAAAAATAGAACTACCATATGATCCAGCAATCCCACTACACGGCATATACCCTGAGAAAACCATAATTCAAAAAGAGACATGTACCACAGTGTTCCTTGCAGCGCTATTTACAATAGCCAGGACATGGAAGCAACGTAAGTGTCCACTGAGAGATGAATGGATAAAGAAGTGACACATATATACAATGTAATATTACTCGGCCATAAAAAGAAATGAAACTAAGTTATTTGTAGTGAGGTAGATGGACCTAGAGTCCGTCATACAGAGTGAAGTCAGAAAGAGAAAAACAAATATCGTATGCTAACACATATATATGGAATCTAAAAAAAAAAATGGTTCTGATGAACCTAGGGGCACGACAGGAAAAAAGACGCAGACATAGAGAATGGACTTGAGGACACGGGGAGGGGGAAGGTTAAGCTGGGACGAAGTGAGAGAGTAGCACTGACATATATACACTACCAAATGTAAAATAGGTAGTGGGAAGCAGCTGCATAGCACAGAGATCAGCTCCGTTCTTTGTAACCACCTAGAGGGGTGGGATGGGGAGGGTGGGAGGGAGATGCGAGAGGGAGGGGATATGGGGATATATGCATACATATAACTGATTCACTTTGTTATACAGCAGAAACTAACACAACATTGTAAAGCAATTATAGTCCAATAAAGATGTTAAAAGAAAAAAACGTATGTGTGGAGGACTCAGAAGAATGTCTGAGCACACAGCATACACTGAACACACAGGAGGGTTTGGCTGCTGCTGTGGGTTGTTACTAGTAATAGCATTCTCACAGTCTGCAGAGTATCCAAGGAATCTGCTTGTTCATCATCAGCCCTTTCTTAACCCAGTTTTGGGTCTGACTCAACAGGAAAAAGGATGGTGATAACAAGGACCATTTCCTGAGCACATATTATGTGCCAGGCATAATCTTATGGAGTCCTCCAACAAGAGCCCTATTAGGGAGGGACAAATATTATCCCCATTTTACAGATGGGGGAGGTGATGTCATGTGACCTGCTCAAGGTCACACAGCAGGTAAGAGGCAGAGCTGGGGTTGAGCCCAGGCCTCCCTGGCTCCTAGAGCCTGGGTGTCTAAACCAACTGGGCTTGTCTTCCTGACACCAGTTCTGCCTCCTCCTCTTCTGCTAATGGTGTCATGCCCCACTGACCTCCGGAGCCTGATACCCAGGCCTTCTATCTCCATCAGCCACGTGAGGGCCTGGCCCCCCACTTCCAAACTCTTTCAAACCAGCCCTCTCTTTGCCACTCCTCTACCTCAGACCAGGACATCATTACTGCTACATGTCTCAAGTGCTCCAAATCCTGACTTCTGAGTCAACCCCCTCCCACCCCACTTACCTCCAAAGGGGTCTTTCTAGAAAAACCTTCTGGTCATGCTGTTTCATAATCAATAAAGACTCCTGGGCACCTTGTCTACCCACAAGACGAAGTGCAGACTTAACTCAGCATTCAAGGCCCCCTTGTCCTGCCCAAGTGTGTTTCTTAGCCTCTTCCTCTCCCCCGCCTCCCTACACATCATAGCTTCAGATATGTGGCACTTCTCACCAAACAGCCACTGGGGTACTCATTTTAAGCCTTCTGTGTGCTCTGCATTGAGCTAAGCACTCCAGACATGACCATCTCATTTAATCCTCACAATTAGCCTGATCACTAGGTACCACATTATTGATGAGGTAACAGGCTCAGAAAGAGGGGAAGTGACTTGCCTAAGATCACCCAGCCAGTGGTCAAACTGGGACACAAACCCAGGTCTGCCTGATAAGGCAGCTTGTGCTCTTACCACCACACCTTGTTCTCTGTGTTCCATCCTGCCCAAGTCTTCCTAACCTGAGCTTGGACTTCACCTCCTCTTGGAAGTCTTGCCTGATTGCTTGCCTACAAAGTAATCACTTTCTCTTTGGCACACCTGTTGCTCCAACTTTACATTTGCTTTTTTCTTAGTTTTTCTTAGTGGGTGTGGGCTCCTAATGGGTGGCTTGGCCTCCTTGTTGGACAGAGCTCATTTCTTCCCTTAGTCAGGCCAGCACAAAGAAGTACACAGAGTAGGAGCTTTATAACACCCACCAAATTGTTAAAATTCTTCCTTGCCCTTGTTTTGCTGCTCCTTGACTTGACAGACCCCTTGAAATTCATTTCTTGCTCTTTTGTCCAAAATGTACTAATCCTACTGTTTTCCAGAGTCCATCCTAGTCCCCAATAGCTAATGAGGTCGTTACTTCATCCATCAGGGAGGCCACAGTGCAGCAGACAGGGTTATGTGCTCTCTTAGCCCTGTCTTTTTTTTCTTTTTACCCTCTTGGGCACACACGTTAGACTATATCTCCAGCCTCCCTTGAAATTGGACATGGCCTTATAATTGAGTTCTGGTCAAGGAAATGTGGGTGGAAACGATGTGGCCACTTCCAGGTCTGTCCCTTGAGAACCTTCCCCATGTACTGACTAAGTGAAAGGGACTCTGGGATACAGTGAAGGCAGAGCCAGAAGACAGAAGATGCCTGGATCCCTGAATGGTTGCATGGAGCAGAGCTCCCTTGCCTCATTAACCAGCACTAGACTGTGATGTGAATGAGAAACTCCCACTATGTTAGATGTTGTTGCTACAGGAATGAGCCACTATGACTTGTGCGGACACACTGGGTTCAAATCCCACCTCTACTTCTCAGTTATGTGATCTTGGTGTCTCAACCTCTCTGAATTTGTTTCTCCTTAGGATTCTCTAGAATTGTTTCTCCTTAGGATTCTCTAGAATTTGATTCTCTAGAATTTGTTTCTCCTTAGGATTCTCCTTAGAATTCTCTAGAATATCCCACAACATCCCCGATGTCACCAGCCCCGAGTGTGGTACCCAGTAGGTGCTCAAGAAATGGAAACCCCCTCCCATTAAGGCAAGGCCTCTGCTTAGTACTGGGACATAGGATTTGGTTGATCTTAATCTTCACTGATCTCCACTAATATTTGGCTTTATGTATTTTAATTAAGTGTTATTATTTTGTGCTTGTGCTCAGACTGATTTTATTAGAGGGCAGTTTATAAACCTTGTGGAGGAAATAAATAAGAGACTTTTGTCTGTCACACTGTGGGCTCCAAGGCCAGGAGGGAGGTGGATGGAGAGAATTTAGGAGGTGGCCGTTGAGGGTGGGGAAGCAATGGGGGCCAGTGTGCCAGGGTAAGCCTGACTCAAAGTGATACTGTGCTTGGCAGGGTAGATGGGAGGGGTGGGTAGAGGTCTGGGCACAGGTGAGGGCCTACTGACTCTGGCCAACTCTCCCAGGCTTTCAGTCCTGCAATTCTCACTTCCATCCTCCCTCAGGGCATCTGCACAGGCTGTTCATTTTACCTGGCATGCTATTCCTGATAATTATATATTTACTTGCTGCGCAAGAGTCTGAATTACATCTGTCTTCCCCCAGAAGGTCAGCTCTGGAAGGGAATGGACTTTGTCTTATTTGCTCCTGTGCCTAGAACAGTGCCTGGCACCCAGAAGGTGCTCTGTATATACTGGCTGAGTGAACAAATGAATAAATGAATGAATAATAAAAGATTCAATCGCTCCCACTCCCTGTACACCTAAATGCAGGAGCGAGCAGGCTTTTTCTGTAAAGGGCCAGATAATAAATATTTTTGTCTTTGCAGGTCATACAGGTTCTGTTGCAACTACTCAACTCTGTGCTCTCTGCTGTGGTGGGAAAGCAACCATGGACAATATATGAATGAATGGGCACGGCTGTGTTCCAATAAAATTTTATAAAAATAGGCTTTGGCCCGATGGCCATAGTTTGCAGACCCCTGTCCTAAAGCCTGCCTTTTGTACCTCTGTTCTCACTTGTACTTCCGGTGGTGTGCTGGGGCTGACCTGCAGCAGCTTGCAAAAGCTGATTGCTAAATTTTCAGGAGTTTTGCAAGCTGGTTGCTAAACATGGCCATAATTAAAATTTTAAATCATATAAACCTACAATTATAATACATAAATTGTATTAAATATGATGGTACTACAACATGGATGAATTTTGAGGACACTCTGCTGAGTGAAAGAAGCCAGTCACAAAAAGACAAATACTAGACGATTCCACTTATATGAAGTATCTGGAGCCAAATTCACAGAGACAGAAAGTAGAATTGTGGTTGCCAGGGGTGGGGAATGGGGAGCTACTGTTTAATGGGAACAGAGTTTCAATTTGGGAAGATGAAAAAAGTTCTGGAGATGGACGGTGGTGACGGCTGCACAGCAATGTGAAGGTACTTGATGCCACTGAACTCTACAGTTAAAGATGGTTAAGGGGGTAAATGCTGTGTGCAGTTTACCAAAAAAATTGAAAGAAAGAGGAAATACATATTCAATACTCATCAATTCCTAATTATTTGGTGATATATTACTACTCCCGGTGCTTTGAGGTTATGCATAGCTATTGTGTCTGTGTGGTGGAAATGCTATATAAGATGTTACTGCACATCTCTTCTCAGCTCCAGGCTGGCAGCTTGAAATTGGCCCTGGCAGCAGTATTTATACCATGGAAGTCAGGGCTCCTCAGATAGCCAGCTGCTCATCATTTACCAGCACACCACTGGTTATTTCCATGTGTCTGTCTCCTCCACTAGATGGTGAGCTTCTAGGGCAAGAGCATCTCAAACATCAGAATCACCAGCAGAAGCTTTAAACATCCTGATGCCTGAGGCTCACGCCAGACCAAGAATGCCAGCCACTCTGCGGTGGGACCCGGATTTCGGTATTTTTTAAAGCCCTCAGGGCAGCCAGGGCTCTCAGGTTGAGCGTCTCAAACTTCAATGCCTACACGAATCATAAATCACCAAATTACTGGGGAATTTTTTTTTTTTGATTGAAGTATAGTTGACTTACCAGGGGACCTTATTAAACTGCAAATTCTGATTCAGGAGATCTGGGAGGTGGGGTGGGGGGGCCAATGAGACTGCATTTCTACCAAGATTCCAGGTGATGTGGATGCTGCTGGCCCGTGGACCATTCTCTGAATAACAAAGGGTTAGAGAAAGGATGCTTCCTTTCAGTTGGGTGACCATGTGGGCTTTCCACGCCCATCCCTAGGGATAAACAAGGTGGGTGTTGCAACAACCCATTTTATAGAACAGGAGACTGAGGCTGGAGGTAAAGCGACCTGCCTAAGGTAACACAGCTAGGGAGTGGTGGTAGGGCTTGGACCTAGTTTTCCAAGACCCCAAATCCACTGCCTTTGTCTTCCTTCACCAGCTGCTTGATTGGAGCCACTCTGGGTAAGGGGATTACATGGATCTGAAACAACATAGGACCCTTCCGTCTCCTGGCTATGTGACCCCAGGTGAGTTTCTCACCCTCTCTGGGTCTTATTCCTGGCACTCAGGAAACAGGGAGGGTATGACTGTGATACTGGATGCCTGAGGGCCTCTTGAGGGGTCTGGCTCATAGAGGATGCCATGACCAGGAAGGTTCTTTCTCCAGTGCCTAAACTTGGGGATGGCACTTCAGGGCCCCCTTCTCCCTGGGCAACAACCCCAGTGGGTCAAGCAGTCCAGTCCTCTGCCTCAGAGCTAGGACAAAGGAAGATAAGACTGGAGTCTTCCTGGGTGCAACTGCATTTTGCCTCAGCAGCATTTAGCACATCCATAATTAGTTAATGCAGTGTGGGATGATTTCAAAACCATAATCATTGTGATAATCAAGACGATTATAGTCTCTGACTCTGATCTCAGCTTTCTTTACATCAGGCATTGTTTTAAGCCTTTACACCTATTACCTCATTTGCTCCTCACTCTCACACTATGAAGTAGGGGATGTTAGGAGTCCCATTTTACGGATGAAGAAATCAAGGCAGAGAGAGAGAAACATAATTTGCCCCAGGTCACACAATTAATAAGCAGCAGAAGAGGGACGTGCTCCTAACCACTGCACTATATTGTCCTTCAAATAATTTACGTGCATGATGCAAATAGGCATGTCTCTCACTGTGTTCTGAGCGCCCCTGGGACAGGGGCCCTGTCTGTCTTGTTCCCTGTTGTATCCCCAGGGCCCCACACAGGGTCTGCACAAGAAACAGTTTCTGAATGAGGGAATGGGTGGGCTGGTTGAATCTCTCCCATCCCACATTCTGGCCACGTGAAACTCAATCATAACCGTGACTTTCGTTGGCTCTGAGGGGTATGTTTCCAGCTGTCTCTCTCATTAAGGCTGTGAGTGCCATGAGGACAGCAACGGTATCTGGAGCTGCTCACTGCCACATCCCTGGAGCCTGGTACTCACCCTGGTATACAGCAGGTGCCAAATAAATGCTGCTGAGCATGAAGATCTCAGTGGAATTGGAAGGGAAGCAGGAGTGTACATGTGTATTCTAGGGTTGCTGGATGGAGGGGAAGGGGCAACAACACTAAATCATGATGCAACAATCCCATTTCTGGGAGGTTTATGTCGCATTGAGCTCTTCACCTGCGTGAATCCTCCTAGCCTCCCTGTGTGGTAAGGACTGTTACCATTCCCAGTTTACAGCCAGGGAAACCAAGGTTCACCGAGAATGCTGGCAAAGGACGGAGCTGGGATTGGAACCCAGGTCTGTGTGGATCTAGGCTCATGTCATTTCTACTCCACATCACGGGAGCCAGATGAATAATCTGTGTTCACCCTGTTACCCTCAGTGCTTAGCATGGTTCTTGGCACACAGTGGTGCTCAACCTTTTCTTGAGCACAAGTCAGTAATGTTCACCACTTAGCCCCAGCACCTAGTACCATGCCTGGCACACAGCAGCTGCTCAAGAAACATATACTGAATGGATGCATGAGTGACTGCACGAATGGCCACTCGTCCCACGCTGGTGTCGTGCTGGCTGTTGCAGTAGCGTCTGCTTTGATCGCCACTACCCCCAGGCAGACACGAGTGTTGAGAGACACTCGGCTGACAGTGCCGTGAGATGGATGCGCGCCTGGCGGCCTCATCTCCCCACCGACTGGCCCCGCATGGCATTCCATGATGCAGTCCATTAAAAGGCTTGTAAATTTTCATACACGAAAGCCTACCACGGCATCAGCACAGACTAATTGCTGTTAAATGTGTGGGAATGTTACCGCCATGCTGCTGGAGCGATCACTCTTCCCAGCTCAGCCCGGCCCATTCCTCTGCAGGCAGAAAGCTTACAACACTCACACAAGGCCAAAAGCAATTCGTGTCAAAAAGATCAATAATATAAAAATAAAGCATGAGAATTCTAGTTAAAGGGAATGTCATATAAATATGTGGTTCACGTCCATGATTCCAAGATTAAAAAAAATCAATCAATATCGTTCTTTAGATGATGTTATTTCTAATGAGAAATACCCGGAACAACTGCAAATAACTGCTTAACTGGGGGGAAAAAGCATTAACAATTTACTTTATAAGGTATATGATACCAAATGAAAGAGGACTGCTGCTGGTTCTTAATTTGGTTGTAATATGGCGTGACAGGTTCAGTGATGCTTTGGTGGGTTCTTAAAATTAAATTCAGAAGGATGTTCACACCCACCACAATGAGAACAAATAATTCGCTGGCCAATCAACAGAGAATCTCACTGAACCTCTTGCAATCCGATGAGCTGTCCCTATTTACAGATGAGGAAACAGTGGCTCAGAGACATGAAGTCATTTGCCAAAGTCACATAAGCAGTGTCAGGGTGGGACACAGACCCTGGATATCTGACCTCCACACTCTCCTGCCTCCCCTGGGGGTCAGAGGACACTTCAGCCTCCTTGGTTTCCAAACTGCTCTGTTTCAATCAGGCCCAGATGAACGTGTCTGTTCCAACTCAACGGAAAGGGTTTTCCATCATGCAGGCCATATCCCCTTCAAGGTGGAAGAGGAAGGAAGCAGGGAAAAAAAATTTCCCAGCAGTGGCCTTGCCATCTTCTGGCTGGGCCACTGCACATGCTCCTTAGAAAAGTTTCACCTCTGATTTAGCATAAGAAAACTTTTAATTTAGATGTTTTCGTCTCTCTCTCCAAGTAAAAATAAGTTTAAAATAATGACTGTAATAAATGAAGGTAATTAATTGTAGTTTGTTCCTTTACTGTCTAGTCAGCTTAATTTTACCTTTTCAACTAATAATGAGAAAATAATTTCTGTGCTTGGAGGGTTAATGATATGTAACTACGAGAACTGCTAATTGCATGTTGCAATCCATCCATCAACAACCCCATCTGTGCGACTTGATTATGTTTGCTAAATTATTGCTTTGAATTATCTTTCATAAAGCAACTTTTGTAATTAGCAGGGCTTTCGTCTTGCTCTTTTCTCTGAGCGCAAGGATATTCAAACTTTGGCCATTTCAAGCTGTCTCCATTAAGCCACCTTCTCTGGCTGTCTTTGTTTCCCTGAGCAGGGGGAATCAAGACTGTCCTTTAAGCAATCAAGGCGGAGAGGAAAAGCTTCCTTGATTCACAGCAGGGCAAATTCACTTCCTCTCTGCCCCCCTCCCACCAGCATGAAAAAGAAAAGAAAAGAAAAGAAAAGAAAAGAAAGAAAGAAAGAAAGAAGGAAGAAGGAAGGAAGGAAGGAAGGAAGGAAGGAAGGAAGGAAAGAAAGAAAGAAAAAGGAAAAAAGACCCTCACACATACACAGTATGAAAAGATAAAAGGATGCTTGTATGCTGTATTCACCAGGGCTGGTGGAGTGAAATTAAGGAATGAACTTGAACATGTTATATTTCAACAAGAGGCCCACACTGGGGAAGAAGGAATGACAGGCACGATATTCAGCCTTGGCGTTTTATGGGTTAGTTTATATGACTCTGGAAGGTGTTTGCCTCAGGGAATATTCCTGGGAGGTGATTAATGCCCACTTGGGAATCCTCAGCTCTGAGCCTAGAGCCTGGTGGCTGGCAAGAGGGAAGCGGCATAAAGGATGAACCCTCATTAAAAAAATTAAAATGAAAATCAAATTTGGATTATAAACGGCCTATGTGTGTGCAGTTTGTTCTGGACGAAGGAGATGCTTTTTATTAACACCTTTCTTTGCCGGCGTCTCTCCCCTGAGGTGCTGGGAGGGACATGACGGTCGCAATGGATTGGTCAATAGATCATGAAGAAAGCAGGGGTTTCGGGAATAAAACTCCAGACAAATGTAGTCTTTTTGGTACATTAAAGGGACGACGGAAAACCCTCTTAAAAAAATTAACGAAGTTCCTTGAAGATCCCCGGCTATTAAAATGGTGTGTATTCAACATGCCATATGGGTTTGGAAATGAAAATTCACCTTTGCCTATTTTGGCCCTACTAAGACTCTCTCTCTCCTCCTGCACTTACTGAGCGCCAACTGTGTGCCAGACACCATGTCGACTGCCTCCACCCTGCTTAGTTCTTAGAATCCTTACTGTTAGCCTCACTTACGAGAGGAGGAAAGCTGCAGCTCCGAGAGGTGGAGGAACTTCTCCCAGGTCACACAGCTCGTATAAGCAGCAGTGCTGAAATTCAAGCCAGACTCATACGAGTCTGATTCACATGTGCTTTCCACCATGCTGCACTTGGGTCTTCCCTGGATCACTGCCGAAATCTAAGGTTTAACTCTTTCTCCTATTGGAAAGATGGCATAAGTCATGCCTGCTTCCTATAGGGATAGAAAACCCCCTTCTTTTGGATAAAAATCCTTGAACACCTAGTTAGGAAAGAGGCAGATTCCAACCCAGGCATAGTGGAGGCCAAATAAACCTGTGTTGAAGGTGACTGATAATAGGAATAATAAAATAATAAAACTTCTAATATGCAAGGTAATGTCCTAAGCACTCCATGAGTATTGACTTTGTTCTTCCTCAATCACAACCCTATGAAGTAGGTATAATTATTATCCAATTTTATAGAGTATGACACAGAGGCAGAGAGAGGTCAAGTAACTTGCCTAAGGTCAAACAGCTAGTAACTGGCAGAGGCAGGATTCAAATCCAGGTTGACTCCAGAGTCTGTGCTCTTCACTCCCTAGCAGCTCTCCATGTACCGGGAATTACATTAAACTCTTCCCTTTCATTATATTTCAGTTAATCCTCAAAAGAACATGAAAAGATCTGCAGTGCCTTTATTCCACTTTAACATATAGAGAAACTGAGGGTCTAAGTAGTTAGGAGAAGCTCTGCCACACCAACCCAAGCAAGGGAATGGCTGAGAAAGTGACGCTCTACACAAGACACTCACTGCCTGTCTTTGGGCTGGACAGAGGGATCAGCTGCCTGAGAGGGCTTGTGTGCTGAGTATTTCTCAGGGGACCATGAGCTGGCGGCAGATGGGGGCCTTTTTTTAAAAACATAAAAGCCATGATGACACATTCCCAACATTATTGGTCTTCTTTCTGGTTTTTTTCTACCCCCTTCCAGCTCAGGCACCTTACAACCAAATGAATCAATACCGGATGGCCCTATAAATAAATAAGCGCATCAGTCAACTCAGTAATAAAATGAAAGGATGAAAAATATGGAAATCAGCGACATTTGTGTAAATCCAGTTATTGTTTACTTTAATATTGCCTTATGCGCTTACGCAGTTCCGAAGAGACAGATTTAAAGTAATGTGGCACTTGGCAGACGACAGACTTAAAATGCATCTCCACTGGCGAGCTCTGAGAAGGGCCTATCCTTCCAGGGTTCTGCCTGAATACAGGGGAAGACGGAGAAAAGCCCCCTGAAGACAGAACATTGGAGAAATGGCCCTCCCTTCCACTCTCCTGACTCAGTGTAATTCCATTCTTTTCCTAGCCTACCTCCTGCGCCAGCCAGACAAGTGGACATTCTCAGAATCCTGGTCACAAAGTCAAGCAAAGAGGAGAAACAGAGGAGGTTCAGCTCCATCCCAGGGCTCCAGGACGGCAAGAGAAACAACTGGCTGAGGGCAGCTCAGCTGCTGCCAAAGGAACTAGGGTCCGATGGGTTGGCAGGAAAGGATGTGAAAAGTGTAGATTTTATATCCTCAGAGGATGGGTGGTAGAGAGGATTTCAGAGCAGGCAGAAATCCCATCAAACAGAACAGAGAACCCATTCTTATCATGATACCATGGCTGATCAGGAGGGCATGGGGCAGTTTGCAATGGGGGTAGAGAAGTTTCTCTGCTGCTGGCATCCTCTGGCAACTCCAGGTGGGATAGGAGAGGGAACTGGGAAGTATTTTTGTGACATGCCACAGGCCTTGGGTCTTACCTCAGCTTGGAAGCTTTTTAATACAGGAGCCACCATCTCTCTGATTTCCTGTAAAAGAGATCAGCGAAGAGTTCACCGTGGTGCCAAGTGGGATACCCCCATGGCCCCTGTTTGCAGCTCATTGCTGTCCCCCAAATCAGTATTTCCCAAGCGTGTCCCGTGGGACCTGCACTCCATGAGATTTCATAACGGTTCCTCATATATACACCTACAGACAGACACAAACACACACCACGGTGCCAAGCCAGATCCGACTAGGACGCATCAAGCACAACATCAAGTTTCTTCCCTGCAGGACTTTTTGGAGCCTTTTACATAATGCACAATGAGAATTTCTGGAAGAGGGAGAGAGGAAGTAGCATTTCCCAAATGGATTTGATCATGGAATGCTCATTTATGCAAAGTACCTTGCGGGACTGGTGGTCCATCATGGGACATTTTTTGGAGCAGGGGCTGGAAAGGCTCCACACCCAGGGCCATGTCACCAAAGCTCCTACATGAAAACCTCTGTCCTTTAGGTTGCTTGGGAGATGTCTCCCTAGGGTGCCATTTCTGCTTCCCCACCCAGCTGCCCCTTCCAGCAAAGACTGCATTTGGCATTTTAGCAACACCACGCTGCATGGTCGCTCCTTCCTCACCAGAAGGTGGGGTTTCTGGGGGCTTGGTGGGGTCACCTGCCATGGCACCCAGCTCAGAAGAAGGGCTCTGTAAATGTTTGATCAACTCTGCCATTGGGCTGTCTTCAGAAGGCAGCCTCCTCTTTCTGGACCCTAATTTCATGCCTTTCTCAAGTGACCTTGAGGTTCCCAGCCACAAGGGCATCCCTGGTGGACTCCCATGAGTTCTCTCCAGCGTGCAAGAGGGATTAGAACCGAGGGTACCAAGATCCCAACCATAAATGCTCCAGTTTCCTCTGAGACCCACTGGTGACTCCCCTAACCACTGGCTTCTATGGCCCACAAGAGACCCCCTTGGGAGGAGGAGCTGAGGGGAGCTGGAGAGAATGGAGAGGGAGGGGGTAGCAGACAGAAACAGGAAAGGAAGAGATGAGCTGAAGAATACATATTTCAGCTGAAGAATAAAATCCCTTAACTATGAAATAGGATTGTGTTGTTCCTGGCCCTGGAAAAAATCCTTCTTCTGGGTCCTGGCTATGCTTTCCTCACTGATTTGTGGCCCCCAGGGCTTCTCAGAGCCACTGATGTATGCAGGGGATCTTCAGGAGGGACATAGGGAGTGCGTGGGAACCTAGTGGATTTATTTGATCATAAGGAACCGTGAGTGCACGGGCTGAGCGCAGAAAACGAAACTTAAGAAAACCTAGATTGTGGGTTGTAAACTCAAATGCCCACAGAGGCTGGAGGAAGTGGACAGGAGGGAGACAGGCTGTCCCATGGCAAATCTCAGGGGAGCACAGCATCTTGGTAACGTGAGCGGCAGCTGCTCGGCTGTTTCTGCCACTGGGCATGGAGCATCCCCATGGCCAGATCTACCAAACAGTCTCAAAAGATATCGGAAACCCAAGCTTTGGGGTGAAATCAGAGATGCTAAACATTGACAACTTACTGTAAAATTTGAAAGACCTTTACAGACTAAATAAAACACATCAACAGGAAACCTCTGGTCTGGGTTCAGGAAATGTTGGTGTTGGAAGGGGCTCAAAAACCATCTCCAGTCCCCTGAATTTACAGAAAGGGACCCAGAGGCCCCGAGAGGGGCTGCCTTGTTCAAGGTCTCAAAGCAAGTGAGTGGCACAGTTGGGATTTCAATGCAGGTCAACAGACTCCCCAAACAGGCTCTGTTCACAACCCCACACTCAAGTGAATTTAGGGGATTCAAATCTGAGACCCACGGCGGGGTGGGTGGGATTTTGGGCCAATGCCAGCCATTTCTAGAAGCCCACTGCCCTGTCTGCTTAACTCCTGGGGGAAACTGAGCAAAGGCATCAGCAGGAGGTGAGCTGGGCACCAGCCAGATGATGTTCTTAAATAAAGTCTTGGCATGACTCTCCCCCATCAGGAGAGGCTAGTTCCAAAAATGAGAATTTTCAGAGGCGCGACTATAATAGGAATGGAAACTTATTCCTTCTAATTACATAATTGCATAATTATGCAGTATTAAAATTATGTAAGCCGAACTCAGAGGCTTAAAACCTGGCCTGGATTTCCCTCATCACCTGGGGGCTCCCACGTCGCCTGGGGGAAGGAGGACAAAATGGTGGGCTGTGAAGATCTGTGGCCGTTTCATCTCTGCTTCCCAGAGATGGGAGAGTCAGAGGCAAAGCTTCTGGTTCTCTCCTTCTGGGCAGAAAAACTGGTTTAAAGACCAAGCTGTTCTCTGTTCTAAAAGGGAAGGGAAGGATGCTCAGAATCTCCCTATGCTTTCTTAGCTCCCGGTCAAACCCAGGATGTAACTTGGCCTTTCTAAAGCCATAACATGGGAGACACGCTCAGATCTGAGACTCCCGCCCCTTCTACAAGTGCACTCTCTCTCAGCTCCCAAACCTGATTCCTCCCAGACTTGCTCCATGGACAAGTTCTAACTAGATCCTACTTCCCACTCTTGCCTTGAAGAACCAAAGATATGTATGACTGGTGTGAGGAGGACTTCACAGCTAAGAGACTGACCCCTCTGCACTTATGTGGCCTGATTCCTGGGTGGGCTTGCTTCTTCTCCATCCTTCCATGGTCTCCATCAGTAAGATGGCAACAGGACCCCTAGGTGATTCCAACAGGCAGAGTGGAATCAACATGTCCAGGTCTGATACCTCTGGAATGGCAGACCCTGTCTGGCCCTCCTCCAAGATCCAGGCCACCTGAGCAGCCTGGGACAGAGAGCTCAACCCTCTGCTGAGCACAGAGAAGCACAGCAGGCTTTGGGAATGGGCGGGGTATCTGTTTCCTGTCATGGCTCTGATGTGTCATATCCCTGCCAACATTATATGGAGTCAGAAGGTTTTCTTTTTCCTATTTGTGTTTATTTCCATCACTAAAAAAAAAAAAAAAAATTGAGAAGCAACAGGGGGCCTGACAGAGGAGGAAAAAAAATTCACACATTCACCCTTGTGAAGAAAGAAACGTGTCCATTCTCCTCTCTTCCCCTGGGGGACTCTTACATTGCAGGGGCTGGCCATTACCTGGACCACCCTCATGGCAGCTGGGAAGGACAACGCTGGTGGCTGGAGTTGCAAAGGAGGAGGTGAAGGGGGAGAATGAGGAACGTTTATGGGCAGGTGGGGGAGACAGTTTCAGACATAGAGATCAAGGGAAGGACCAGAGAGGGTGAGACAGTCTACAGCCATCATCTCCTGGACGCCAATGGGAAAGCAAAATAAAATCAGGAACTCTAGACAAATTGTCTTTGCCGTCAAGGCCAAGCATTTGACTTAGACATTAATGTGAGGGGAAAATGGATGTGGTATAGAGCCCTCAAAAACAATGACTTCCATGGAGAAGCGTCCTGCTTTTATTCTAGACAGCACCAGT
Source organism: Neophocaena asiaeorientalis asiaeorientalis (assembly GCF_003031525.2). Taxonomy (NCBI): domain Eukaryota; kingdom Metazoa; phylum Chordata; class Mammalia; order Artiodactyla; family Phocoenidae; genus Neophocaena; species Neophocaena asiaeorientalis. The sequence goes on along the minus strand of NW_020174645.1, from coordinate 7,741,626 downwards.
GAGCACCGCTACACTGAGAAACACGGAAAGGTTGAGGGTTGTAATTTTTCTTCGTGGCTAATTAGCTTCTTTTCTTGTTAGTCACTTATGTCTATAGTTTTCAAAATACAGTTTGAACAGAGAAAAATCTGCATTCCTACTGAGTTAATTCTATAATAGCAACTATACTGTACCTCAGGTACATTTTTCTTAAATTCCCGGCGGAGTTCAATTAAATGTTTATGAGAATGTTCACTCTCCTCCTGCCGTGCAGACAGCTCGGAAGCGACGGAATTAAGCTCCTTCTGGAACAATAAAAAAAAAAAAAAAAAAAAAAAAAAAAGAAAAAAAAAGAGAGAGAGAGGGAGAGAGAAAAGAAAAAGATTTTTTTCCTCCTTTTCCTTTTTAATCATCGTACAAAACAGCATTCCAAACAAGTTTCCTTAACTTACAAAAAAGCTGAGAAAAGACAGGATATTGACTCCTGGCACAAATGAATAATTTACGAAACTGGGGATGCAACCGAAAAAAATCCAGGACAGCTTTTTTTGCTTGTCAGAAGTCAGGCCAGATCAATAATCTCCCATAAAGTTGGTGGAGCTGTTTTTTTTCATTTCTCCCCTACGCCTCTGCCCCACCTCTTAAATTTCCAAGGGAGTGATGGCATAAGCTTGTCAGTAACTGTAGAAAACATCTCCAAACGGTGTCAAAATAGTAAAGTGCGGCATATTGTATGGGCATATTATAGTGTAAGAAAGTGCTGTCGACAGCTTTCATATATCAGAGGTGGGAACGGTTCCAACTATGACTTACACTTAAGGGTTCATAAATACGCCTTTTAAGATATAGATGGCTTTTTAATCTCTGTAGATTTTGGAAAAATGAAGGTGCCAATAAGAAGCAAGATGACCTTTTGTGTATCCTGCAGTAAATTATCTAAGGTCCACTTCAAGTATAAGAAATATTTCATTGAAGACGCCTGGATTCAGAAGAAAAGGACTGGAAGCAGCCTTGCCTGCTTATGTGCAATGAAGGTTTCAGACCAGGTTTTTACAGGACGAACCAAGGAGGGGAAAAAAAGAGAGTGAGAGATGGAAGTGGGGGACGCTCCAGCTCACACATGACAGACAATGTCTGCTGGTTGTACATGTATATTTGATCACCCCTCTCGCAGCTTTCTTCACTTTAACAGTGGCGGTTTCACGAGGGGAGAATAATTCACCATGAGTTGTCATGGTGTTCATTTGCATAATTCAAGAAATGCTCTGTTTATGTGGTCTGCTGCTTTCTTGCACCATCCCGAGATGGGCTTTTTTTCTGGACGATAACTAGAGGAGCATTTCTGTATATATCACCCGATTATATCTGCAGCAATCAAGCCCCATAATTTCCTAAATCCAGTGATGCAATAAATTTCTGCAATCAGATTTATTAAAAACACACAAGCAGATGCAAGAGTGTATTTCTAGGGTGAACTCTTTAATCTAACATATGTACGATGAGGCCCGGCACCGTGCTGAAAGACCTCATTTGTCATCGCTAATGCGCATTCATCTCGCACACACAATGAAACACTTTTACTATTAGATAATGAAATAAAAGTACTATTAACCCGCTGCAAATCCTTTTCCCTCTAAGAGACGAAATGCATGGTAATCGTCTTATATCATGTCTGAGAGTCGGTAAATCTGCTCAACAGCAGTTCACCGTAGCACCATAAACCTCGCGCCCATCGAAGGCTGGACCGCATACCCCAAACCCAGGGTAAGTGTCTCTGCCTATGGAGCGTTTGGGAGAATCGGGGAAGGAATTTCTATTTCTGGAGAAATGTCTAACCTCTTTGGAGAATCATAAGACTAGAAGGGAGGAAAATCGAGGCAAGAGTGTAGCCATTAAAATAGAGGGGCAAGAGACTTGGAAATGTGGTGCTCTCCAAGGTGCTGATATCAATTCTATGCCACAGCACTGGGTACACCAACTCCAAGGTGCAGGGGCTTCCAGTCCAAACGTCCCATTGAATTTTTGAGCCAGGTAAGGAACAAGGTGTCATGGGAGACAAGAGAGAGAAACAGAAACAATTTCTGACAGTCTGCCAAGGTGACAGAGAAAATAAGGAGACTTCTGGTTTATCATCATTTAAAAAAAATTGTAGTTTCCAATAAAGAAACCACAATTGACCATGACCAAAATATCAAGTGACTAGGGAGAGATCTGTGGTAGCAGCAATGGGACTGACCAAAGGCAGACAAAAACCAACTATGTGGGGAAGCCAGGTGGACAGACCCTCACTTGGCAGGAGAGAAGTAACTGGAGTGTCATGGTCAATTTGAGTTGTGGCAGAGTGCTCACAGTTTTTCTTAGTTTTTCTCATCCGTCTTGAAGATAAAGAGGTGATTTTTACATGGCTACAGGACAAACAGAACTGGGACTTGCGTTAACATCACACGGTTTTGAATGATCATATATCTGACACAATGTTCTTATCTCTGGGATACTGCCTCTCCCAGCATCCCAGCAACCTGGTGGGGGCTGAACTTTGACTATTTATTGATTGATTGATTGACTGTGGTATGCGGGCCTCTCACTGTTGCGGCCTCTCCCGTTGCGGAGCACAGGCTTCGGACGCGCAGGCTCAGCAGCCATGGCTCACGGGCCCAGCCGCTCCGCGGCATGTGGGATCTTCCCGGACCAGGGCACGAACCTGTGTCCCCTGCATCGGCAGGCAGACTCTCAACCACTGCGCCACCAGGGAAGCCCGACTCCTTATTTAAAACATCAAACCCAAGTTCCAAAAGGAAATCTCAGAGCAGGTTAAGTCTAACTGTCTGATGTGCTGTACCAGACAACGATGCCATGCGACTGCACTGGCTCCCTCCACCCTAACCTCTCAGGCTGCTGGTGGGTACAAATCTGTCTGCTGCATCCACACTGTAGACAGAGCAGAGGTGAGACCAGATGGGGAGCATCAGCAGGCTCCCAACCCCAGCCCCACAGAAGCCCAGCTCTTGCCGTCTTTCCTGTTCATCCCTAGAGGAGCAGACGACGGACATCATGACTGATGTCCATGCTCTTCTTACCTCTGCCTTACATCTATGCTCATCCTTCAACTCTGAATTCCTGCCACATTTCTATGGTTAGTACACTAACACGTCAACAACAATAATAGTAAATAATCATAACTACCATGTATTGGGTGCTTACACATACCAGGCACCATGCTAAGCTCCTCGTACACATCATCTCATGTGACGAGCACATTAATATGTTTGTAAGGTAATTCAAGCAGGGACTAAGAAACAAATTACAGTCCTAATAATTCAGCTGTGAATTATCTCCTTGGTGGATTATAAAGGCAAAATTGTAATGCCCTGCTCATCACAGGGTTTCTGCTCCACTTCCCCACTAGCTGGGGGATGTTCAGGGAGCTTGTTTTAAATGTTATAAATGTGTAAAGCATCAAGCACAGTACTAAGTGTTCAAGAAATGCTGGCTGATACTAATTTAGATAAGCTGAGAGCTCAAAGAACACCCCACTAGATCAGTGATTCTAAGAGTTCTGGATTTCACAGGTCAGTAAAAATCTCACACCCCCCGCCCCACCAATAAAAGGATGACAGAGTACTGACAAGTTTTACTCTATCAGGCAAAGACATTAAAAACCACTCCCTCCCACCCTAAAAGACAGGCTATTTGAACATTAACAGAGCAAGACAGCCAACGACAGAATTGACATGTCTTTTAAAATAAACATATTTAAAATAAAAAAGCTCACAGCACTGTATTTATTTTGAAGGAATATAAAAAACTCTCATAAACATAAACCAGCACCAATCTGAAGCTGAGTTTTAGAAATAAGTGTCTGAACCCCCATGCACATACACAGCTAGCAGGGCCTCTTTGATGACCAAGCAGAACTTGGGATCCTCTCCCACCTGGCCTCCAGCCCCCAGCCCTAGGGGGGCCATGATTAACACAGCCCCAGACTTTGGGCCAGGCCCAGGCAGGGAGAACATCTGATTAACTGGTCATCAGCAGCAGACAGACAGCCCGGAGCCCGCCGCAGACCATTCAAATAATGATCATCATAAACAGCCCATTTGCAACTAAAAAAGAAATAATTTTAATGAGCTTGAAGCAGATGATAGATGCAGCTGAGGCTTGGGCCAGCGTGCAGAGAGAAAGGAAGCTGGGACTGAGCTGCAGCCAGGGCTAGGCAGCAGGAAGAGGCTGGGGCAGGGAAGAAGAACTCTTCACAGCCCCACTGCTTGCCCACGGGAAATGCCCGCTGCCCGGGGAGTGGCCCTAGCTCTGAGAGCGTCTGCCATCAGCTTGCAACCTTGGAACTTCCAAGGCACTCACAGTCTCAGAACATATAAGCCAGAAGGAACTTTCAAGGTTGTCCAGTCCATTACTCTCTGAACTTCAACCATTCATACTACCCTTCTGCATGTATTTTGCCATATTGATATTCCACATGAATTACTATTTCCATGATATTTACCTTCAAACTGACTCTTCTTTCTTTTTGTATAATTTTAAGTTCAATTTTTTTTTTTTTTTTTTTTTTTTGCGGTATGCGGGCCTCTCACTGTTGTGGCCTCTCCCGTTGCGGAGCACAGGCTCCAGACGCGCAGGCTCAGCAGCCATGGCTCACAGGCCCAGCCGCTCCACGGCATGTGGGATCTTCCCGGGCTGGGGCACGAACCCGTGTCCCCTGCATCAGCAGGCAGACTCTCAACCACTGAGCCACCAGGGAAGCCCTTAAGTTCAATTTTAAGCTCAAACTTTTACACCCTTATAACCATTGTCCAGGTAGATACACAGAATATTCACACTCTTAGCACCTTGGAAGGTTCCCTTGTGCCCTCTCCTAGTTAGTACCCCCTTAAAGGTAACTATCATTCTGACCCTAGCATCTAGATAAATTTTGCCTGTTCTTGACCTTTACATAACAACCCCTTCTCTTTTTAACCTAAATAAGTACATTTGAAAAGGAACTTTTTTTATCGCTAGAGGACACTATGCCATAAACAGAAGGTAGTCTTTAAAATAAAAATACAATGAAAACAAAACATTGCTGTTTGTCTTTGTTATAAAAGGAGACTGGCAAGTGCTGGAGAGGTGTTAAAGGTAGAGACTTTCTTCTTGTTCCAATGAGAAGGAATGAATGACCACTGAGAAGGGATAACTGATCCTTCTGACACAGGTCAATCCCTTCTAATGTCAGGTCTACTTACAGTCATCTCACGTCCTAACAGTGGGGGTATGTATGTCCCACACTTTAGCTAACACTAACTGAATCTGAGTCTCCCATTTTAGAGATGAGGAAACTAAGGCAAAAACAGCTTAGGCGACCTGCCCAAGCCACACTTCTGATTAAGAGGCTGGATTTCCTCAGAGGGAAGGTAGCTCTTGGGTGGGGAAGGAAGACTTGGTTATCTATGGGGAGAGCAAGTTGAACATTCTCAGTTCAACTGTATTTCCTCAACCAGGAAGGATTGGGAATTGTACAAGAATACTTAGTTTTAAAAGAAATTTAACACATGATGTTGACCTGAAGTGTCAATGATGTACAAAACTTTGAGCTAGCTGCTATGTTCTTACAGGGGAAATACACATCTGAATTGTGCATATGCATGTCAATTCCCCCAGCATGTGCTCACACTCTTCTCAGCTCCAAAGACACCCTCACACTCAGACACATCCCCCTAATACCACTTCTGAAAAGAGACCTTCTGAAAACGATGCAGTGATTGCTGGGGATTAGGGGTTAAGGAAGCAAGGACCTCAGGTGTTCCCATATTTTGAAGGGGTTTCATGAAAGGAAAGAAACTTCCTCAACATGTCCCTCCTCTGCTCAAAACCCACCTCTGGCTCTCCACTGCTCTAGGACAATCGCCATACTTCCTATCTAGGTGTCACTGGGCCCCTTCCATCTTCCCATCTCTTTGTTTCCTTCCCAACCAACCTTCCTGCCTTGCAGGAATCCAAAGGCAACAGAGTCTCCCAACTCCATGGCTCAACAGACTTCATTCCTTCAGCTCAGATGATCTCATTCTGTCTCTGCAGCTGATCTTACTCATCCTTTGTGCCTCGGCTTAAATGTCCCCTCTTCCAGGAAGGACTCCTGAACCCTGCCCTCCAAGTCTGGGCATCTCCTTTGTGCACCTGTTATCCCCTTCTGATATTTGCCACCAGATGTCTTTTCAAAGGCCTAGAACTTTTTCGCCAAATGAAACCTTACACAGACATTCCTTACAGAAAACAATAGCTCATGGCTAACATTTATGCCACACACACACACACACACACACACACACACACACACACACATGCTAGTATTTATGGAATGTGCTAAGCACTTTATGTATATTATCTCCTGTAAGGATATATGGATGAAGTGGCAGTTGAGATTCCAGGCCAGGTCTAGAAAACAAGGATGACTAGTGATTATGACTTTCAATACAGTCACCAACTCCCCCCAACACAAACCTAGAAGTCTGTTTTCTCTTTGCAGGGAGATGCAACTAGAGATGTTGTACATTCAGCCATCCATGATCTCCAGTGTACTAGGCATTAGATAAAGGGAATCAGATACAGTCTATATCCTCCAAGAGCTCAGAAACCAAATAAGACAAGTTCGGGCATAAATAATTCTGGTAAAAGGGACAAAGGCCATCGCATTAAGACATCACCTCCAGAGCAGACTTGGAGAAGAGTGAAACCCTAACATATGCCCTGAATTGCCTTCGCATGGGTATGGAAACTGATGGGGCAAGGGAGAGATAAGAGTTTTACCTACTTCTACTAATTAAATCACTGTGTGGTTCCCAACTTGGGCAGGGGTTGCCAGTACCTAGTAAGTTATCCAGGCTGGAAGCTCTTTATCCAACATCCATCCAATCACCCAACCAACCATCCATTTTCCACTCATCCATCCATCCATTTATCTAACAGATCATCTATCTTCCAACTGATCATCCAACATCCATCTATCCAATCACTCACACTCAACCAGTCATCAATCCATCATCCATCCATCTAATCACCCATCCACCCATCCCCATCTAATCATCAATCCAACTAACTACTGAGCCCCAAATCTGTGCTAGTTACAGTGTTAGATACTGGTACACAGAAACTAACCAACACAGCCCCTGTCCTTGAGGAGTTCACAGTGCAGTGGAGGAGACACACAGGCCAATTCCAACACTGTGTGCCGAAGTACAACATGAAAAGTATGAATAAAGTATCATGGGAACAAAGAGAGCAAGGTGACTTGCTGTGACTGGGGTAAAGAGTCACCAAGGTGGGAATGTTTGACCTGGGGTCAGGGGATGAGCTGGTTAAGAAAGCTAAGCATCCCACACAGAGGAAATGGGATTATTGTGATAGCCCCCTACCTGGCCTCTCTGTTCCTGCCTTTAGTTTTCTTCTTAACATGTATCACTATCAAACACACTATGTATTTTATTTACTAGAATGAAAACTCCATGATAGCAAGACAGAGATTTTGGTCCTTTCCTCCTTATGCTCAGTGCCTAGAACAGTTCCTGTTACACAGCAGGCACTTTAGAAATGTTTGTTGGTCAAATAAATGAATGAATAAATGCTATGTGTCAGAAACCCTGAAAGAGCCTGATTTGTCTGGGGAACAATGACCATGCTCAGGGATCACAGACCTATGTCAAAATTCTGGCTCTGACCCCTCACTAGCAGTGTGACCTTGGACAACATACTCAACCTTAGTTTCTGTGTCTGTAAAATGGGGATAAAAATTTGTGCCCAAAGTGTTACTGAGGAAACCCTTGAGAACCAGATTGTCAGTAGGTAAAGTGTTTGGCACAGTGTCTAGGATCTTCAGTGCTCATATTCCCTCCAATGGAATGTCAGTCGCTCATGGGTGGGGACTGTGCCTGTCTTGCTCACAGCTGTAGCCACAGGTTCTAGCTAAATGCCAGATGCATAAAGGCACTCAAAAAACACCTGTGAATGAATGACTGTTAATAGATATAAGCACGAGGAGTCCTTTGTGGCAGGAGCAAGATGGGGCCCTCTTGCTGTTTGGGGGGGGGGCAAACAACCCATTCTGTATCTCAGGTCCATGGAGCCATTCAGGGCTTTGCCATCAGAGTCCCAGGCAAACACCGAGGAGGAGGGTTTCTGGGGATGCAGTGGACCATGACGGGAGTGTCGCCTTCAGAGTGGCCTCAGAGGCTGGCTCTAGGAGGGGGCTGGGAGATGACCTGGGACAAAGGGCACATGCTGGCCTGCCATGAGCAAGGAGAGAAGACGGATGGCTCTGCAGCCCGCTGAGATGGATAACTGAGCCTTGGCCGAGAGACAGACCGGGTTACCAGAGCCATCCATCACTCCCGGCACCGTATGTAAATTTCAGATGCCAAGATGTAGGGCAAATTATCCGAGGGCCCTGGCCAGGGGCGGTGCCTATGAGAAACAGTTCTCAACCAAGCTGGCTTTATTGAATTCCATCATCTAGGCCAGGATGATAGTTCACACTTGGGTCACAGAGCCCGTTGAGAGGACTGTGTCCAAACCGTGAGGCCCGGGTGTGTGGGCGAGGCTGCCAACAACTTCTTAGCAGACTCTCAGTGCAGTGATAACAATAATATAATAACTGTCCCATAGAGGGCTTACTAGGTCCATGTTAACTGGCACACAAAAGTTCATTTTATTTTCCCAACAGTGTTTGGCATGCAGTGGCTTCTCTAGAAACATCTACTGAGGGAGCAAATGAACGGTCCTATGATGCAGGTGCCATTTTACACAGGGTACCTGCAGAGAAACAAAGCCACTTGCCAAGGTCACACTTTCTTCTGCATTCTTTCCTCCGGCTGCTCATGGGGCTAACTTTCCCTTACCTGTTTGTCCCAGACAAGGACTCATGTGGCCTGAAGATCAGGAGTGTGGCTGGGCCTTATCAGTCTGTCTGTCCATCTCTTTGTCCATCTGTCCATCCACCCATCCATCCATCCAGTCACTCACTCATTTACTCAACTATAATTTAAGTGCCTAAAATGTGGCCCAGAACAAGTCAGACCCAAGTCCTGCCCTCACACAGTGTTTGGTCATGGAAGGCACATAGACAATTAAAATTGTGGTCCACAAGGCCTTCCTAGCAGCTCCCAAAGTTCTGGCTTCCAGAAAATCCAGTGGCAATTTGCTTTTAGCTGGAGGCAGGCCAAGAGCCCACATTCAGCAGGCAGAGTGGGTTTGAGTCCAGACGTTCTTACTTACTGGCTCTGTGAGTCTGGGCAGACCCCTGACCTCTCTGCATCTAGGATTTATTGCTGTAACATGAAGTCATGGCATGCCTTGTCTCTTAGGGGTGCAGGCAGGATGAGAGGCCTGTGGCTGGCAGGGGGTCCAGGGTGCAGGAGATGCTTGGGTGCTCAGGGGCTGGCTATTGAGGTGGGACCACTGCCAGCAGTGGGCAGCAGAGGGCAGCAACCTTCCCTGCCCTGGTACTAGGCTGAGGCCCAGGGTTGCAGTGGGGACATTTCTCTCATCAGCAAATACTGTCAGCTTGATCCAACCATTTCTCATCCTCTCTACTGCTGCCACCTGGGTGACCACAGGAGCCTCCTCACTTGTCTCCGCACTGCTGCCCTCACCCTCCTACAGTCCCTTCCCCACCCGACATCCACCGGGATACTGTTAAACCCAAGTCACACCCTGTCCCTCCTCTACTCAAAACCCTTCCACAGCTCCCACCTGACTCTGCATCAAAGCCAAAGTGCTCACCTCGATGTCAAGGTCCCACGTGACTTACTTCTGTTCTCACATCCTTCTACTCCCTCCTCACTCACTCTCCTCCAGCCACACGGGATCTTTGCTAGCTCTTGAACACATCAAGGACATTCCTACCACAGGGCCTTTGTATTGGCTGTTCCCTCTGCCTGAAATGCTGGGTTTTTGTTTTTGTTTCTGTTTTTATTCCACATGGGTCTTTTCCTTTCCTCCTCCAGGTCTCAGCTCTTACACTGCCTTCTCACAAAAGCCTGTCCTACCATCCTATTTAAAATAGCAAGCACCTCCTCCCTACCTCACCCATTCTTCTCTCTCTGCTTATTTCTCTAAATGGCACTTGTCATCAACACATTTATGTGGTTACTGCTCTATTTATTTATTGTCCATTTCCACTAGCCACCCTCCTTGAATGTCAGCTCCAGAAGGACATGGGCTTTGTCTGTTTGGGCCACTGCTGTATCCCTGATGCTTGGTACATAGTAGGTGCTTAACACTTGTTGATTGAATGACTAAAGGAACAAATGAACAAATGAAAGACGTGCTGGCCAATCCCGGCACCAAACCTCCCCACCCCCCCACAC
>NW_020174645.1:7632804-7731285 GCF_003031525.2 Neophocaena asiaeorientalis asiaeorientalis | reverse complement strand
ATCAGCCAGAAAAACAAGCCAGTTCCTGCTGCAGATGGGACCTGGAGGTGGCTGTCCTTGAGAGAGGATGCCAATCAAACACCTAATTATCTCGCCACGAACCCGGGAGCCACATCTGATCACTTCCTCCTGCCCTTGATTGCTGCTTTATATTCCGGAGTTCTCAGATGTAAAACCTTGAGGCACCAGGAAAATAGAGTAGCCCCGCCCCCACTCTGGTGGGTGTCAGATGAGGGGCCAGGGACCCCACGTACCACCTCTTAGGGCTAATACATCTGGTCCAGCTGGGTGAGCTGGCTGGGCAGCTCCTCTCTATGCTCTTCCCTCTCCTCTGTTGAAAAAGGGAGAGGGGGTCACATCAAGGAATCACTCATTCACTCATTTCAGTGTTTATTGAGCACCTACTCTGTGCCAGGCACTTGTTAGGGGCCACAGTGGTGGTTACTCATCATATCACAGGAGCTAAGGGCTTGCTACGTGGTGTCAACTTTTCATGCCTTGGCTCAGCTCCTCTCCTAACCCCTTCTACAGATGGGGAAACCCAGTCTGAGAGAGATACCACTCACCCTAGATAACCGTCGGGCAAAAGCAGAGCAGGGCCTTGAATCCTGATCCCCTCTTCTCCAAACCATGGCACCAACGCTGAAGTCTGTGCCATTTTAACATCTTTTTCAAATTCATTTCTCTGAGTAGCCTCTTTTTTAGGGTGCGGGAGGAGACTGGGTGTTGCAAGCTCTGTGGAAACCTCAGAAAGCTGTGGAAAAATTTACTGGTGTACAGGGCTAAGGCACACAATCCAGGTGGGGAAGGAAGTGCCTGCTCGGTGTTAGGTGGGGGTCTAGGAGCATCGTGGACCTCAGTGGTGGGAGACAACGGTCACACAAGTGCTCATACGGTGTCCTGGGGAAAGCACACAGGGAGAGAGCTGCAGCTAACAAAAGAATATGGGCACCGGGCACCTGGGGGAAGGCATCGGAGGAGGAAGGACCCATGGGCAAGGGCATGGAGGATGGAAAACCCGGGCTGTGCTGGGGAGTGGCTGACCACCTAGATGCGTATTAGGGACTCATGGGGATTGGGGTTGGAAAGCCATGAGGCCAAGGCAAGAAGGAACTGGGAGCCACAGAGGACAGTTGAGCAGAAGTGGGCACTTGCTTCAGGCAGCTCTGGGAAGCCTCACAGGCAGAAAGGTGAGGGCAACAGGCAGAAGAGAGAGGTGATAGATTTTAGGGACCCAATGGAAAGGAATTAATGCCATTTGGCAGCTGGGAGGATCAGCCAGAGGAGGCTGAGAGCAAGAGGGAGAGAGAAGGCCCTCAAATGAGGGGCAGCTGGGCACACTAAGGAGTGCTTCACACCAGGAGTCCTTGGGCCCTCCATTGCTTGTTTCCTAACTTGCTGTTGACTTTGGCAAGTGACAGACCTCCCACTGCCCACTGTTTTATTAATTAAATGAGGCCCAGGATGTCTGAGGGGGTACTGAGAGGACCTAAAGAAATTTGTAGATACAATTTCTCCCTAAACAAATGGGAGGAATTAGTGTTTAATAAATGCTCTGGGGAGTCTAGTTTATAAGTATGAAGACAAATATTTTTTAAAGAAAAATATTTTGTAGGGGTGACAAGGAGGAAAAGGGAGCCAGAGTTCAAACTAAATGCCACCCATTTCTGCTGTTGTTCCTAACCTGCAGGGGTAACTCCTTTAAAGCCAGTCCTAATTTGGCTGCGACTCACATTCCTCGACTATTCTTTTTAGGGTTAGAAGACATTTGCTTGAGTGACACCATCTCCAGGAGGGAGTCCCAGACTGAATAAGGGATGCCCAGGCAGGGTCACCTGAGGGTCCCTATAAGCCTCCTACTAATCAGACAACCCCATGACTGAGTCCCTTGTCCCAGCGTGTCCCCAACACCTTGATAAAAAGTCTAATCCAGGGTGCAGGTCTTATTTCACGTCAAGCTGCATAAGGTCCTTGATATACAATTCTTCCACTTCCAGTGAAAGGGAGAGAAGGGATGGGGGAGAGGAAGAGGAAAGACTACATTTTATTTTTGAATCAACATCCCTTTTTATCTACCTGTATTTTATTAAAATGTTTATCATCCACATAATGTGAAGTTCTCATGAAGCCAACTTTAATTACCTGAAACTGCACCCAGGACCCCTGACTGCCTTCTTGGCACAGTAAATAAAGTGATGGACAGGAATGCTACATGGCCAGGCACTGACCCAACCAGGAAAGTTCAGGGACAAGACATTAATCCTTTCTGCAAAAGGGGGACTTCCCTGGTGGTCCAGTGGTTGAGAATCCACCTGCCAATGCAGGGAACATGGGTCCGAGTCCTGGTCCAGGAAGATCCTACATGCCGCGCAGCAACTAAGCCTGCGCGCCACAACTACTGAGCCTGTGCTCTAGAGTCCATGAGCCACAACTACTGAGCCCGTGTGCCACAACTACTGAAGCCTGCGCCTGGAGCCCGTGCTCCGCAACAAGAGAAGCCACCACATTGAGAAGCTCGCGCACTGCACCAAAGACCCAAGGCAGTCAAAAATAAAAAAATAAATTATAAAAAAAATTTTTAAGAAGGGGGTGTCCTTTCCTCTCCCCCAAACCACAAAAGGCCATGTCCCAAAACAACACAGATGAGACCTTTCTCTCCAAATGCTCTCTCCCCAGACCCAGGGAGACTTTCATCTCTGTATTTGGAGGCATAACAGAATTTCCCCCTATCTACAGACACACAGACAGTCTGTACAGAATTGAATTCTTACTGTACTTATTGACTAAGAGAAAACTCGAGAATGACAGACTGGCCTATCCTAGACCAGGGACTTTCTTTCTCCAGGGCCTAAAGAGGCCCAGGACACAGGATACTCATATTCCCAGCATTGGGCCTAGATGAAGACTTAGGAATGCGGGCTGGGTTCGAATCCTGATCCTGCCACTCTCTAGCTGGGAGATCCTAATGCCTGAGCCTCAATTTCCTGACCTGAAAAATGGGTATGATGCTTGTGAGCATCATCTCAGCTAGAGATGGGGGTTGGACACCAAGCTGAGCTACCTAGAAGAAGTACCGAGGAACAGTGCAGATCACTGGGATGGTAGCAGCTCTGCAGCCGTGGGTTCAAATCTTCCCTGTTACACTTGCTAGCTCTGATCTGGCCACATCACTGCACTTCTCTGGGCCTCAGTTTCCCCACCTGCAGCATGAGGATAATAATAATACTAAATGAATCTCAGGCACGTCTCACTCTTCAATATCTCTAACTGTCCAGAAATAATAACCGCCCCTGCCTCCGCCTTCGTCCAAGCTGCCATCGTCCCTCGCCTGGACTATTTCCGGGGCCTCTTTCCTTCCCTCCCAGCTCCCGCCCTTACCTGCTACAGTCCAATTTCCAGGCAGCTGCTGGAGTGTGCTGTTCAAAACGTGAATCAGCTCTTGCTTCTCCCTGGCTTGAAACTCTTCCATGATTTATTTGCCATGGGCTTAGAGTGGAATCCAGACTCCCCCACACTGGGGTCTACAGGGTGTGGCCACTGCTCAAGGTTCCAGTTTTATGTGGGCTGACATCTCTCCTCAACTCAATGCACTCCAGCCCCTCCGATGGCTTCTATCCTCCAGCATGCCAGCATCTCTCCCACCACTCAGGGCATTTGCCTGGGCAGTTCCCTTTATCTGTCATCCCTTCCCATCCCCCTAACTCTGGCACCTCCTTAGTGGGGTCCTCCCTGCCCTCACCCCAAACTCTAAAGTAGATCCATCCCCTCCCTGCTCCTTTTTCACAGAGCATTCACCAGCATTTGCAAAGACAAACTAAAACTAAAAGCTCCAGGAGGGCAGGACTTGTGTCTCTTTTGTTCTCTGTATTTCCAGCACCTGGGATTATGCCTGGTATAGAGGGAAGCTTAATAGACACTTTTTGAATGAGTATTCACTTCACTGAGTTTCTCTGCACATCAAATGAATATAATGAATATGAAGAGACTCTGATAGCCAGAAATGCTTCGCACAAATAAAACAAAAATAACAATTCCTTAAGAATGGAAATATCTTACTTTGGGGCTTAGAGGCAGGAAAGAAAGAGTGAGAATAAGGAGGAAAGAGAAGAGAAAAGCAAGAATGGGAGAAAATTCAGGATTAATGAGGTGGAACTAGTGTGTTCCCCCCACCCCCAAAGGCCATTTGGGGTGTTCTCCCACCACCCCGGGAGGTGCACTGACGCCTGACATGTTAGCACGTCCTGATATTTTAGGGCCTGGGAGAATTACTTGCATGAAAAGCCATTCACATTTTAAAGCTGTATTTTCGCTGTGTGAACCGCAGCAGCGGGGTCCCTTCAGGCAGATCGGCTCAGGGCGGGTGGTGGGAGGTGGGTCGGCCTGGCTGACCCCGCCAGTGCTCATCCATTCCACACCCGCCTCCAGAGACCGCAGAGCAGCCCGTGATGCAGCATGTTCCTGTTGAGATGAAGCACTTGTTCGAGGAGGGGGAAGCCATCTCTGCCCTCACACAAAACAGGTCACTGCTGACATTGAACCCGATGTTGTTTTCAAACCACACTTTCTAAAGGAGAGTGTCTGTTGTTCTTTCCGGGAAACCTCACGTTGCTTACATCCTGCTCATCAGCATGCCGATGGCATTCACTGCTTCATTCATTCATCAAACATGTATTTGAGTGCCTACTCTGTGCCAGGCACTGTTCCAGTCGCTGAAGATCTAGCAGTGGCGGCAGTAGACAAGGTCACTGCCCGTGTGGTACTGACAGTCCCGCACCTTATCTTTCACAGACGAAGGTGTGGAGTCAGGGTTTACATGGCATTTATACAACCCTGGGGACTGGACAGAATAACAACAACAATAAAGATAACAATAAAGGAAGGAGATACTTTTTTGCCCATACTAAGAGGCAGACACCATGCTAGGGGATTTATGATCATTCTTCTCTGAGCCTTACAAGAGTCCTTCAAGAGTCATGTTACTACTCCATTGTTTTGGTTGAGGAAACAGGCTCAGAGAGGACAGGTCACCTGTCCTAGGTCACAGACACAGTAAGTGACAGGGCTGTGATTTGAACCTGGGCACTCCTGGCTCCAGAGCCCATCCATGCTCTTCTCCTGACCCTACAGTGTACCTCGACATAAATCCACAGCACAACTTCTGGTGCTTCCCTCTCGGCCCTGAGATACTATGTACTATCTAGGTGCAATATTCCAGGACACATGCAGCCCTGAAGCCCTAGCTTATCCCAGCCAGGTAGGAATAAAAGAGTTGAACTCTGATCAATCCTTGGAAAGGTTCACTGAGGACCTAGAACATACTGAGCAGTGATCTTGAACTTCCAAGTACTGCATTGTCCAATGCGGTAGTCACTTGCCTTGTGAGGTTCTTTAAATTTCGTACATCTAAATGAATTTAAATGAAATACAATTACAAATTCAGTTCCTCAGTCTCACAAGCCATATTTTGAGTGCTCAATAGCCGCAGGTGCTAGGGGCTACCATATTGGACAGTTCAGATATACATCGTTTACATTATCATAGAAAGTTCTATTGGACAGCACCGACTTTAGAACATCTAAGATGTGCGGTTTTGTCTCAAGAGTCCATGCCCCCACCTGCCATTCATCTCTTCAAGCTCCAACGGCTCCCAGAATTCCCAGTCCAAACCCTGATTGAAACTGAGGACCCAAAATGCATACTCAGATCTCCAGAAGACATGACTAAATGCTGGCAAGGACGTGGAGCAGTTGGCACCCCCACACACTGCTGGTGGGAATGTAAAATGGTAGCCACTTTGGAAGACACTTCGGCAGTTTCTTAAAAAGTTAAACATAAGTTTGCTTTACAACCCAGCAATTCCACTCCTCTACCCAAGAGACTTGAAAGTGTATGTTCACACAAAGACTTGTGCATGTGTGCTCAGAGCAGCACTATTCACAACAGCCAAAAAGAGGAAACAATCTATATGTCCGTCAACTGGTGAATGGATAAGCAAAATGTGGTCCATCTATACAATGGAATATTATTTACCAATAAAAAAGAGCAAAATACTCATACCTGTTACAACATGGATGAGCCTTAGAAACATAATACTAAATGAAAGACATCAACACAAAGACCACATACTGTATGATCCCATTTATATGAAATGACCAGAAAAGGCAAATCTATAGATATAGAAAGGAGATTCATGAAGTCCTGGGGCTAGGAGTGCAATCAGGAAGATCTTTTTGGGGTGATGGAAATGTTCTAAATTTGGGCTGTGGTGATAGTTGCACAGCTCCATAAATACTAAAAATCACAGTTGGGTACACGTATAATAGGTAAATTCTATTGTACATAAATTATACCTCAATAAAGCTGTTTTAAAAAAAGTGAAAAGAAATCAGGAGGTGGGGAAAGCTATGTTCAGCTGCCTTGTAAAATCTTAAAGCTCACGCTAACTTTCCTTTCAGAGCCCTCTTCATCTTTGCATTGGACCATCATGACAATGAGGAACATTTATGGACAAGTCACTGGGTATCAGGTTCTGTGATCAGCATTTTACCTGAAGTGGTTATGAGTATCCCCATATTACGAATGGCAAACCTGAGGGCTCAGAGAAGGTACTTCCCTGGCTTAAGGATACAGCATGGTGAAACCAGGCTTCGAACCTGGGTCTTTCTGTCCTGCCTCTCGCAGTCCACAGGACGCTGCATCCAATTCTCCCAGTGATGCTGGAGGGAGCTCAGAAGAACAGACTCCATGCTGTTCCCTTGAAACCTCAAGCTGGTGGCTGGTGCCCGTTCCTTGTGCCACCTGACACTCCGTTGGCCAAGACCCATGGTCAGTTTTATTTGATTTCTATTCTAAAGCACTGTTTTGCGTGTTTCTTTTTTTTCCCCTAGGGGTTTATAAACTCTGTCTTTTCTCTATCAGGTTGAAACTTAGAATACAGGTTGTCAGCCAACATGCCAGGCATTTTTCTAAAAATAACTCAAATTGGTTAAGCCATTTTTAAGCGATAGAACAGTCAGGGGAGGGAAAAAAAGTTGCTGGGCAGGAAGAGGGAGGAATTTTAAAGGTGGTCTCAGATGCTTTTTTTGAACAGCTTTAAACTAAACGTCTTGTCTGATTGAGATGGACGTGGACCGGTGACCGCAGCTACAGACCATGGGACAGAATGTGGTTTCCTCTGGTGCCTCAGGCCTCAGATTGGCTGCTGAGGGTGGGCATTTCCTTGTGTGTGGGTCACCAGAACATCTCATGTAGAGGGATGAAGAGGAAAGGACAGAAGGGGTGAGGGGAGAGGGGGAACGGTAGAGAACAGGACTTTCTTTAGGAATTGGGGGGAAATGGGAAGGGGGAACCCAAAGGGCAGACATACCAAGGGTGGAGTTTGCTGTGCTCTCTGTAGCAGGACCACTAGGTGTTGAGGGTCTTCTCAAAATGGACCTGCCCCATTAAGTCAAACTCACCTGAACGCACGTTCATTCAATGTGCTTCAAGCACCCACATCAGGAAAGAGGCTGACCTGTTCCCAGCAGACTTCACAGGGCTTACAGGTGCAGGCCGGGGTGACATCAAGAAATGAAGGGCTGGGGGGCATAACAAATGGGAAACAAGTGTCCCAGAGAAAGGGGGCAGCTATACTCAGCTCTGGCTGATTGGTGCCACAGAGGATTGTGGGCTCAGTGGGTCGGAGGGTTTGGTTCTACAGAAAAGCCCAAATCCAGATTTTTAATTTGAAAATATCCCGATTTTTAATTGTTGGCAACAAATTCAGAAAAAAATTTAACAGCACACTCTGTGCCAAACAAAACAGATTTACTGGGGGATTTGGACCCTGGCCTGCCAGTTTGCAAACTCCAGTCTAGCCTGTTAATTACCAGGGATGAAGAGAATAATAATAACAACGATGGCTTACATCTACAGTGCACTTATGACGAGCCTGGCCCCGTGCTAAAACAACACTGTGAGGCGGGTGTTGTTATTATTTCCTTTTTACAGAGGAGCACATCGAGGTACAGAGAGGTTAAGTCATTTGCCCAAGGTCACACAGCTGCGGTGGCAGGGCTGGATTCCAGCCAGGAGTCTGGCTCCAGAGCCTTACAATTTCCTCGTGGTTAAAGCAAGCTGGGTGGCCAGTGGTATGACATGTCCATGACATCCTGTGGAATCTGAGACCCCTGGAGATGAGGGGGTCCTTAACATTCCAGTTCATTACCCCCACCTCTTAAAAAACCTGTCCCCCAGAGAGGTTGGGGAGGCTGATAGAAGCCTCCAGAATGTAGGTTTCTGCTCACTGGTCACTCCATCCTGGGACTGCCCCAGCCAAACTGGTCCTAGAAGGTCTTCAGGAGGATGTGTGCTGCTTCCCAGATGGGCGCCATGCGCCTGTGCCCGCTGCCCACTGGAGTCAGCTCCCCCAGCCCCCAGAACCTAAGGAGAGGGGCAGAGCCGACTGCCCTCTAGCCAGCATGAGGTCCCCAGGCCTGGCTGGCTCGCTGCCCCCCACACCTCCAGTTCCTTCCTCCCAGGATCCCAAACAAGGAGCCTGTTCACAGCAGGGTGCTCATTACCATTTGCATCCCGCCTTTATCCAGCAGATGTGCGCTGTTACAATAGCAAGAGAGAAAATAGAAAGAAATTTCGGAATTTGTTCTCCAAAGATATTCAAATTAGTTAATCAAGGGGCTTCTTATTGCTTCTCCTCCCCCCTCAACAGCTATCCATGAAGACAACTGATCAGCTGCTAATAACTGATTACACTTCACAGTGTTTTCTCATGCCCATTACCAGAGTGTTTAAAGACATTTTGCAAAGTTCTAATTATTTCAAATTGTTCCACTGTAGAAAACACCTTGGAGCAGTCGGTTGTTGGCTATGCCTGGGATGCTTGTGCTGTGTCAAAGGGTACTTGGAGGCAATGGTCAGGGGCCTGGGTAATCCCATACCCACCTCTCTCCTGGACTCCTGCATCTCTCTTCCCTCCCTCTAATCCCTTCTCCACACAGCCACTAGGATGCTGTACTCCAACCACCATCCCTTAACGGTAAGCCAGGTCCGAACTCCTTAGCACACACCTCCTTCACTTATTCACTCATTCATTTTGTCATTTAACACAGCAGTTCTCCAACTTTTGTTGTCTCAGGACCCTTGTATACACTTAAAAATGACTGAGGCCCTCAAAGAGCTTTGTCTACATAGGTTATAGCAATCGATATTTACCGTGTTCAAAATTAAAACTGAGAAATTTTTAAAGCACAAGCATATACAGGCACACACTCCGTTAGCTGTCAGAATGATGACATCATCACACATCCTGTAGCTTCTGGAAAATTCCACCGTGCGTTCTCTCACAAGGCACATGTTCGATTAAAAGCTGGGCTGTGGAGGTGCTGTGAGTGCAGGAGTGAAGCAGATGGAGAATTAATTCAGGCTCCCACAGAGATGCACATGGACACAGGCAGCTCGCCTCCCTCTCTACTGCCTCCACTCCGCCAGGCTGCAGGCCTGGGATCAACCACCCTCAGAGGTGTGTCTTTGTGAAGACACAAGGGATCTGTGGATCTGCTAATAATGCCAGGCAGCTCTCTGGATGTCCAAGAAAGACGAACTAATCTAGTGGTCAAAAACATCAGCGGTGAAAAGATGTCAAAGGAATGTCAGGGTTAAGTGGACGCCCTGGCTTGAGCAGTTGGGGTCGTGGGGAGGGGCAGTGGTGGAGGAATGTCGACCATGAACATGGGGAGAGCCCCTGACCTAGGAAGCTCAGTGACAAGAGTGTGAGTGTGTAAATGAACAAGAAGCTCAAGGGACGATCCTTCCTGTGACACCCTAAGTTGACTATGACGGGCCAAATGGGAATCTCTGTCTTCATCCCCTGCATTTCTAAGCGATAACTGTTGAATTAAAAAGAACAGGTGAAATAAGAGTGAACAGGCAAAGCCACAGAGTGGGAGAAGGTTTATGCAACTTAACTAATAAAGGATTGTGTCCAGAATCCAGAACTCCTAAAAGGAGAAATGACCTAACAGAAAAATGGGCAAGAGACTTGAACCAGCCCCTCCCCAAAGAGGAGATCCTAATACCAACGAGCACATGAGAAGATGCTCAACCTCACTGTCATGAGGGAAAGGCAAATTTAAACTAGGAGATACTTCTACATACCCACCAGAATTGCTGAAATGAAAGACAGTACCAAGTGTCGGCAAGGATGTGGGGCACCGGACCTCTCATACACTACCGGTGGGGTGTCAACTGATATCTGGGAAAACTACTTGGCAGTGTCTACTAAAGTTAAACATATGCTGCCCTATGACCAGCAATTCGACTCCTGGGCACCTACGCCAGAGAAATATGTTCACCAAAACAGAGCCTCACTATTCAAAGCATGGGCACAGACCAGCAGCATTGGCTTCACCTGAGAACTTGCAACAGATGCAAAAACTCAGGACCCCCCCCCACACCTTCCGCTGCCCTCGCCCCGTCAGACCTACTGAACTGGGGGTCTGTACTGTAACAAGATCTTGAGGTGATTCATGAGTACCTTAAAGTTTGAGAAGAACTGGTCTGCAGTGTTCACAGCAGCACTATTCATAACAGCCCCAAACTGGAAACTACCCAAATGCCCATTAACAGTAGAAAGGCTAAATCTGCAATATATCCACCCAATGGAATACTACATTACGGCCAGGAGCGTGAATGAACTTCAACAGCAAACAATATTGATAAATCTTATAAAAGTCATGTTGAGCAAAAGAAGCCAGATGCAGCAGAGTACACACTGTATGATCCCATTTATACAAGGTACGAAAACAGACGAAACAAACCCATGCAAATCAGGAGTCAGGAGAGTGGTTGCAGCTGGAGGGCAATGGAAGGAGTATAAGAGATGCTTCTGGGTGGCTGGGGATGTTCTGTTTCTTGATCTCAGTGCTGGTTCTATGGGTATGTTCAGTTGTGGCGAGTCATGGAGCTGCACCCTTACAATCTGTGCACTGGTCTGAATGGATGTTCGGCGGGGGAGGGAGGGAGGGGGAGAGGCAGGAGGAGGGAGGATCGGCTATTTTCCTTCCATCCAAAATACTCTTGAATCTGCCCATGTCTTGCCATTTCTGCTGCCACCAAGCCCCCATCACTGCTTGCTTGGACTGCTGCAGTAGTCAGTCATGGGTCTTCCTCTGTCCCTCCTTCCCTATGATCAGTTCTGCCACAGCACCCAGGGGCACTTTCACAAACATGAATCAGATCCCATTATTCCCACGCTGAAAACTGCAGTGACTTCCCACTGCTCTGGAGGCTGAGGTCTCAGATTTTGCCCAGGGCTGGTGTGATCTGGCCCTGCCCACCTCTCTGCCCTCATGTCTCTTGCTTTCTGTGTTCCAGCCACTCTGCCTTTCATTGGCCAAGCATAAGACTACCTCAGGTCCTTTGCATCTAATGTTCCCCTTGCCTGGACCTCTCTTCCTCTAGATTTTCCTATAACTGCTCCTTCAGGCCTTCCCTGACCATCAGGCCTAAATGGGACCTTGTTCTTATTCTCGCTTGGTCCCTGCTGGCTTCCTTCACGGCACTCTTGATATGCCTCTGTTTGCTTGTGTCTTGCCATCTCCTCTGCTCAACACTGATGGCAGGGTCCATATCTGTCCTGGCCTTTGCCTGTGACAGCACCTGGCATACACCGTGCCTGTCTCCTCGGGCAGAAGGAAAAGAGCTGGGCTTCCCTCCCACTGCTTCTCTTCCCCATATTCCACAATCCTCTTCTTCCTCCACCATTTCTCACCCACTCTTTATTTCTGACGTTGTGGATACTTTGTGTTAGTAACCTATTTAGTGAGGTAGAATATCCATTGAGAAATATGTACACAGTAGGTGCTCAATAAATACTTGAAGGAATAAGGGAAGAGAGGGGCTCAAGCACTCAAAGACATATTTATCAAGCATTCCCAGGCACCTCTTGGTGTTCAGTTGTCATTGATTTTAATGGCTGTGCCACAGTCTGACTGGCCCACTTAAGGTTTTGAAAATATGTCCTTGAGGGACATAGGAAAATGAGACCAATGCCAAGTTTAAATATACTCAGTGAAAATACTAGATCAATAGCTTTCAGGTTGTGGGGTGACTGGCAGCTGTGCCCACCCAGTGTTGTTGAACCTACGCCCCTCAGCCAACCTGAGCCAGGGGCAGCTTTGCCCTGGGAAGTGGGGTGGTGTGGCCAGTGGGGGGCTCAGTGAAAGGTCTGGGGGTCACCTGGGCCTTCTGAGAAGGACTGGAAATGGCTTTTAGAGGCTCCAGCCACCCACAAGGGCTCAGCCCTGGAAACAGTGGGCTGTCTCAAGAGGGTGGGATGATTGCCAATGTTGCCAGCACCTGTCCTGCACACCTACTTCATGGAAACTGTGAAAATGGACTGTGATTCCCTCATGGCAGGTGAGGAAACTGTCAAGACCCCCAGGGCTAACTTGAAGCGTTCCAAGGGCTAGAGGTGGGACAGTCTGAGGATCAAGAAGGAAAGTAATTTCAATGGACTGAAATCCATCAAAGGGGATGGATTAATAATAGCAGGAGTTTATAATAACACCAAACACAAAACCAAAAAAAACCCTTCACTGGTCACATTGGAGAATGCTGGGGAACCAACTCACTGTTTTGAAATTTGATAAACAAAAGGGAAGAATCAAACTTGCATTTTTGCCTTTCCTGCAGTCTGCACCCCAGAGTGGCCAAACAGCAGAGAAGTTTCTCTCAATAGATACATTCCAGCTAGTAAACAGAAAGGAATGACAGAATTAGAGCACTGCCAGCTGGAGGCCCCTGAGGAGACCTGAGTCACCCTGCTGAACTCTGACAACACTCACTCATTCCACCAAACACCTACTCAGTGCCAGGCACTTTTTTCATTTAATCCTCAACTCTACAGGGTGATACTGTCTCCCTGTTCATACACAAGGAAGCTAAAGCATAGAGAGGTCAAATTACTTACCTAAGAGCACACAGCAAGTGAGAGGCAGAGCTGGGATTTGAACCCGGGTAGCCTGGTTCCAGCATCCAAGCATTTAGTCACAAGCCTCTACCACTTCTCTGAAAAAAACTCAGTAGCATCGTGGGTGGGAGCTTGGGCATCAGGGAAGCATGTGGCCACAGCCATCAGCAGGGCCTATGAAGGCTTCCAGGAGGCAGCACCAATTAATGCCTTCTAGGTGGATGTGACCCTATTCATTTTATAGTGTCGGCTAAAGAAGACTCAGAGAGGGTATGTGACTTATACCAGGTCACACAGCCAGGATGCCAGGCCTACTCTTATCACTGTCATCCCCCACCTCTGGGATGGACCTCTGCAGGTTGAGCCCAGTAGTGAGGAAGCAATCCAGTCCCTAGTCACATGGAGAGGGAGCCGTGGAAGCTGCTTACAGCCAAAACCCAGTGCAGACACTGTGTAGAAGACTGATGCCTCAAATGACCCACCCCAGCCTGTCTTGCACAGACAAGGCCAACTCCAGGTACCATCAACCTGGGGGGTTCCTCTCAGAATTGGGGGCACTCAGGGCTGGTGAGCCCTAAGGCATCCCAATTCCCACCCAGACATCTACCTTAACAGCAATGGGAGCCACTGAAATGCGTTTAAGTTTGAAGATGGGGAGAGAGAGAATAAAGCAGGGAAGAAAATAAGGGGGGTGTTGGGGGGTAAGCTGCAACTTCAACAGAGTGGCCAGGAGACATCTCATAGGAAAGGTGACTTTTTGGCAAAGCCCTAAAGAGGCTGGAGAGTCAAGCCATGTGATCATCTGGGGGAAGAGCCTTTTACTGAGAGGGAACAGCAAGTGCAAAGGCCCTGAGGCAGCAGAAACATGCCTGCCGTGACTGAGGAGGCCTGGCGAGCAAAAGAAGCATGGGGCCTGACACAGTTTTCACAGAATCCTGCTGCCTGTTGTGTGAATATGGATTCCTAGCCAAGGGCACTGAAAACATCCACAGCAGGAAGCAGGGAGCACAGATAACATTACCAAGAGTAAAACACGAGCGAACACCTAGATAGCCCAGGCTCTGTGCCTGGCATATTCTAAGCACATTTATGCATATTAATGCATGTATACCTCTCAGTGACCTGCTGGTACACACAATCACCACTGCCACTTTACAGAGAAGAAAACAGGCCCAGAGAGGGCAAGGCTGCCCAAGGTCACACAGTTGGCATGTGTTGGGGCTGGGAGGCAAATCCAGGGACTCTGGCTCCGAATTCCATCTCCTTACTCTACACAGCCATGAGGCCCACTCCATGGAGTCCCCACCTCTCTTACAGTGAATTTGGGCCTGGCTGGGATTTGCTCAGTTCACTTGGTCCTGTCCAGCCACAAGACCTTTGCTCGTGCCATTCCCTCTGCCTGGAACACCCTTTCCGCTCTCAGCCCCACTACCTAACTCATGTTCTGGGTCTCAGCTTCAGTGTCACTGCTTCCAGGAGCCCCTGTCACTGCTCAGGCTCGCTGAAGCCTCTCTGAAATGATGGTCTAACAGCACCTCGTCTTCCCCATCAGGGACCTTATGATACTTTATATGCATCTAGGTCTCAACTGCAATGTCCACCGCCCGGAAGGCAGGGCCTGGGTCTGCCACCTGCCTTCCCTTTACGCTCGGCACCAGCCCAGTGCACAGAGTCAGTCCCCGTAAGCATTACCTGGCTAGGCCCTTCATGGTGACAGTAGCAACTCTTAGCTGATGTAGGGAGGGACAAATAAGAGGACAAGAGAGAAAAGACAGAGACAGAATGAGAAAGAAAGGGAAAGAGAGGAGAATAAGAACCAAGAGGGAAAAGAGAAACAGAGGAAATGAGAGGGAAATTCAGAGACAGGGAGAGGGCGGGAGGGAATACACAGCTCCTTAACTGCCCCGACATCACGGACAGCTGCCAGGATGGGCGCTGTGGAGTAGACACGGGTGACAGGCAGGTAACACTAAACCCCCCACTCTGTCCCCCCTCTCTGGGCTGAGCTGGTGACCAGGCCCCATTACAGAAGCTGTGACCATCGGGAGCCAGGCCTCTGGAGAGGGATCCACTATTGAGCCTTGCAGGCTAATGAATTCAAGGGCATTACTGAGTGTAAGAGGCCCCCTGCCCTCCCTTGCAGGGCTCAGGGAGCCACTGACATCCTGAGCACTGCCATGGAGGGCTCTGGGCCCAGCAATGCCATAAACAGTGCCTCCTTTTAGCCTCACACTGGTAACGATAACCACTAATAACCATGGGTGGCACAGACCAGGTTATCGTTTATGTGTACAATCTTGCCAACACTTGTTACCGTCCACTTGTCACCATTTAACAGATGAGAAAACTGAGGCACAGAGAGTTGCTATCGCTTATCTAAGATCAGCTTATTTTAGTAAGTAACAGAGCCAATATCTGCTCCCAAATCTGATTTCCAAGAATCCAAGTTCTTCCATTCTACCAGCATTTTTAAATAGTAAAATTTTTACACTACTAAAGTAACACATACATATGATAAAAACTGCATTAGCACAGAAAGATTTAATGTTAAAACGTCTTCTTTCTTCACCATTATTCTGTGTCCTTTCAAAGATATTCCATTCACATTCAAGCATATATGTGAGCATAATCTATCTCATCTTTTGCTTCACTCAGACACAGCATGCTACATACCATGTTCTGCAACCTGTCACTTTCACTGAATTCATTTTGCTTTCTCCTTTTATCATAGAGTATCTGTCTTCTTTTTACAGCCATGGAGTCTTTTTCTGAGTGGAGATGCTTTATTTTATGTGTCTGGCCCTCACTCATGGACACTTAGGTTATTTCCAGGCTTGGATATTACTATGATGCTGCACCGACACACTGAGGGCTTCCTCCTGGTTGCCCCTGTGTGGGTGAACCTAAAGAACAAGTTCTGCGATAAAGAAGGGCCAAGTCACAGTGCGGGCACATCTGTGTGACAGATGCTGCCAGCTTGTCCTCCGAAGGGGCTGCATTGATTGTTGCTCCCACCAGCCACATGAGGGATTCACTTCTCCCCACAGCCATGCTGAGACTACCAGCCACACTTTTATCACAGGATCAGGACAGTGGGGATGGGAAAGGGAAAAGGAGAAGGGACACGCACAACTGGAGTGTTTCCAGAAGAGGATGACAACGGGTGACAAGGAAGATGTCAAATGTGCTGGGGACTTGCTCTGTGATTTCAGAGAGGTCACTTGACACCTCTTTCCCTGGCCTGCAATTCTCCTTGGGCCAAATGGCCTTGTTAGTCACAAATGTTCACTGGGGGTGTGGGTGTCCCCGAACGCCTTAGACCAGTGATCATCACTGCCATACAGCCTGTGCCAGGTACTGTGTGTGGGCTGACGCGTATCACCTCACTTCATCCTCACGGTCACCTTGAGAGAGAGGTACTATGATCAGTAGCTATCTGCAGACTGGGAAATTGAGGCCCAGAGAGGTTCAATTGCTTATCCAAGGTCACACAGAGGTAAGAATGTGACGACCCTGGGATTTAAACCAAGGTCTACTCAACTTCACGGTTCAAACTCAACCACCATGCTGTCCTGGCCCAAGGCTGTCTGGCTCTCAGCCAGGTCACCAGTGAGCTCACCGTGCCTCCTGAGACCCCATTATTGCTTCTCCCTTTGGCCAGACCCTGCAACCCTGAGTGTTCCTTGCCTGGAAGTTTCCTAGTGACCTCAGACTGGCTCCTCTAACTGAAAGGACTGGAGGCTGAGCACAGCTCTGTGCCCATAAGAACGAAGCAGGAGCTGCCACCAGCAGCCCTGGAGGCCCAAACATCAGGCCTGCCCATGGAGGTCACTGAAATTTCTCTACTTATCCCCTGGAGAGGTGACCTGGCCCTGCCATTCTTGGCTATCGAGGAGCCCAGGTGAGTCCCTACTGGAGGTGTATGTCCATCCATCAATCCACCCATCCATCCATCTACTCATTTATTCATTCACTCAACAGATATAAATATCTGTTGAGTGCTCTCCATTGACGTTAAGAGCCCAGACTCCAGAAACCAACCTAAACTTGACTTCCAGCCTCACACACCTCTTAGCTGTGTGACCTTGGTCAAGCCACTCAATGTCTGTGAGCCTCAGTTTCTGCATCTATCAAATAGGTATAATTATTACCAACCTCCCAAGGTAACTGGCCAGCTTAAAGAAGGAAGGTGCAACTGGAAGTGCTTGGCACAGGATATGGTCAGTCGGCGGTGAACAAATGGCAGGTGTTGTTCTGATAATTACTGAACAGGACTGACTTCCTTCCCTGCCATGGAGGAGCTTGGAGTCACCTCCACTAGCTCCCCCAGAGCATCCTTGCAGGGGCATTTGAATGTCTGCCCCTGGGTGGGATCAGGGGCCAAGTCCCTTGCCCACTTTTGCTGTGGTGATCAATGCCAGCCTTCTGATCCCCACAGGACCCTCTTGGCTGACACCAAAGTCAAAGCTGCCACAACCTCCATCTCCATCCTCCACTCTGATCGTTCTAAAATTAGCTGGCAGTTGCCAATTCCAAGCAGAGCTGGCTTCTGGAAAGCAGGCGGCCTTGGCTCTGTCACCTGAGCCTTTGTCTCCCTCCCAATACATAATAAATGGTCGGTCTCAGCCACCCCATGGACGGTCTCAAGTTTACAGCTGTTCCACCATCAAGGACGCTGGGGCTAATGGCTCTGAGACTAGAGATCACTGGAGAGCGCCAAGATGATGGATGCATGCGCCCAACGTCAGGATGCTGGCTGCCGGGCCACATGTAAAAGGGAATGCCTAATTTGTTCATACCCACAATTACCTGGAGCCTGCTCTTCAAGTATGATTGAGTGTGGAAGGGTTCCCAAGTGCGGTCTCTGTTCGGAGGAATTAATTATTTCAAGTGGCGCCAACCTTTGAGCTCGGTTGCTTGGATAACCTCCTTCACTCCCCAAGCCCTGCTCCACCTCCCATGCCCCCTGCCCATCAACAGGGGCACATCCCTGATTAGGTCCTGCTGGATGCGGAAGAAAACAAGAAGACTGAAAACACAGGCATTCCAGAGGGTTTTGGAGATTGGTTTTGTTCCCCGCACCCTGCCCTGAAACATCTTTGCATCAAGCCCTCACCCTTCACACTTTTACACAGACGTCCACAAACACCCCCCATTCAACTCCCCGCCTCCCAAGATTATACGTGTCCCATCAGACATAATCCAGTAAACCAGTGGGCCACTGCACCCCTGCTGAATTACAAGGATTTCTCCTGCCAACCAAATATTTCATCCAGCTGTAGATATCATGAGGAAACGGCAAACAAAGAGAGAGATTTAATAACTGGAAATAAGACTAAGGATACAGATAGTTGAATTTTTTTTGTATTGCATCTAATTGCAATCAACAGTAGACATCTGACACAGTGACAGCCTCAGCAAAATTGCTGCTGAGAGAACAGAATCTTTGTCTAAAAATAATCAGACATTCTGTGCACCACTGTTTGTTATAATGGTAATCGATGCTGGAGGCTTTGAATTCCATCAATTTATAGATCTGTGCCGGCCTGCCTGGCAATGGGGCGCAGTGCACTGGGGCCCTCGCTGGTGCGGGCAGTGCTGGGGCCCGGTATGTGATTAAGATAAGCCCCGATTTCTTTCATACATTCCTTATCAGGGTCTAATTCTCCAGCAGGTAGAGATGTTCACAACAGTTCAAGATTAGTGCAGCTTCTCAGACGCCAAATTTGAGGGTATTGATCAATAAATCAAATCAGGCCAATCAATCGCCCAATCAGGAGAGTCTAGCCAGTGCATTATTACCGGCGCCTCCAAGCCAAGGCTTTTCATGGGTTTCATCAAAACAGCCTCACCTTGGCTTCCAGCCAGCTGCTGGCTTGCCTAATAGACTCCACAGCCGAGAGGGGCTCCTGCCCAGCGGAAGAGCAATAAATTTCTCATCAAACAGCCAATAGAGAAACAAGATGAACATCTGTTTTGCTGCAATGAAACTCCTGTGTTCTTCAGAATGTGCAAACCGCCTCTGACAGACCACCCTAAAGGCGGCTTCCCTGGCACACGGCGGGCCCGCGGAATATTCCACTGGTTATTTCAATCAGGTAATTTAAGGAGACTTTTGCATTCTTCTCTCTGCAGCTGCCAGAGCTCTGCAAAGACTATTCCGGCACAGTCGATAATAAATGCCATCCTGGGACCCTGTTGTATGAAGGCAATTTTATGATACCCATTATGTGGCAATGTAACTTCATTAAAAGCTGTTTATTCCCTCTAAGCATTTTAAGCACTTTCCCTCACCCATAAAGGAGGAGCCAGGAAGGTTATTTTTACAGAAAGAGTTCTAGGCCATATTTCTTCCCTCAGTAACATGGAGGAGACTCGCCCACTGCCCTTCTCACTTCAGTGAGAGGGGGCAACCTCGGGGTCCTGGTGAGGTCTCAAGTTTTCCCTGGGACCCAGGCATGAGGCCGCCTCAGCTATGGGCTGGAAGGTCCAGGAGAGAAGAGACCTGGGAGGCCTCAATCCCATCAGACCCTCACAGGCCCTTTGTGCTGGGACCTATAAGACAGGGATGAAGAAAGTTTTGGAATATGCCAGCCGGGAATGTGCCAGCCAAAGGCAGCATTTTCCAAACTGGGGGTCCCTCAAACCTATCCTTTGATATTTCCACATTGACACAAATCCAGAGAAGTTATTACTTGGCCTGTTGTGAAGGCCCAAATCCTCAGGGCTAGCTGGCAGCTGTAAGTTCATCTCGAGCCCAAGATTCGAATGTGCATATGTCAAGGCTTCTTTGGCAGAGGTCTGCAGACTCCGGGCTGAGAGAAGAGATTCTCAAAGGTTCACGAGATTTGTTTCCCTCCCTTTAAAAGGGTCTGCTCATGTCATGAACTGGAGGAGGGGTGTAGTGGAAGATGGCATTTTGGCCTCCGTGATAGCAGGGGAAGGAAAAAGGAGGGGAGTGAATGCTTCTGCAGTGAAGAGCAGCCTGCAAGTACCAGAAAGATCATGGGCACTGCCCATTGCACTTTGTGCCCCTGCTTTGCCATCTGTCAAATGGGGCTGAAGATACCCACCCTCCATGGTCTGCTATGAGGGTGAAGAGATGATGCCAGGCACAGAAAAGGCCCTGTTCAGTGAGTGAGGATGAGGGTTCCTGAGGACCCCCTTTATTTGGATGTTTGCCGTCTGAGTAGAGGAAGGTCACTGAAACAGAAGGTCGTGGCACAACTGGATGAGTAGGTGGCAGACCTATGCTGGGGCCGGGGGACTCTGGGGGCTAGAATTCTGTCTGAGGCAAAGTGGGGTCCAAGAGAGGGTCTGGAAGGTGAACACACAAGGTGGAAGGGAACGGTTGGGTGAGGCACAGCTAACGTGGTGGGATTCAGAACCAGGATAAAAACCACCCCTGGGCACCTGACGATCAACCACGTAATATACAGAACCACAGGAAAGAGAGTAGTAAAAACAACAACGATGATTTTAACAGTAGTAACAACTAACCTATCAGCCCAAACTCTGTGTCAGACACTATTCTAACTTGTTTAATCCAATAGTATAATTATTATCCCCATTTTGCTGATTAGGAAACTGAGGCCCGAAGAAATAAAGTTAGTTTTCCTGGGGTCATACAGCTAGTACGCAGAATGAATAATCAGCATTTCTTGAGTGTTTACTGAGTGTCAGAAACCGTTCCCTGCTCTGTGCACTTTACATGCATTCTCTTGATTTAGCTTTATAATACCCAGGTGGGTATTGTTATCACTTCTATTTTACTGGTGAGGAAACTGAGGCTCAGAGAGAAGTGATTTAAGCTGATGGATAGAGGTGGAGCTGGGACTGAAACCCCCTCCAAAGTCCTTGAAGCCTTTGGGGGCTCTTTCTGGCCTCCCAGGGGCCTCAATGGGCTCCCTCTGGGGCTCTGAGACGAGGAGGGGAGTCTGTGGCTCTTCACGAGGCTCTCAGCTTCCACCATGGCCCCATCCAGTCTATCCTCTGTGCGGTAGCTGGAGAAGCCTTTAAAATGAACTGTTCCTTCCAAACTCCCCTGATTGGCTGCCCACGGCTCTGAGCAGGAAGACTCCACAGGGTCTTGCATAGTCTTTGCCCAGCCTCCCTCCCAGCTTCCCCTGGCCCTGTGCTGGTCAGTGACAACCTTGCTGTACTTCCCTGCCTCAGAGTCTGGGCTCCTTCCCTGAGCCTCCACTGAGCTCTAAGATGTCCCTTCTTCAGGACCATCCCTTGGTGCTCCCAGAGCCCCTGCATTTCCCAATCAGAGCCCTCGGCACAGGCATAAATGATTCAGCTTCATTTCAAGTGACCATCTTATAAATTGTCTGCTTCTCCCATTGAACCCCAACTCTGTTTTGTTCACTTCCTTATACCTGGCCACATAGTAGGTGCTTAAGAAATATTTTTTGAATGATCAAGATGGGGATTCTTGCCCTCCCAGGGTCTCCCAAGGTGTCACAGTCCACATGCGGCAGAACCACAGGGCGCCCAACACCCCATGAAAAGAACACAGGTACCTGCTGAGTTTCCAGTGGCATTTCCCTCCCCCATTCCAACCGTGTCTCCTTCAAATTCACTCTTAGTTCTCAGCCACATTCCCTGTTTTAAATGTGGGGAGGAAGTGGCTAAGTCTATGGATTTGTGGGGGAGGAAAAAGTAAAGAAAGATTAAGAAGGGACAGGGTCATGTCTTAAGCCAATGAAGCTGTGGAACAAAGACGACCCAGTCAGAGGACTGAACTTGTCAAACCAAGAGCAAACTATAATCCTGCCAGGCCATGGGGCTGTCCGCCAAAAATACAAATCTGCACAGGGATCTCTCATACAGAGAAGCCACAGTATATTAGATTTATCATACACTCCAGCCAAGATGTGCTGCCGAGATTTTTCGGGACAAGATTTATTACACTGGCTGGTTTTTAAAATGAAAGTGAAAAGAGGATATTCTGGCAAAACTGCGGGCTGTTAATGGGGTGAGAATCACATAAAATGGATCATCTCTGAATCTCTTCCTCTGTATGCACAAACAGACCTTTGCAAAAACCCCGGGATTTCCATAAAAAAAGATGCTCGACCCAATGTTTTTACACTGACCTGCTAGTTGACCTTGGGTGAATTACTCTCATACTTTGGTTGTGTGTTTCTTATTTGCAAACAACAACAGTATCACAAAATAGTAGCTATAATTTACTGGTTGATTACTATATGCCGGACACTTTGCATGGGTTGACTCTTTGAAATCATGGCAACAACCCTTTGAGCAGTTGCTATTTTTATCCCCATTACACAGATGAGAAAATTGAGGCTCAGAGAGGTATAGTCACTCTGTCAGTGGCAAAGGCAGAGTGTTAACCCAGAGCTGGATCCAGCCCCAGTCAGAAGCCTCCCGCTCTGCAAAGTTAGCTCTACCTGTTCAGATGAAAGCTACAGGATAAACTCAGACCTCATCATTCCTGTTCTTAAAACAGAGATTCCAACAAGGAAGTCCCAGCCACCTTCCAGTCCTGGTGGTGTCTGCCTTTTCCAGAGAAAGATACAGAAAGAAAAATGGGCAATTTTATTTTGGTTTCTCAGGATCTCAGCAGGTCCAGCTTATGCCAGGTAAATGCGGGCCCTGCTCCCAACGGGTCCAAATCATTCCAGAGGCATAAGCCACAGGGATGCTGGCATGCCAGAGGCGACAGAAATGAAAGGATGTGGAAGCTTCTCAGGTGAGGTGTCCCGTGTGGCTGAAGGAGCCAGGATGGGGAGGACCCAAACTCTTGAACAGTGGTTCTCAATTGGGGGTGATTCTGCCCTCTGGGGAACATTTGGTAATGTCGAGAGATACTTCTGAATTGTCACAACTGGGGGGTGCCACTGGTATGTAGTGGAAAGAAGCAAGTGATATGGCTAAACATCATATGATGTACAGGACAGCCCCCCAACAGAATTATCCAGTCCAAAATGTCAACATTGTGTGAGGCTGGAGGAATCCAGATCTGCAAAGAGCTGGAGACATTTACCCTGGAGTACTGAAGACTCAGGGAGCGGGGGAGTTGTCACATATTTGAACAGGAGAGGAGCTCAGGTCTGTGTGGGCAAAGGAAGTTACACGTGAACAGGTTTCAGGTTAACAAAAGGCAGACAGCCTTGATGGTCAGAAGTGAGCTCCTTGACCCCAGATGTGCCCAAGAGTAAACTGGTCAACTGGTGAGCTTTGTGGAAAGACAACAAAGCCTGGAACGGGGGGCTAGGCACAATGACCTTTCTTTTCCTGTCCAAACCTGACACTGGATAAAGTCCTCAGGAGAATAGCAATGAAGTTTGAGGTTCCTTCTGGAACATTCCATGGATTATCTCATTTAACCCTGCTTGAGGCTCAAAGAGGTAAAATCAATCACTTGTCTGAGGTCACAAAGCCTGTAAAGGAGGGAAGACAGGATTTGAACCTGAGTCTGTCTGATCGCAAAGCTCATGAGAAAGCTACTCCTCAAACTCAACAGTTCTCTTAAGGTGAAGCACAGCTCCCTCCTTCCCCCACCACTTTGATTTAGAATTGGTTAGAAAACCCGGACCCAACACTGGAGACCTAAGTTCAACAGTTCAGCCCTCTCTCATGTTAACGACAACACTGGAGACCTAAGTTCAACAGTTCAGCCCTCTCCATGTCAACGACATGTTCCATAAGTTGCCCAACCCCCTGTTCATTTTTTTTTTTTTTTACATAAAAACACGGCAACCAGCAGTGAAAACACATTGTCCCAAGTGCACACTTTAACTGATGTCCCCGACCATTCAGGAACAGGATGAAAGAAAACGCGCTTTATTAATAGGCCCTCATGCTAATTAGCACAATTTATTGTCAGGAGGCTGCCCCTGCCTTCCACAAATGTTACAAGTGTGGACAAAAAACTTTTGTCGCAAACCCAACACATACTGCCTTGTGACCAAGACTGCCAAGCCCACCACAAAGGGAAGGGGAAAGCACGTGGCTTAAATAGGCCACTCGGAGGCATTGGATTTCACTCTACAAATTTATGACGTAACTTGACCATTTCCCAGGGATAAGAAAGACCCGAATATAAATGTGGGCTGTTTCTGCACATAAAAACGCATTTCTCACCACTTTGAGGAAGTCCCCCTAATGACTGCAAAGCTTTGTGGAAAAGTGGAAAAAGGTGTGGGTGAGGGGTGGGGGGTGGGGTCTGGGGGGAAAAACATTAAATGTTTAATATTCAATAAATGTGTCAATTTTACATACAGAGGCAAATGGGTCTTTATTGAGGAATTGGTAAATTTCCTCCGAGAAAAGTAAGTGCATTTTAGCCTTCAAGGAGTCCCAGCTGAATAGAAATGGAATGTGATTTGTGATAAAACTCAGCTGCTCTATAAAAGACGTTAAATAAATGTTGCTGTTTCACCAGGGATATACAAAATTGATTGCATTATAGACTGATTCTAAGATGCTGCATCCCTGTACGGCCCCCCTCATCAGCTTCCGTGTGTGTGGGAAGCTGCTTTCAGAGACAATTTAGACTATGTTACAACTCCTAGTCCTCATGCTGCAGAATTTTCTAGAAATGCAACATTTCCCCCTCATACTTTGTTTTAGATTGAACCATAGGAAACTGCTGATGTTTGAAGATTTTTGACTTCCAAAAAAAAAAAAAAATGACAATTCCCTCTATATTTACTTAATATTTCTGATGGACTGGCCCTATCATCTTGGGGAAGCCCACTGGCACCACTTAAAGGGAAATTTGGTTGCTGTCTAAGGTTGGGGATGGAGGGATCACAGCTCCTTTTGTCTGCTCATCAGAGGATATTCTGGGTCTGGGTGAGAATCTTGCCTTTCCTTAAGCCCAGCTGGGTGAGCTTGGGAGCATCTACTGCCATTTCTGAACCTCAGTTCTCCTCATCTGCAAAATGGGTACAACTCCACCTTTTGCTCAGGGTATTTGGAAAATCTAATGGGATAACAGATGGTAAACTGGCAAGTGTTCACAACCAGCTAATCATTATATTTGTTGTGTATCTAATCGGGGGCTGCAGATGGGCTACATGAAGCAGACAGAACATTTCAGGTAAGAAATCAGGTTTCAGGGATTGATGCGTGGATCCAAACTGATCAGTAAGGCTTTCCAGAAAGTGGGAGCCTAGACTCACTCTCTCAAACATGTCCATATATCCATGCACCTCCATGCCCACTGCCACCAGCCTGGTCCAGCCACTGCTGACTCCCACCCGGTTGGCTGCAATAGCCTCCTCATAGAGTTCCCGGGCTCCACGCCTGCCACCATCCCACCATCTCATTTTCCCACAAGCAGCCAGAGAGAGTGTTTCAAGATACAAACTGGATGCTGACACTTTGCTGCTTAAAACCTCCCCAGGCTCCCCATCCAATTTCAGATAAAATCCAAACTTCCAGCTCAGCCTGCAAGACCTATGTGGTCAGGACTCTGCCCTCTCCTCCAATACATTTTTCCCTATAGTCCTCTTACTTTGCTCCCGCCATTCTGCCCCTTCATTCTGTGACTGGAAACTGCTAAACACACTGGCCACAGGGCCTTTGCATTTACAATTTGCACTACCTGGATGCCCTCTCCTTTTGGTCCTTTTCCCAGTTTGGTGGTTCCCAAAGTGTGGTCCTTGGACCAGCAGCAGCAGTGTCGCCTGGGAACTTATTAGAAATGGTAATTCTTGGACCAGCTCCAGATCTGGTGAATCAGAAACTCTGGGGGAGTTTTGGGCACCCAGCAATGTTTTTAACCAGCCCTCCAGGTGATTCTAATGCACACTCAAGTCTGAGAACCACTGGCTTAGCTCAGTCCCACCCCTATGCCAAGGTTCACCTTAGACAATGCTACTGCAAGACCAGCACCCCAAGACAAGGTCTAGTTCTTACGGTCATTTGCCCCCACTTCCCACTCCTCATTTCTATGAAGTACTACTGCAGCTATGATGTAATAATCAATTGTTTCATGTCTGTGTCTCTTCATAGCTAGACTGGAAGTTCCATGGGGAAAGATACCAATATGCTCTCAGCACCTAATTGTGCCTGGCACAGAGTAGGTGCCCAGTAACTATGTGTTCGCTGAGCAGATGAATGTATGCACAAAGGAACAAATGAATGAGTCCTGGAAAAGTGACAGATGTTCATAAAGAAAGTAACCCCAGGAATCCAATTCTCCATATACCAATCCATAGAGTATCCCCATCCCCATCTGATTTTCTAAGTGTCACCCTGGTCAAGTCAGGAACCAAGCACAGTGAGGCATGGAAATGAAAAGGGAGGAAGGGAAGAAGGGAGGAAGAAAGAATGAACAAAAACAGCAGAGAGAAGACTCCCATCCAGGGGATGAACAGCTCAGTGGCTAAATCCAAACACCCCCCAAGAAGAAGAGCAAACCTTCTTTCTCTCCTTCTCCAACAGCGACCGGCTGTGCAGAAAGCTTCCAAATAAAATCCTGGAGACTGATAAAATTGCAAGCAGAAAATCTGCCCGACAGCTTGGAAGATCCCAGTCCTGCCGTCATCCGAATCTTTGGGTTGAGACACTGAGTCTGTACTAAGCCCTGAGTTCACTGGAAGCTTCTTGGTGCTCCAGGGTAGTTTGCTCTGCTCTTCCTGGAGCTAAAGCTGGAAGAGAAATCACTTCCTTTCCTGTAACTCAGAACAATTATATTCTCTTAACGCAGACATCTGGCTCACTGCTGCTTTCCTTACTTATGTTTTCCAAATGATATCAGTTCTGGGAAGATCATTACTGAAAAGTCGAGAAACGCTCACTGGTTATTTGCACTGATTTGGTTGACAATATGCAGGTTCCTTATGAACTACGAATGTCCGTGGAGGGGACAGAGAGGAGAAAAATGCAAGACTCTGAGACAGCTTGGGCTTCGGAGCCTCCAACTGCAGAGACCTCAGGCAGCCTGGACGCATTGCCCAGGATGGGGGACACTGAGCTGCCCTCCCAAAGCTCCCCCAGACAAAGCTGTTTCCATAAAGACAAACGGGTAGCCGGCGTTGGCCAGTGCCGCAAGCAGCCACGATGATATAATTGGCCTGTTACCGCATCATCTTTAATCAATAGGATCCGGAGTTTCCATGGCTTGTACAGCCCAAATCTCCCTGGCAGCCAAGAAACAGCAGGTTGTTAAAAGGCCCGATAGTTCTGCCTCGCTAATGGGTGCCTTGTTCCCTCAACCCTGCTGATTTTTTAAATAAACCTAAATTCCAATAATTGTTTAATGTTTATTTTTATTTAGTTCTGGTTCAGATGCTCTGTGTCTCTCTGACAGAAATTGATATCTGGCTCATGGTGAGTTTTATTAAAACACACACACACACAGACACACAGAGGCACATACACACATACACTCATGCATTAGCCGCACGCCTGTTGGGAAGCCATTTATTTACTTGGTTATTTATCTGGTGGAGGTGTAGACCCACATATCTAGAGTGGGAGATGCACAGAAGGACAATCTGCCTAGCTCTGCTTTCTCCCCGGCTTCTTCCCAGGGAAGTGGAGACGGACCCTCTGCTAATCTTTCACAAGGGAGCCCTGCTCCTCACTCGGGCAATAGACAAAGGTGATGCTAGGCCTCTAAATGCGGCTGCGTCGCTGGGAACACCTCTGACTTCTTTGGTGTCACTGTGTCCACATGCTGAAACAATTCACCAGAGAGGGCACCTCGCGCCTTTCTTGTATGTTTTCATAATAAACAGGACCCACAAAACGCCTGGTTGCCTGTGTACAGCGGGGACATGGGCTGAGGTTTCCCTGCACACCCCGGAAACCCAGAGGCAAGATGTTTCCTACTGTTTGCAACTGGGCCAGAAGGAGACTACTCCACCCTCACACAAGAAGCCCCTCTTTCCTTCTGGTACATCTCAGAATATTCTAGGTGATTCTGAGTTTAAAGGCTAGGGTTTTTTGGTGCTTGTCCTTTTTGGGGGGCTTGTAAGCTTATGCCATGCCGCTCACGGTAACCTCACTGTAAAAGGCTCATGCATTCGCTTGCAAAATCACTGCAAACTCATGACCTGAAAATCGGGCTTGCCAAGGTCAAGGGATGTGAAAGGTCAAACTGGAGACTTTTATGCCCACCCGCTGCCACACCCAGACAAACTGTCTATCAAACTGGGAGCTGCCCCAACTTCGCTATCTTCTTCCCCACCACAAGTCGAATCAACCACTGATGCCTGTGAGGTCGACTCTGGGGCTATTGGCAGCATCCATTCCCTCCTCCTGATACCAATGCCATCCGCTGGTTCAGAGGCATGAGGCTTCACTGGGCAACCATGGAACCTCTCACTGGCCTCTTCCCTGCCTCTTCCTCTTCTCCACTGATTCCCAGACCTCCACTGGAGTCACTGATCCCAGACACAGGCCTGATCTTGTCACTCCTTGGTCCCTTCCAGGGCCTCCTCCTACTTCCTGGGAGATGCCCAAATAATTCCCATGGCATTTATGCTCCTGTCCTTTCCTGTTCCCTCTCCCCAGGCCTTCACATCACACTGGGCCTAAGGTCAAGGACCCACACACTGACGATGGAAAATCTGCTATTTTCATCTTTCCAACCAACTAGGCAGAAGAGGAAATGATGTCAAAGTTCCTCTTTTCATCACAGAAAGGGAAGATTGGAATCAGTGAGAAGTTTCTGCAATGGGTACAGAGGAATGCTGAAAAGGGCCATGTCTTGTCATCAGGTGTCTTACCAGCTGTGTGTCCTGGGTGAGTCATCCTATCCCTGTGATCCTGGCAGTGGCTGTCATGTTATTAATAATCTTATCCTGGGAGACTCGGGTGGGATGCTTGGTGCCATCTCTCACCACTGTGGGGGGCTGTTGTTGGCATCTCCATTCTTGGAGGTGGTTACCTCAAATTCTACACCCTCAAAACCCCTTCCATTGGGACATTCATGTGCCCAGGTCTGTACCTGGAATTCGACTCTGTCTGCAGCAAGCTGCCACAGATAGTTGCTAGCAGGGCCCAGGGGCCAACTTGTGTTCTCCAGACCATGCTGTCCTGCCACCGTCCACACCTGCAGAACTGCATTTCTCTATGGAACCCATATTCCAATAACTGTCCCAGTACATACGGTGTGCACTCGGGTCTATTATCAGCTAATGAGTAAATAATGTTCTGTTCTAAATCCAAAAGCACTACTAGATACCTGAGGGGAACTAATGGGCATTTTAAGACCCCTTTAATCACATATTAACGTGCCGCGAAGCAGGCTGCAGAGCCCATATGCCAACCACCCTGCGACTGAGGAGGTTTCCTCCTTTTAAACAAAGAACAATGTGGAGGAGAGAGTGAACCCTCATCCTCAGGTCTGGTCAAGCCAGGCCAACAGCTGGGGCTGGAGAACTACCCCAGAGCTGATCTGCTGTCTTTGAGTTAGATGGATATTGTCGAACCTGCTCCTCTTTTTCTGGGATGTGGTAGGGAGTGGGGGTGGATTAGCATCCTGGGGCTGCAGTCACAAAGTACCACCAGCCTGGGGGCTTCAAACAACAGAAACATGTTCTCTCACAGCTCCGGAGGCCAGAAGTCCCAATCAATGTGTCACCAGGGCCAGGCTCCCTTCTGAAGTCCCCAGGGGAGGCTCCTTCCTTGCCTCTCCCAGTTTCTGGTTGTTGGCAGTCCTTGGTGTTGCCTGGCTTGTAGCTGCATCACTCCATCTCTGCCTCCGTCACCACAGGGCATATTCTCCCTGTGCGTCTGGCTCTTCACATGGCCAGTGAGGACACCTGTCATTAGACTGAATGGGCCTACTCTTAATCCAATCTGATCTCATCTTAACTAATTATACCTGCAAAGACCCTATTTTCAAATAAGGTGATATTCTGAGGTTTTGGGTAGATGTGAACTTTTGGAGTGTGGTGTGGTGATAGAGGAAAGAGGCTCAGATAAGGAGCCTTAACTCTGAGACAGCATAATATGGAGCTCTTGCCATTTTGTGCCCTCTCCCCCTCACTGAACATTCCAGAAAAGTTCAAGCACCCAACACAAATTCCTCCCACTGATCCATCATGTCATATTAGCAACTTAGTTTCTTATTAGCCACTTGCCATCGAATCACATTAATATTTGTTTTCCCTAATACAATGCAAGAGTCTTCTCAGATTAGCAACTTTCTCATCACATTAGTGGAAATAACTACTAATACAATACAATCCGAATATGACACAGTCTGATGGAGAATTGCTAACACAATCCGACTCTCCTCTACCTCGGCGCAGGAATGTTGGTCTGTTGTTGAGCAACTCAGGGACATGCTGAGACAGTGAGGCCCTGGTGAGCAGAGCCATGAGGGCTACCACCCTCCACAGACTGCATGAGGTCTGGGTGTGGAGGGGGTCCGCTTTGGCAGGAACCAACTTAGAGGGTCTATCCTGTTTCTAAACACTCTCTGCTCTCATAAGAAACATTCCAGCTTTTCTCCTAAACATCCAAACAACCCTGGGATCTGCAGGGAAAGGGGGACAAAGAGGAGAGAGGGGTCCATTATACCTTCTACAACCCAGTTCTCTGCAGCTCTAACCGTACTGGTGTGACAAGGTCTGCGTTGCCAAGGTTAATTCATCAAGGATGTGTGGACACAGCAGAGCTACAGCAATGTGAGGAGCTAGCAAACCAGGCTATTGTGCTGACAAAGTCACAGGGAGGGTGGGGGGTGAGGGTGACACTGAGCTGGTGACAGGCTCTCAGGAAGTGGTTTAAGGAAAACCTCACTCAAATCAGCCCGGGCTCTAGACTGGCTTGGATTCAAATCAGTCAGCGCCGTGTCCTAGCTGGGTGACCTTGGGCATGTAATTTAATTTCTCTGTGCCTCAGTTTCCTCCTCTGTAAAATGGGGAAAACACAGGGCCTATCTATGGGGTTGTTGTAAGGAGTAAATGAGACAGGAAAAGAAAAAACCTAGACGCTTTCATAGTACTTGGCACATGATAAATCTGCCTTAAGACACAGTAATGGCGATGACTGCGAGCCCAGTGTGTCAAGTTCATCCACACATCTGAGTGAGCTCTGGCTAATGCTATGGAAAAATTAAAAGT
Organism: Neophocaena asiaeorientalis asiaeorientalis; assembly: GCF_003031525.2. Classification (NCBI taxonomy): domain Eukaryota; kingdom Metazoa; phylum Chordata; class Mammalia; order Artiodactyla; family Phocoenidae; genus Neophocaena; species Neophocaena asiaeorientalis. The sequence goes on along the minus strand of NW_020174645.1, from coordinate 7,700,259 downwards.
TGAATATGATACAATCTCTCCTGTATCATCTCCCTGGGAGACAAGATGCAGAGCCAGGGGTCAGGGGTCATATCACAAGAGATCTTCAAGTCAAACCAAGGAGTCTGAACTTTATCTTGATGGAAACTGGGAGCTGTGGAAGTAAAGGTAAAAGTTTTAGTAGAGCTGAGGGAATGGAAGCCTGTTGGGACAGGAGACATTACTTCCTCGATGCCAAACCACCTGTCATCTTACTGGCTCCTTACGTCCTGGCAGAAAGAGAGACTAAGGGACCACAAGAGACGGAGATAGAGGCAGGGAGAACTGAGAAGGGAGGAAGCTGAGTTTGGGCTTCCAGTGACAGCACTCCTTTTCCTGCTCTCTCTGCCTGCCTGTCTGAGAGACTGGCAGAGCCCCCAGCCCATTCTAAACTATCCCAGGCAAGGTTGCTGAATAATTCCCACCACCTCCAAACGGCACTCCACGTGGCAGCCAAAGCCTGCTGCCAAGAGGCAAGTGGCCAAGATTCCTTTCCAACAGAGACATCCCCTTGCCAATCAGAATGAGGCCGGCACATGTCCCAGAAAATCGGACTGTTGCTGTCCCATCAAGCCAGATGACACCGTCAGGACTTCCTGACCCTGACCACTGTCTAACCCTTGTCCCCAAAGCCTCCCAGCAAGGCATAAGGTCCACACCACAAGGAGCAAACACCTGCCTCCTCCACGGATCCACCTGATGAGAGCTCAGCCTCTGGAGTCAAAACACATAGGTTCAAAGCCCAGCCTCTCGAATGAGCAGCTGTGCGACACAGGGCAAGTCACAACCTCTCTGAGCCCCATCTGCAACCACACAATAGGGTTCGTAACAGTTTCTACCTCATAGGGTTGTTAGGGGAATTAAATGAGATCATATACTAGAAGTGATTGCCCAGTACCTAGTGTTCAGTCAGTGTTCAGTAAATGCTCAAATTCTATAAGATAACCAAAGATATCTCAGCTAACTGACAATATCAGCTATCCAGAATGAGGCTGGGGACCAGAGAAGTAGCAGAAAAGTCCCCCAAGCAGTTAAAGTAAATGTAAGAGTCAACACATGGAAAGTCCAATCATGAAAACCATTTTATATAATATTAGTAATACTATAGTCCTGTAATTAATATATAGTAATACAGTAATTAGTAACCACCACTACCAAGCATTGGGCCTAGCAAATTAAATACATCTTGTCATTTAACCACTGATGTGCTAGTAAACAGTGGTGTGCTTAAAAACCAGCTTTCTAGGGAAAAAGGCAAAGTCCAGATGTGTTCCATGGTGTAAATTCTCCCAGCATGTTCAGTTTCAAGCTCCCACTGTGATGTCACCACCCCTGGAGCTGGAGGGAGGCTAACGGTCCTCACCAGCCAGCTCCAGTCACCACTGCATTTACCATCCCTATGTCCCTATTAGGTAAGTTCTATTTTAGCCCCATTTTCTAGACAAGAATAACAAGGCTCAGAGACACTTATTTCCTTGCCCAAGGTTATATGGTGAGAAGCAGCACAAGGATCACATGCAGGTCTGTGTGGATTTCAAAGCTCATGCTCTCTGGCCCAAACCCCCCCTTCCCTCCTACCCCGTTCCCACCTCAGCATAATAATACTGACATTCTCGTAGAGAGGTGACAGCGAGAGTGTCCCTCTCCCCAAACCCTTGTGTTTTCTGTGCCCGCCTCTGTTCAACCACTGTTCAGAGGTCACTTTTCAGGGGAGGTGACTCTGGTTTGGCTCTGGAGAACCTCCTGCTGTCTTACCAGCTGTGACCCTCTGTGAACTTCCCACTTCTTTCTTCCTAGGCAGTGGAAGGATGCACCTTCTCCCCACTCCAGACAGCTTGAACCACATGTTTTGTTTTGTTTTGTTCTTTTTGCGGTACGCGGGCCTCTCACTGTTGTGGCCTCTCCCGTTGCGGAGCACAGGCTCCGGACGCGCAGGCTCAGCGGCCATGGCTCACGGGCCCAGCCGCTCCGCGGCACGTGGGATCTTCCCGGACCGGGGCATGAACCCGCGTCCCCTGCATCGGCAGGCGGACTCTCAATCACTGCGCCACCAGGGAAGCCCCACATGCTTTTTAAATAAATAGCCAATAGGCCCATATCCCCCATGTCCTCACCTCCCTAAATAGCCCCTGAGGACATAGGGGCCCTGTTGGCAGCGCCTGTGCACTCCCTCTGCTTCTCAAACTTGAATGTGCACAAGAATCACGTGGGCACGTGTCAAAGGTCAGATTCTGACTCCAGGTCCAGCGTTGGGCCACGTCCCTGCATCACTAACAGGATTCAGGCGACACCGATGCTATCACTCCACGGCCAACCACACTGTAAGTAGTGAAGGTCTGAATTCCAAATGTTCAAATCCCCAGGCTGCTTGTGGGACCCCCGATACTCCTCTGCGTCTCAAGGTTTTATAAATCTCTGAAGCAATTATAGCCTAGCCACAAACACCTTGGAGTTTGCCCAATTCATGTGGCTCCTGCATGGTCACTTTCTGTGATTAGCTTATTCTAACTCTTATTCAACAAACACAAGTACTCACTCTACACCAGGCCTGGGATGGTGTTGGGAATATGAAAAGACCCAGTCTCTGCCTCAGGGAGCTGACCGACTCCTTCATTTGGCAGGAAAGTGCCTACTACATAGGGGCCCTGTTGGCTGCTGGGTTTCCTGCAGCCATGCCCACGGGGCTGTGCTGGCATTAACTGATGGGGCGCCTTCAGTGCTCTGGCTCGGGGCCTCAGAGCCAGGGAAAGTTTGTTTGCCCAGTCCGTGGACATGGCCAGGCCTCCGAGGGTCTCACCTTCAGCCCACAGGACTCTGGGCTCTACTCGCACACCCACTGCAGACCTGATGTCCCCTCTGGGAGGCCACGGGCATCTCAGATTTCCTATGACCAAGAGAAAATCCTGGGCTCCTGCCTGCTCCCCACTCTTTCCCCCAGTGTCGTAACATCTCAGGAAATGGCATCGAATCCACCCAGATTCTTTCATTCCATTCTGCCACATTAAATAATCCACCAGCTTCACTTCTAGGGAAGCCGAAGCCGTCCTCTGCTGTCACTCAGCCTCCTCTTGGCCACCCACTTGCCCCCATAACGCTTTCACAGGGAGCCCTGACAATGCCCTGGGATTGCGTTGCTCCCCTGTGTCCCTCTCCATCAACTCCCTGGGTCAAAACCTCAGGCCCCTTCATCTGGGAAAGGAGGCCTGCAAACCTGGGTGCAGCCCTGCTCTCCATCCATATCTCACAACGCCTCCACACTCTGGTCACAGGAGCTCTCAGACCCCAGCGCAAGCCTTTCTGCCACACGTCACACGTGTGTGCACATACAGATACATACACGCCCAGACACACAGACACCCACAGAGATAAAGAAGCACACATCTCGAAACACAGATCTACTCCACAGACACACCTAGATGCCCACACACTCATACACAAGCCGACTTCGACACACACCTCACATCCATACACCCCACTTTCTATGGCTGACTCCTCGCCCTTGGAGGTCACTTAATAACCCCCTCCCCCTGCTCCCCTACCACAGCACACTATTGATTTTCTTTGCAGGATCACAATTTGTGATTCTTTTATCTTATTGGTTTCCATGCTTTTTGGCTGTCTCCCTGGCCTCTCCCAGACAGCCCGTGCCAGGAAGTCTTGGACATTTTTCTTTTCTGCATTGCTGTAGTCTCAGCTCCCAGCATACAGTAGGCACTCAATAAGTATTGAAAAGAATAAGAAATATTCCCATAATCCTTTTCCTATTTTTAAAAGGGGGCTGCACTTACACGTTTGTCTATGGGTTAAAATGTCCTGGAAAAACAAATAAATGTGGAACAGCCAGGAGAGAGCTGAAAGTTCAGGAGACTTACTGTTCATTCTATTATCTTTAATGCCTCCCTTAAAAATATTACATGTATATTGCTTATAGAATAATGCATCTTTGAAAATTAATATTTTAAAGTGGGTTACCCCAGTGGTTCTCCAAGTCAGCCCAGCATCCTGGCAAGAGATGTCAGGCTGGGCTCCCAGGTGGGTGTTGTCAACACCCTCCTGGGTTGGGGTGATGGGTCTGAACACCAACTGTGCTTGAGATCCAGGGGTCCACACAGTCCTCCCCAGGCCTAAGGGGAAGGGGCCTGGGTGGAAGCCTCACGTGGGCCTCATTTCCCGAGTCCTCTATCTTCATGGCCAGCCCATCTGTCAATGAAGGAAATTAAGTTTGTCCAGGGCTGGATGTTCCTAGAGCCACACGGCTGGCTGTGACAACCGAGAGGACAAGGGCAGAGATTTCAGCTCATAGTTTGACAGTTTTTTCTAGACTCTTTGCAGGAATGGAAGCTGAGCAAACTGGCCTATAATCCTGAAGTATGCCCTCACAGTGGTTTTTATTTAATAGAAATTTGCATATTACACATACAGCCCTGTTCATATTATAATCTCACAAAACTTCCCTTAACCTGAAGGATTTTTAAAATTTTGTAGTAAGATTCACAGGGCCTCCACTGCAGCCTTGCCACTTCCTTACGAGGGTACTTCAGGCTTTCAAAACAGCCCTTCCCTCCTCAAGTCTCGTTCCCTTCCCAACTCCAGGCTGTCTTTTCCACCCTACCCAGTCACACAATGATGTCCTTTCTCCAAGTGTCTGATCTTCTTAGAGAAGACAGAGATTTATTGAAGAAAAACAAACCATAACAAAAAAACCCAAAGGGGCTTCCAGTTTGTCCTCTGCTCGCCCCCAACTCTGCCAGGTCCTTCCTATTTGTAGGATGGGAAGAAGAGGGGATTGTCTCTGATCCTGTTTTCACCTGACATAAATGAAAACTTTTTCTATTAACCTGTTCCATGGATGGCTGTCTGCCTTGCCTCTTCTCTTTGAACCTCCCTGATTGCATCTCCATGGAGTCATGTTGGTCCTTTGCACATATCTATAGGGATTTGGTCTAATTTGGTCTTCTGAAAGTCCCATTTGCCTTACCGATCCCTGGACAATCTCAGGTTGAGATAATGTGGCATCTCACACACCCCTCCCCCACCACGGTTCCATGAACAGTCCTTGAATATTCTCTTCAAAATGCACCTCCTGGAATATATGTAGCTGTTGTTGAAGCCACAGATTACTATCCCTGAGTGAACCTTCATCCTCCCAACTCCCTTCTATTAGCCTAAAAATGACTTACAAGGCAGAGAGGGCAAATATAGAGCATGGGTGTGGCAACTGCCACTTCCCTTGCCTGTGGCAGACATTACTAATGGATTGGCCACGCCTACTCTGCAATCTTACCCACCAATGAATCTAGTCAGTTATACTTCTACAGTTGAGCTCAAATCAATTCAATTCTTGAGCCGGAAGCGTCCATGCAGCCTGAGCACAGTCTGGCAGAGCTCGCTGCCCCGCGCCGCAACGCATAGGAATACCTGCTGGCCCGGGTACCGCTGGCCCTCGCGCCAGATGGCCGTGCGGGTGCGTGAAGGTACAGGGCAGCGCTGCCGCCTCGCCGGCCGCCGTGCTCAACTTCGCCGGCACCTGCATGGACCAGCGCTGCACCGGTGCACCTGCGGGCGGGCGGGAGGCAGGGGGCATGCGTCAACACTGCCCGCGCCCTCTGGGGGCCTGGAAACCGCAGGACTCAGGAAGCACCCTCCCTCCCCTCGGGGGTAGGGGGCGAGTCTGGAAACCCACCCCAGGCCTCGAGAGGCATCTCCTGGGACCTTGACTCCCGTGACTTTCTAGGTGCCTGGACCCTCCCCCCATTTGCCTGGGACTATTTGCCTCACTCAGGTCGGTCCCACCTCACTTACAGGCCCAGTGACCTCAGGCTTTTTCCCATCAAAACTTGCCCTGCTGCAGAAAAGCCCTGGGATCCTGTGGTTACAGTACAGTCCCAAGACCCCCTCAGATGGTGATAATAATAGAGGCACTTACGGTCCATCTCTGTGTTGAAGAAAAAAAAAAAAAAATTCTTACCCTTCCTTCATCCTCCACCATCCTTGCTCAGACGTCTGCAATATCCTGTGAACTTTATCTTCTAGTTTCTCAAGTCTCTTTACCCAGAGTGATTTTTTTTTAAGCTTCAATCTTTCAAACATAAACCAGATTCTAGCATTTCTCTACTGAAAATCCTCTAATGACTTCCACTGCAATTAGAATAGGATGCTAACTCTATCCTGTGCTCAAGCCCTGCATAAGCTGACTGTTGGTATCTACTTTCAGCCTCTCCCGACTAGAATGTGAATTCCTTTAAGGGAGGGAGTTTGGCTGCCCACTTCAAGGTAGTGGCTCCAGTGCCTAGAGCAGTGCCTGACGCATCAAATGTCTGTATACTGAATTAAACTGTCTTTTGCTGATCCAGAATGTGGTCTAAGACTCCTCAGTGTGGCACTTCAAGAAGCCACCACTGAATTCTCAGAGTTGGCATGCAAGACGCAGCCTGCTTTCAAAGCCTGTCTTGGTGGGTCTACCCACCTCCAATTATCTGGGAATGAGACACTGTAAAAATAAATCATTTTAGCCCTCCAGACCAGCTGACTTCCTTTCATTACATGTAGTAAACTTTTTAGTCCTTACTCTTTGCAGTAGAAAATGTTTTGGTGGGGCAGAGCTTTGGGCCCAACAGGGCTGCTGACAGGGTCCCTCAGCATTGGGCATCCAGTGGCAGGGACCTCGGGGAGTCTGTGAAGAACTTTATTCATGTTTTAACCGATGCATCAATGAGGCTGTCACTGCAGAGAAAGATGCTTAGGAGAGTCAGGCCATGCGTTACTGCTTCCTTGGTACATTACTTTTCACAACTGGCTGAGTCACCACAATGGCTGGAAACAGGTTCTAGAAAAACTAAACTTCTAGAAAGCCCAGGAGTCCCAGAACTGGAGGAACCACTGGGAAGAAGAGAGAAAATATTTGGAAACTGGGAGCCCAGACGGGGGTGAGTTCTGGGCTCCCTGACTCATTTCCCTGTCCAGGGACATCTTGGAACAAAAGGTGAACATTCTCGTGCTCCCGTCAGGTTTCTCGGGGAACGGGGATGACGGCAGGAAGAAAAGAAGATGAAAGCAGAGAAGAGTAATTAGTGCTATTAATTACATCTCAACCACAGCCTACGTTTCTGCCCCAGGATTAAAGAAACATTGATTTGGAACAACTATTAAGGTCTTAAATTCAATGCTTCACAAATCAGGGCAGTGGAATGAAAATTCTTTCTCTGTAGGGACCAGGAGGCAGAGAGCAGAGAATTTTCTATCCAGGTTGCTGCAGCCCAGCTGGAAAAGCCAGTGCTTGTGAGCCTGGGAGGAAGACCATTCACTTGTTATTGTTGTTGGCGAGTTGTTTTTTTTTTTCAGCTCTTCAGGCAAGGACGTGTTCCAAATGTATAATCTAATGTGCTATAAAAGTCACTAATATGATTATACTTTTATATCATATTAGAGAAAATGAATACTAATTCAATACCAAACACTAATTCGGTAGAACCCCAAATTGCTGAGAGGCTGCAAAACATTTACTGTGCTGAATTTTCTGGCGGTGCCTTGGCGGTGCCTGAGAGAATGCAGTGGTGTTTCCAGGAGTTAGGCAAACTGGGTGGTCATACAGGTTGGGGTCTGCTGGGGTCTGTCTTCCCTGTGCTGTACAGATGCTAGGGTGGTTTGCCGGGAACACACATTCTGTCACCTCAGGAGGGACTTCTCAATGCTCAGAAGAGTTTTTCAAATCATAAGCAACGCAAATCCGTTTGGATTTCTAAATTAAGCGTGTTGTTCAACAGTACTGGAAGATGGGAGACAGGGAGCCTCTAAATCCGAGTTAAGGTTGAGAATGGTTTCTCAGAAGTAAGACTGCTAAGGAACTATGGCCTAGGAAGTTATATTAATGGCCAACGTTTAACTGAGTATTTACTGTAAGATAAGCACTGTTAAACTTTCCTCCCATTCATTCTTTTAATCCTTAAGATGATCTTCTGAGGGAGGAACTTTTTTATACCCATTTGACAGGTGAGGAAAATGGAGCCTCAGAGAGGTGAAGTGACTCATTCAAGGCTACACAGCCAGTGAGGAACAGAGCTGGCATGCCAGGCCAGGCTGATTCCAGACCTGCATTCTTAACCATTCAACTTAATTGCTACTAGGTAAGAAAGTCTGGCCAATTGACCAGACAATTACGTGCATTATCTCAGTTAATCTTGAGGCAACTCTTGGGTAGATTTGTTATTATTCCTATTGTACAGCTAAACAAACTGAGGTTCAGAAAAGTGACCTAACTTGCTTAATGTCACATACTACATGCAAAGTGACAGAGCCAGGACTCATAAACACTGTACTATACAACTTCCCAAGTCCCCAAAACTAAAGCCACAATCCTCAAAGGGAGGTCTTGTCCCTTGCCCAAACCTCTGTTCAACAGCCCCTCTCACACGAGCCTCCTCTGCATTTTCCTGGAGACTCTTCTCCTCCCACTTATGGCCTGGGGGAGTCCACGGAAGGGCCATTTGGATCAGCTGCCAGAACAATTCTCATTCCCTGGAATCTCTCTTGCAGGATCCCTGACTCCCTGTTTCCCCAACACCTCCATCTCACAGGGACGCTGTCCTGTTTTATTATCACACACCACCGCATCTCCCCATCCTGGCCAGCCGCATCCAGAAATGCAGGGCCAGAATTACGACGCATCCGCTTGTCTTCATAAATAATATTTTGCAATTTCCTCGTCCAGGGGCATGGATAAATTATTCTCTGCATCAAGGTTACGATGATCAAAAAGGTGGCCTGGCTGGCCTTCCTCGAGAGTGGGGATAAAAAGGAGGCTCTGATTACATCGAGGCGCCAGGCTGAGGCGGGAGCCCCAAGTCCTGGGCTTCTGTTTTGTGGCTGCACAGCAATCAGATATCTGAAAATGCATGAACTCTGATTTTAAGGTCCTGCTGGAGAAGGGACTGACGTGACAAGCAGATGTGACTTTCACATCGTTCATGGGGGTTGACAGAAGGAGCCTTCTGATGACAGTGCATTTAGCACTGTTTTCTTGTTCCCTTCACTGAGAGGCCCCACGTACCCAGCCACGATCATATAGGTACACGTGAGCACACACAAACACAGACACACACTCTCTCCCGACAGCAGGTGTTAGAGGCTGAACTGTGTTCCCCGAATTCTTACGTTGGAGTCCTAATCCCCTGGACCTCAGAATGTAACCTCATTTGGAGACAGGATCTAAAATGAGGTCATTAGGGTGGGCCCTAATCCAATATGACTGGTGTCTTTATAAATAGGGGAAATCTGGACACAGACATGCAGAGAAGGAGAATGCTTTGTGAACATGAAGATGGCCTTCTCTTAGGCAAAGACAGAGGCCTCAGAAGAAACCAACCCTGCCAATACCTTATCTTGAACTTGTAGCCTCAAGAACTGTGAGGAAAGTAAATTTCTGTTGTTTAACCTGCCCGGTCTGTGATACTTTGTCATGGCAGCCTCAGCAAAAGAATGCACTGAGATAGACTCTGAAAAAATCTGGAACCAAGGTATCAGATGGATCCTACTGGAATGAAGCCATCAGTAGTATCTGAGGCTAATTTGTGTTCTTAATTATATAACCTGCTTATGGTCTATTTGCCACCACTAAAATAGAAGCTCCATGAGGGCACCATATCTGTCCACGACTTTATCCCCCAGAAGTTAGAACAGTGCCTGACTCATAATATATTTGTTGAAGGAATAAGTGAATAAATGAATGAATGCCAGAAAGGATGAATTTTGCTTCACATGCCACCATTTTGAAGGATGGTAGCCAGAGATGCCTCTTAAAATAGAATGCAGTGGCTTACCCCAGCAAGAATATCCCTGCACCTTGGGTTGCTTCATGAGATGCAAAAAAGAAAAAGAAAAAGAAAAAAAGGAACCTTTGCCCCAGTTCCCTCCACCACCAATTTTTAAGTGCTCAATAAATATCCACTGACTGACAAACAAATGGCAACAGAAAGCCCAATTCTTGATAACCACTCAGAAACATCCAGTGAGATGGCCAGACCCAACCTGTTAGCATTTGATGGTGGGAGTTGGCCTGGCCAGCCTTCTGCAACTTCTCAGCCAGCCAAGAGATCTCCCACCCTCCTTGGGGAGGCCAACAGCACCAGACCCCTCTCTAGCTGAATGGCAGCACTGAGAGCTGGTGACAGACACAGTCCACCACTCCCCACACATGCTCAAGACACCCCGCCCAGTCTCAGCAAGATGGCACCAAACTACAGCCTTCTGCCCCCACCCGTCACCCGCCCTCCGTGCATCCAGTAGGTGCCCAATTCTCATTGCCCTCCCAAATCCAGACGGAACTGCGAATTCACCCTGTCAGTGCTGTATATCACTTTGAGATATATACCATATTAGCAGAAAGAACTGAATTATATTGCATTCATGATGCAATTAAACACTTCACTAGGAATCAATGTAAAACTGATGAGGCCTGAAAGTAGTGCATATGGCTTAGAACATTATAAAACATTACCTTCACTCAAATCCTTTTCAGTAGCAATTTAAATCTTCTTACAGTTACTGCTGCCAATGGTAAACCATCTACTGATTCATAACAGTGCATGGTAACGAATGAATTTTTTTAAAAATTTATTCAACTACTAAATTACCCATGAATCCGGAATAGCTGACAGGAGTAATCTGAATTATTATTAGCTCTGCAAGTATTCTGCATTAGCCAATTTAAAACCACGGTTCTCAGGCAGGAACCAGTTAGTACAGCCAGAGTGTTAAATGACTGCAATAGTTCTTCATTTTACTGCTGCTTACATTTAAAGGTCAAGAGATAAAAATTACATATGACTCCAAACATAGGAAGGGTGTTTATCTTTTTCTATGAATCGGGTGAGTTGTAAACTTTAAAAAACATCTGAGATGTAATTGTACAAACTCAAAGGCCTTTGGGGTATTCAGAAATCATAAGGCTGGTCGGGGGTGGGGGCATTTTTCTCCCTCCTCCCTCACTGCCAAGAAAGATGACATGGCCCCTCTTCCTTGTGGTTCTGAAACTTGCTCCCCCAAATAATCTAGTCCCTATTTTTCCACTCTGACCTGCACATACCCCCAGGCTCTTCCTAGCGCTTGGGTAGCTCTGGAAGGATCTCGAAGACACAGCAGGAGGAATTCACAGGAGTGGGAGCTCCCTCCCCACCAAGAGGGCATTTGGGCCAGCCCTCTGCCTCCCACCTGGGGCAGCAGAAAGACTGAATCTTCTAGGCCCCTACTCCCTTCCCGAAACTGCCTTCCTGTTCATGCTCACCGTCTGTTGGGTTTTTTCCCCTCCTCCAAAAGCCCAAGGGAAAAACCAAAGCGAGAGAAATAAATAAAGAAGCAGCTTTCTTCAGGAAGCCAGTGTTATCAATGCATGGTTGAACAAGGACCATAAAACACCAGCCTTGTTTCTTTGCATTGCTCTGGCAAGATGAGCACATGGGTTTTGAGCTCATCAGAAGGAAGAGCTGGGCAATTCAAGGCATGACTCTTCTTCTTTTTAAAATTTCTTTTCTTTGGGGAAGAGTTTTTTTTTTTTTCTTTAACCACAGAGTTGATTTATGCTCATCATAAGAAATTCAAATGACAGAGAAGCATACAAAGAAAAACGTTTGACAGCCCTGTCTTTCCACTTTGTATTCAGCTATCAAACAAATAATAATTAAGCACCTACTGTGTGCTGGGGCACTGGTGCTACAGCTGTAAACAAAACCATTGGAAAACCATGGGGTCTACTCCTCTGGGTTTTTCTCTACATGTCAACTAACATGTACATTCATAGGTAGAATTTTTCTCAAAAGTGGGATCCCATTCTACTACTTGCTTTATTCACCCAACAAAGTGTCCTGGACACTTTAAACTGAAAGGTACAATTCTACCATGTGTATGGACCGTGTATTTGCCTAAACCTGCAAGGACATGTTTTGCTAATATGAACCATCTTATAAATGAACATTATTCAAGCTACCAATTAAGGGTGTGCCCAGCCTTATGCCAAAGTGGATGTTCAAACTGGCTGTTCAACCCGTCCAGACATTTCAAGGGTGAGATGGTGTGAGGGGTGCGGCACTCCTGTGGAAAAATCCTTTCAACAGGCAAAGAAAGTATTTGTGTCCCATACTTCCCTCAAACAATCTTTCGTGCACAAGCTGATTTCCATGGATTAATGTGGCTTTAAGATATGAGCACTCACAAGCTTACAAGCAGCAACAGCATGAAGATCTGCTATTTGCAGGCTAGTGAATCCACCTTGGTGGGTCTGACAGCAACTACCCGATATCCTCTGCATTGCCAGGAGGCCCCCAGTTAAACCAGAGGATCTAACTGGGGGTGATTTGCCTCCAGAGGGACATCTGATGATGTTTGGAGACACTTTTGGTCATCTCAGTGGGGGAGTGTGTACTCCTGGCACTTAATGGAGACCAGGGAGGCTGTAAAACATTCTTCAATGCACGGGATGCCTCCCCACACCACGACAAAGAACTATCCAGCTCAAAATGTCAACAGTGTCAAGTTCAACCTTGCTTTAATCAAAGTCTGGGTCATATGGTTGAGAGACCAGGTTTTGGACAGATCTGTGTTCATGGTTCAGTTAAGCCATTTGCAAGCTCTGTGACCTTGGACAAATGACCTAGCTTCTCTGTACTGCAGTACTATTAGTGTCCTTACCTACTTATTAACAGTGTCTACTTAGGGTTCTTGGGAGGATTACATGAGATAATTTGTGTCAAGTATGCAGAGCAGCATCACTTATTATTACCAGTATAATTATCATTATTAATTGTAGCAGCAGCAGCAACGAAAGCGGTATTTTTTTTTACTGTGGTAAAACATACATAACACAAAATTTACCATTTTAACCACGTTTTAGTATACAGTTCAGTGTCATTAAGTACATTCACATTGTTATTGCAACCATTAGCACCATTACCACCATCCACCATCCACCACTTCTTCATCTTGCAAAACTGAAACTCAGTACCTATTAAACACTAACTCCCCAACCCCTGGCAACCACCATTCTACTTTCTGTCCCTATGGATGTGACTCCTCTAGGTGTCAATCATATAGTAGGATACAGTGGACTCATACAGTATTTGTCCCTTTGTGACTGGCTTATTTCACTTAGTATAATGTCCTCAAGGTTCAGCCATGTTGCAGCATGTGACAGGACTTCCTTCCTCTTGAAGGCTGAATAATAAATTCCATTGTATGGATATACCACTTCTGTTTATCCATTCACTCACTGACGGGTACTTGCTGGTCTGACTCTGGAGTCAAAGCTCTGACTGTCATACTAGACTGCCACATAGCACTAGACTTGGTACTAACCCTCTCTGACTCTGCTGACTCTTCTGTAACATGGGGTAATGAAAGAAGCTACTTGAAGCTACCCCAAACTGTTCCAATTCCCACCTGCCTCACCATCTGCATTAGTTTGCTAGGGCTGCCATAATAAAGTACCAAAGACGGGGCAGCTTAAAGAACAGAAATTGCTTTCTCACAATTCTGGAGGCTGGAAGTTGCAGATTGAGGTGCTGGCAGAGTTTGTTTCTTCTGAGGCCATTCTCCTTGGCTTGTAAATGGCCATCTTTCCCTTGTATTCATATGGTCTTCCCTCTGTACACAGATGTCTGTGTCCTAATCTCCTCTTCTTATAAGGACACCAGCCACACTGGATTAGGGCTCACCCCAATGACCTTATTTTAACTTAATTACGTTTAAAGGTACAAATAATTACCTATCTCCAAATATAACCACATTCTGAAGCATTAGGAGTTAGGACTCAAAAATATGAATTTTGAGAGGACATAATTCAACTCATAACACCATCTTCTACCAGAAGCTGGGAAGCTATAGCATCTTATTTCCCAGACTCTCTTGCAGCTACAAGTGGCCACTGAGAGTTCTGGACAATGTAATGAAGATTAGATATCCCTCTGGAGGGCTTTGCTTCCTAAATTAAAAAGTAAAATCCTCACTGGAAGTAAACCTTTTGCCCTCTGCCCCTTTGGCCTTCCCTTCTTTTTCCTTCTTGGCCTGTAGACATGAGACCTGGAGGATGAAGAGACATCTTGCAGCTACTGAAGATGAAAGCCAAGATGGTGGAATGGAAAGACAGAAGGGTCGCCTACCTGTGAACTTTGTTATGTGAGAAAAACAAACCCGGAGATGTCCTTCAGTAGGTGAGTGGATAAACTCTGGTACATCCAAACAATGGAGTATTATTCAGTGCTAAAAAGAAATGAGCTATGAAGCCATGAGGGAAATTAAAATGCATATTACTAAGTGAAAGAAGCCAATCTGAAAAGTTTACATACTATGATTCCAACTATATGACATTCTGGAAAAGGCAGAACTCTGGAGACACTAAAAATATCAGTGGCTGCCAGGGTTGGAAGGTGGGGAGGGATGAAGAGGTAGAGCACAGAATATTTTTAGGGCAGTGAAAGTACTCTGGATGATACCATATTGGTGGATACATGTACATAATTATATGCTTGTCCAAACCCATAGGAAGTAAATCACCAAGAGTGAACCCTAATGGAAAATGGACTTTGGGTGATAATGTGTCCATGTAGGTTAATCTATTGTAAAAAATGTACTACTCTGGTGTGAGATGCTAATGTGGGAGAACGGGCATATGTGAGGTCAAAGGGGATATGGGAACTCTCTGTACTTTCTGTTCAGTTTTGCTCTGAATCTAAAACTGCTCTAAAAATAAAGTCTACTTAAAAATAAATTAGTAAACCTAATGAGTTTAAGGCACCACTGGCTGAGTTTCCAGTTATTTGCAGTCCAGTGCATTTCTTAAAGGAGCAGAACCTCAGAGGGCACTGTGGTCACTGGCTGGGCCCCACAATGGTACAGGGGTTCTGGACAGAGGACAGGGTACCCATACTGGAGCCAGCAAAGCCTGATCAAACATGTTATGAGATCAGAGATCCTGGGTGGGCCCTTCTGCCCTCATGCCCTGATAACCTGGGGGAAGGTGGTTGGGTTGGTGAAAAAGAGAAATGTTTATTGCTCAGAAAATCTCTTGGGAAAGCAGGAACTCAAACTCGAGATCAGGAGGTGGGATTAAAGATGGATGCCAAGCTGCCCCCAGGGCCTTCCTCCCAACATCATCCGTCCCCAAGATCCCAAAAGAAGACTCTGCTCTGCTTATCTCAGGGGCACAGAAACTTCCCATAGGGAAAAGTTGTGACCAGAGAGCCCAGTACCCAGTTTACTCAGAGACAAGAGAAAGAGCTGCTTCCATGGCCCACATTCCTCCCCACCCCACACAGGCTGTTGGATAAAGATCTTTGGAAAGGCCCAAGAATTGTGCCCCCTGTTGCCTTCAACAACTCCACTCTGTTTAACAGGATTCAAGCACAGCTCCACCCATGGGGATGAGAATAAGTTGGGGCATTCATTCATTCATTCATTATCTTTTAAGTATTCAGGAGTTTCAAGCTGGACGGTGGGACTTCAGAGATGAATGGGGTGGGGACATGACCTAAAGGTCTTCTCAGCAAAGCGCAGGAGAGGGAGGTACACAAAGTCTCCATTATGTGTGCTGTCCTTCTGCAGAGCGAAGTTCAAGGATGGCTCAAGAAGAAGCAGGGTAGATGTCTGGGGGTTCTTAGTCTTCTCATGCCCAGTGGGGAACCAGTAAGTCAGTAATTCATTGAGTATTTATTAAGCACCTTCTGTGTCCCAAGTACCATTCTTGGCAATAACCAGGGGTGGGGGTGGGGAGACATTTAGGGCCCAGTCCTGGCCTTCAAAGACCTCACGATCTAACAGGGAAGTATCGCAAGGCAGTCTGGGCACCGGGCAGTGGTGGGTTCACTGTGAGATGTGAGAGTTCAGAGAAGGCAGAGTTGGTCAGAGAAGCATTTTTGGAGGCAGCGGCCATGCTATGGCACATGCTACAGCACAGCTATGAATGCCAAGTCAATTCAGACAAACAGACTCTGTCAGGGACACCAAGCAGGTACCAAGGAAATGCCAAGAGGTTTTGAGCAACGACTAGTCATCCCAAGCCTGAGAAGGGGAATCACATGAGATGCTGATGAAGAGGGAAACTGAGTCCTGAGAGCATCGAAGAATATGTCTGCACACACATCCCATGCCACGCATGCCAGAAGGCAGATGCTGGACAGCTGCTTAGCACGCGCATGCACATTGATGGAGAAGGCACCAGGCGCCAAGGCCTCCAGAAGAACTGGGCTCCAGCTTGGAAAGGAGACATTGTCTCTTTAAGTGAGCGTAACACTGTATCATCCTTTCTCTTCCTATTTTGGGTTTTATTAGCAAAGCAGTACAATGTTTATACTAGTGGGTATTACATTTGCCAGAACAATTACAGTATGACAAATGGTACATCAATGTAATCCATCAACCTTGCCAAGACAGGAATCCTTTACTCAGGACTGCCATTAATTCTGCGCTCCGGTCTCTGGGGTCCTGGGCCCGAGTAACCATGACAACGTGGACGACGCCTGATGCAAATGCTCGGGCTCTGGGAAGGATGGGTACTCCTTGGTGTGCTGGAATTTAACCTCCGACATCCGCATATTAGTCTACTCGGAGGAAGAATCTAGAGTTTGGGGCTGGAAAAATCCAGGGCACTTGGGGGAAGAGGTGTTTTTTCTCCATCATGGCACAGCGCCTCAGAAGTGGGGAAGGATAGACACCTACGGGTTGTGTGGCCAGCCTGTCGCGCGTTGCTGGATATCAACTCCAAAGCCAGGAGCAAATTCAGGCAGGGATGTGTCAAGTCTCAGTAGCAACGGCAGCTTTTAGGAAAGCAGATGGGGACTCGGGGCAAAGATACAAAGGCATTGAGCATCTGGAGAGAGGGGAGAAGGGGCAGGGCAGTTGTTTTTTGATCTATACCGAAAGCCTCAGAGATTCCAAAAAAGCAAACACCTCCCTAGGCACATGGAGGAAAGATGATATGGTGCACACCTGACCCTCTGACTGGTCTACTCCAGCTCCGAACAGTTGATATATAATTTCTTGACCCTGGGCTCCCCCAACCTCCCCTAGCTGTAGCTTCTCAGAGCAGCTAAATCTCGATGGTTACACACAAGACTGCAGTCATCAGCTGCAAATTCACCAGGAGTTTCAGGGTTCCTCGATTCATCCTAACCAGCAAATTACGAGCTGGGAGCAGCTTTATAAAATATGAAACGACTGCTGTCAGTTTTTCCATCAGTTCTACATATTTTGCTGTTAACAAAAGGAACCGATAACCACTTCTCACAAGGAAAAACAAGAATAAAATCAAAGGCCCCTAATGGAGACAATCTCCAAAGTGCAACAACACAAGCCCATTTCTTTTTTTTTTTTTCCTTCCCTGACAAATCAATCTGGCCATGGTCCAAGGATACAGGCAGACGGAGCTACCTCACCTGTTTTATTAAGCCATTACCAGAATCATTTTATTCCCATTTATAATGTTCAATACATGGTCTGAAGACTTTTCTAATATAGTAATTAGATGGAACACTAGATAGATGGATTAAATTGGGACGATATTTTATGCTATTGTACATTGCTTTACAATATTCTGCCTGGTTTCTGAGACACCAAAGTGTGAGCGTGTGTGTGTGTGTGTGTGTGTGTGTGTGTGTGTGTAAATATATCCCTTTTATTTTGGATGAGAAGGCTGTACTTTGCATGTGGCTCATCTCAGCATGAGCCTTCCCGTGGAAATCTGATGGAAATGTATGAATCCATGCTAGAACTCACCAGGAAATCCATCCTACATTCCTGCCCCCAAACAAAGGTTGCCCAAGTATCCTCAGTGTTCTCATGGTCACTGCAGCTGACGTTCACTGGGTGCTTACTAGGCACCAGGCATGGAGCTGAGACCTTGACATTCATCAGGAGGTCACATAACTTGGGGGCTAAAGAGCACAGGCTTTGAAATTGCCCAGAGCTAGGTTTAAGTCCTGGCTCTCCTACTTAATTGATGTGTGACCTGTGGGAAGTCACTTTACCTCTCTGAGACTCAGTTTTCCCTACCTGTAACATGGGGATAATATCGGTACCTATCTCTCAGGGCAATTCTTAAAATACTTAGATGATGCCTAGCATGGAGCCAGACAGAGAGTTAAGTGCACAGTAAATGTCATCTTTATTATCATCTTGTTTAGCCTGTGGAGATGGCATCATGCCTCTTTTACAGATGGGGAAACTGAGGCTTAGAGAAGGGAAACACTTTACCCAGGTTACCAAATAGGTGGCAGGCGTGGGTATCTGTGTCCAGAGCCTGTTCACTTAACAAACACAAAAGACTGTCTCATCTGAAGGGAAAAGAAGGGACACTTCTACCAAGAAGTGTGTGTGGGGGGTGTGGAGGGGTATTGAACTAAGCCCATGAGCACCTAATTTGTACCTAAGATATGGACTTAAATTATAATCTTAATTCTCAGGGTCTAAGAAATCTAGACTTTGGTGATCAACAAAGATCTCCCTTCAAGTACCCTCTCCTCTCATCCCGTGAGATGACACAAAACGTGAAACCAGAGAAATGAGTCCTGCAGTGTCACCAGAGCCCACTCACTTCTCAGGCACCATCCCCACATGGGAAAACCGAGCCACCGAAAAGTCAAACCTGGAACATCATAAAGAGATACGATGCCACCTTACAGAGCGGAACACTGACGCTCAGAGAGGTGGTGTAACCCGTCTGCGGTCACACATTTTTAAGGTCCCATTAGGGACCCCTGCAGCACTGGAGCCTCTGTGGAGTGTAACAAGGACTGCAGATCCTCCCAATTCCAACTATGCAAACAAACAAACAAACAAATAAGCAAACAAACAAAAACCAATCCTGCCCTCCTTGTTCCCCTATCAGGTCAGCTCACCTGTGCTGGGGCTATATTTAGCTGTAGCACTTTTTCCAGTTTTGTGTGTAAATGGAGAACATCAACTGGATGAAACCTATTAATATAAAAGAGGAAGACGCACCAGCCACAAAGTTTGAAACTGACTGCTTCTGAAGACCTGTCTGCCATGACCAGGAAAATAAAATTAACCTCCGTACACATTTTTCTATATCAAAAGAGAGTTCTTGATTTGACAGGTGGTACTATAACTCATTAAAAAAAGAGAAAACTTAGGGCTTCCCTGGTAACGCAGTGGTTGAGAATCTGCCTGCCAGTGCAGGGGACACGGGTTCGAGCCCCGGTCTGGGAGGATCCCACATGCCGCAGAGCAACTAGGTCCGTGAGCCACAACTACTGAGCCTGCGCGTCTGGAGCCTGTGCTCTGCAACAAGAGAGGCCACGATAGTGAGTGGCCCCCGCTTGCCGCAACTAGAGAAAGCCCTTGCACAGAAACGAAGACCCAACACAGCCAAAAATAAATTAATTCATTAATTTTTTTTTTTTAAAAAAGAGAGAAAACTTGGATAAAACCCCCAAAATCTCTTTGCTGCCAGCTCAATCTACGGTACTGATGGAAAAGTGAGACTTGCCTCCACATCAACTGTTCCCCATCAAGAGACTCCTAGATCTGCTGTTCTCACTCCTCTGCCCAGGAAATTGGGCTCCTGTGTAGCCCTACATGGGTGCTTGGAAAGTTGTTAAATGGGTTTCCAGCTCACCCCAACTCTTCTGCTGCTCTTGCAAGTACAGTCAACACAGAACACCGCAAGACTGGAAAAATTTCTATAAGGAGCAAGGTGAGGGATAGGAAGCTGAAGCAGAATAGGGATGAAAAAGAACAGAGAAGTTACTGGATATGACAAATACTGACATTTACTCTGGGCCAGGCCCCATGACCACATCATTGCTTCTCTCAGCCACTCCATTCATATCCCCATTTTACAGATAAGAAAATGGGGGCTCAGAGAGGTTAAGCGACTTACCCAAGGTCACACAGCTAGTTCAGGGCAGAGTTGGAATCTGAACCCAAGTCTGTCTGACTTTAACATCTAGGACCTGTAAGAATGAAGACCCCTTTGGCAGACTGAAGGTAGGCCCACACTTTTGACATAATAGGCAGTTTCTTGGGGGAAAACTGTCCTTCTGAAATCTTATCCTGTTTGAAATGACCTTGGGAAGCTCAGCCCTGTGGAAGGAATGGACAAGCCTGTGTGATGCATATAACCATCTCTTTGTTCATACACTTTGTATAATAGATTTTCTTACATCAGGTTTTCTTTGCCACAATACAAAAGCCTCCCAAGGAAGGGGAAGCAATTGGCTGGCTCTGAGAAGAGGTGGAGAATTGGATCAGATAAAGCCAGGAACTCCCACAACCTTAGAAGAGCACTTTCTGAGGATCCAGGAGGCTTTGCCTCAATGCAGAACTAGAAAAACAACAACTTCAGTAGCTATGACCTCAACTGCCAGTATTTCTGAACATAGGCTCTCTTCTTGGACCAGCTGTCCCGGGGCTCCTTTCCTGGATCATTGGGTCTCCCAGGGAGGAAAATTTCACAACTGCCCAGAGACCCACTACACAGATTGTTCCTTCTGGAGTCTGACTTTGGTGTTTCTTGCTGCAGCCAGACCTCACTTCCTTATAGAAATATCTGTGGTGATGACAATGCTACTTTATCTAGCCTACCATACGGACCCTTTGACTCTTAGTGACAAGAGGGGGTGTTGTGATTTTTTAGATGAACAAATTAAGGACCAGAGATGGGGAGTGACTTGTCGAGAGTCACACAGCAAGTGAGGGTTGCATTTTTCCCCAGCATGAGCACTGAACTCTTCACATAGGGCTCCAAGGGGTAGAAGGAGATTCTTGCATCTCAGGAGGGGCTCCATCCCCCACCTAGGCCCTCAACTCTAGAAGTCATCCTTAATCATTCCTTTCTCCTCCATATAATCTATCACCAAATCCCCACCATTCTGCTTCCTAGATGTCTCTTGAATCCTGCCCCTCCATCCCCACTATCCCCCAAGGCGTGCTCACTGGGCCCTTCACAATCTCTTGCCTGGATCATGGGCCCAGCTTTTCCTTGAGCTCCTACCTCCATGCTGGGCTCCCCTAAACTCTTCCCCATGCAGCAGCTCAAGAAATGTTAGTCACTTGTATCATCATCTTGTTTGCCAAGGAGATGGCATCATGCCCATTTTACTGATTGGGAAACTGAGGCTTGGAGAAGGGAAATACTTAACCAAGGTTGTCAAACAAACCAATGGCAGGCAGAGGTGTCCGCGTCCGGAGGCTGCTTACTTAACCACATCTCCTTTGAAGGGGAGGAGAGACACCTGTACCCAGAAGGTGCCTAAACTCTAAACACCATTCTAAAATCTAAACCACAGTACTCCCTGCTCAAAACCCATCTGTGGCTGCTACTACACTTGAGATAAAGTCTGGCCCCCTCACCATAAACTCATGGACCTGCCCACCTCCCTCTCCCACTGAGCCCTGTCCTGGCTTAATGCTTCAGCCCCGTAGCCCATCTTTGGGTATCTCACCCCCACGCTCTGCCCATGCAGTTCTCTTGGCCACAAATGCCATTTGCTATTCTTCCCTCACTGGCCCTGCATGTCCACTCTCTGTAGTCTACCCCAGGCCAGGGAGGTAGAAAATATCCCCAGAACACACACCTCCTCTCTCTGCTCCCCAAACCCTCTCTTTTCTTCTCCCATCAAGCACACTGGGACCAGTCAGACCAGCAGGATCCCTTTTGTCTCTGAAGAGAGCCTCCAGCTGACAAGAAGGAATGTCATATCCACGATCTTCATTATTTTATCCCCCTGTTGTCCTCCTTCTCCCCTTCCTTGGGGATCCTGTGACTCACGAAAGGCTGACAACCTGCTGGAGGTCACACAGCATCAAAACTGGGACTTGAGTCCAGGTTGGGTTGTCTTGGGTCAGGTGCTCTACAAGAAGAACCTGAGATGGGGATTCTTGTGCTGGAGATTCATGGAGGGAAGGTGCTCAGGAGGAAGCTGGAGGGAGTGAGGGAAGCAGGCAGGGGCAGGGGGAGAAGATGAGGAGAGAGGTGGGCTCAGCAGGAGTCCAATATCAGCCTGATCCCAGGGGGAGCTCTGGGGGTGAATGGTACCACAGGGAGGTCCTGCCTTGAGGGAAGGCAGCCAGGCTGTTGGTCCCCTGAATCAGTCAGTCAAAGGCTGTAGGCTGCCCCCAGAGTAGGGTGGGATGTAACATCTCTGTGCAGACAGCTCCTAGAGGCTGAGACTCCCTGGAAAAGGGGGGCAGCCAGGAGCTGCTATCAGCCAACTCACAGCAGCTGGCAGTGCTGGCTGGTAAAGGGCTCTGGGGGTGCCACCAGCGACATCCCCCATAGGTCTATGACCCTCCTTCTTCCTAAACTTCAGCAGAGAAGGGTGGCAGGGTTGAGGATTCTTTGCCTAACCCAAAGCCAAATGGTAGCAGTCCATCTCCTGGAAAGGAGACCCTGGGGGCTGCTGTGGGGAAAGTGAGGTTCAGAAAGGTTAAGCAGTCTGACTGAGGCCACAGAGCATTTCGTCCCATTTACCATGGAGCCATTACCTTCTGTAATAATGAAGAGCTGACAGGCAGCCTCTCTGCTATTCTTCCCCCTCCCTTCCCCATGCCCCTACCCACACCCTTTCCCCACTCCCATATAGCTATCCCTCCCTTTGCTGGCTCCCCAGAGCCAGGGTGCTGGATGGAAACAGTGACACCTTGTCAAACAGGCTTTTGATAAATGCAAATCTCTCTTAATTTGAATTTAATTATCAATGAAATGAGCGACTCCCAGATCGCTTCTCCCCATCAGAAACTGGCAGATACGTCTGTGCGCAGAGCGAGACTGGCATCTGCTGGTCCTCATGCCAAGCCCCACCTGCCTGGCCATGGCTGCTTCTCAGGGAGAAGGGGGGAGGCGGTGGGACACAGGAGTCCCAACAGCTGGAGCCCCAACCTCTGCAGATTTCTACAGTTCACAAATAAGCCTTTCACAGGGCACCCAGAGAGGTTTTAGACACTTGTATGAAGCCCCACAGCAGGGCTGGACCCTGGTTGGCTGACAGTATTGTGGCCAGAACTTGTTCTACTGACCAGTAGCCATCATTGGGGATGGGGGGTGGGTGGCCCTGCACCTCCTTGGCCTCATGCTCAACCCCAAGCAAATTCTGGAGAGAAGATGCCAATCAACAATCATTGGTCACTTACTGTATGCCAAGTCACACTAGTTCATTCCTTTTGTGCAAAACAGCCAGCTCTTATAGGGTGGGTACCCTGACAATCTTGACGTACAGACATGGAAACTGAGAAACTGGCTGCTGGCCCGGGGTTCTCCCAGCCCATAGCACTGAGCCTGGGCTTTCACCATGTCACATGTACGTACCTGCCACAATCAGTGTGGGTTTGGCCTAGAGGGCAGGGGGATAACGGGTCTAAGTAAAGCAGCTCAAACTGTGGGCAAGAGCCCGAAAGTAGAATCTCCACCTTAAAAATTACACCTCATTAAAAATAAAAGTACAAACAGCAACACCTATGCTCTGGCATCCCTGCAGCCAGCATGTTACAGAGATGAGCTCACTGACCCCTGTGAGCAGCCCCATTTTACAGATGAGGAAACAGAGGTGCCCAAAGCCTGGGCTCCCTAAAACTGCAACAATTTTTAAAGTCAGACAAAAAATACAAATCTCTGTATACAAACTAGGAAATCCAGATGAGTCAAAAATAGCGATTGCTCAAAATCCCACCACCATCTACGAGTACAACAACCTCTCCGAGGTTTTCTTCATAATATTCTAGGAAAAAACAGTGGAGGGGGACGGTTAGATAAATGAGACCAGAACAGCAGGATGCTGACAGTTGTTGATGCTGAGTGATCAGCAAAAGGGAGTTCATTGTATTTTTCTATTTCCATGATGTTTGAAATTTTCCATAATGAAAAGATTTTTAAAAATCTCATCACGCAGGAACAATCTAGTAATGTTTTGGCATCTTCCCTTCCAGACCTTTCCCTCCCCCAAGTGACTGACTTTAATTCAATTTTATAATAATTATAATAACAATAGTATCAGCAGAATAGAGGAGGGCAATGGGACCACCTTGGATCCTCTCTCACCTCTGGCTCTAAGCTGCCCCTCACTGCCCTTTAAGTAGGGGATTCTTGGACCATATCTTGACCCCACTGCACCCACCTGGGATTTTTAGAGTAAGACCCTATAAATTCCTGCACTGCCTTCAAAGGCATTGGCTCTTGTCCTGGGAGACAAGTGCCCTGACAAATAGTGCTGGGTCCTGGAGCCAGGCTCGCAGAGGTCAGATCCTGGCTGGCACTTACTTGCTGGGTGACCTTAGGTAAGTCTCTTAACTTCTCTGAGCCTTCCATGTCTACCTTAAAATGGGTTAACAACTGTGGCAACCTCATGGCACTGCTACATCAATTAAATGAGATGATGTAGGCACAGTGCTTGGCACGTGATGAGGACATCATAAACTTTCCCATCATTTTATTTCTGGACAAAATCCTCCCAGCCCTGCTGCACGTGCAGCTTTTCCTGAGGCTGCTTGAATTCAGGCCTGATCCCCTCACCACCAGGCCTTATCCCCTCACCACCAGGCCTTGCCTGCTGTCAGCTTTAGCAAGGTCAGCACGGCAGCCCTGCTCGCCCATAAGCCCATGACCCAAAAGCTGAGCTGTTGCTCTCCTCCATAAACCCACTCCTCCCCCAGGCATCCCATCTCAGGAAAGGGCAGCTCCATCCTTCCGGTAGCGCAGGCCAGAAAGCTTGGAGTCATCCAGGACGCCTCTCTCTTCCTCTTACATCCCACATGCAACCTATCAGTGAGTCCTATTGGCTTGACCTTTAAATTACAGATAGAATCACATCCCCTCTCACCCCTCCATGGCCTTCTCAGCCCCCCTCACCGCTTGCTTGGATGACTGCAATAGCCTCCCTGTGGGTGTCCCAGCTCCGGCTCACACCGCCTTGAGTCTATTCCCCATATGGCAGCCAGAGCAGGCACCCACATCGATGACCTCCCTCCTCTGCTCCAAACCTTCCATGGCTCCCAGCTCAATCAGAGTAAAGGCCAAAGTCTTTACCAGTCTCCTTGCTCTTCCTTTAACCAACAGGCATTAACTGTGGTAAAATACACATAACGTAAAATTTAACATTTTAACCATTTTGAGGTGCTTAATTCAGTGTCATTTAGTACATTCATAATATCATACAACCATCACCTCTATCTAGTTCCAAAACATTTTCATCACCCCAAAACCTGGTGAGCACTCATTCCCCCTTCCCCCTCCCTGGAAACCACTGATCTACTTTCTGTCTTAATGGATTTGCCTATCCTGGGCATTTTACAGAAAGGAGATCATATGATACGTGGCCTTTTGTGACTGGCTTATCTCATTTGGCATGATGTTTTCAAGGCTGTAGCATGTGTCATTCCTTTTAATGGCTGAATCATATTCCACAGTATGGATAGACCACGTCTTAGACCATCGTCCGTCGATGGACACTGTGCTGTTTCCACCTTTTGGTTATTGTGAATAATGCTGCTATGGACATTCGTGTGTACATTTTGTTTGAAAACCTGTTTCAATTCTTTTGGGTATATTCCCAGGAGTGGAATTGCTGGGTCATATGGCAGTTCTATGTTTAACTTATTGAGAAACCACCAAATTGTGTCCTGCAGCTGTACCACTTTATATCTTGCATTGGTGGTTCCCTCTGCCAGGAATGCTCTTACTCCAGACACTCACGCTGCCTTATTCAAATCCTTCACAGGCCCAAATGTCATCTTCTCAGTGAGCCCCTATTTAAAACTGCATTAACTATACCCTCACTCTAGCCTCCTGCCCCCAGCACCCCATCTCCCTTCCCTGTTTTTTTTTTTCTGTATCACTTATTAAAATGGACTAACCACACATTTCACTTTTCTCTTAGTCTTACTCTCGCTCTAGAATGTCAGCTCCAGGAATGTAGGAACCTCGTCTGTCTCACCACTGAAACACCAAGGCCTGGCATACAGCAGGTGCTCAATAAACAGCCCCCACAGCAGTCTTTACAGTACACAATCTAACCCCTGCCACTCCTCTGCTCAAAGCCCAGGATAGCTCCTGTGGCCCTCAGGGGGGCCTGCCCTACTTTACTCTACAGGCGTATCCCTGTCATGTCCTCACACATGCCCTGTACTTAGGTCACACTGAACTAGCTGCAGGAACACAAACACACATGGTCCTTCTGCCAGGAGTTTCCCTTTCCCACCCAGTTTTCCTGGCAAACCCTTCTTCATCCTTCACAACACAGCTCAAGTGTCACCTCCTCCAAGAAGGCTTCCCTGACCTCTCCAGACAGAATTCAGTTGATCTCCCTGGGTGTCTTCCTCACAATTATACCAGAGCCTCATTACTCTGAGTACATACTTGATTCAACTACGCCATCAGCTCTCCTGGGTCTCCAGCTTGTGGGACTTCTCGGTCTCCATAATCACAGCACAATCACAATTCCTTATAATAAAATCTCTTTGTGCATGTGCGTGCGTGCGTGCACACACACACACACACACACACACACACACACACACACACACCCCTTGTTGGTTCTATTTATTTGAAAAACCCTGACTAATGCAGGTTTTGGTACTGAGAGTGGTTCTGAAGGAAAAGAATTTTAAGGATGAGTTTTCTGAATTGATTCTGGGGTTTCTGGTATTGGCTCACTAATCCAATTACATTTAAGGATGCTAATGACTCTATTTCCAGTAAAGACTACTGACAGTCCATGGTGTGAACTGTTTATAGAAATATGCAAAAAAACACCACTGGATACTCCTAACCAACCACTTATTATTTATTTATTTATGGCTGCGTTGGGTCTTTGTTGCTGTGCACGAGCTTTCTCTAGTTGTGGTGAGCGGGGGCTACTCTTGCTTGTGGTACATAGGCTTCTCATTGCGGTGGCTTCTCTTGTTGCGGAGCACGGTCTCTAAGCATGCAGGTTTCAGTAGTTGTGGCTCGCAGGCTCTAGAGCGCAGACTCAGTAGCTGTGGTGCACGGGCTTAGTTGCTCCACGGCATGTGGGATCTTCCCGGACCAGGGCTCGAACCCATGTCCCCTGCACTGACAGGCGGATTCTTAACCACTGCTCCACCAGGGAAGTCCCTCCTAGCCAAGCACTTATAATAAGCAAGGATCTGAGTGACTGTGTATATGATGCTTTCAAATATTTTTGGCAAATATTTTTGGCTAATATAATGAGGTCTGCTGGTTACTCCTAATATCACTTGACAAAGTGGGGAAAGAAAAGGATGAGTTCAGGGATTTGAATTCCCAGCTCAAGTGCCACATAAATGATCTGAAAGCTTTTATGTGTGCCCTGAAGGAGACCCTTATCACCTGTAGCGGCAGGGCTGATATTGCTAAAAATCAAACCCGGAATCTCACCTCGCAACTCACTGAATAACAATGCAAGTTGAACTGCCAGCCTGTATGTAGAGTGTCTACTGTTAAAGTGAGAGTATTGACTGGGAAAGAATGAGATCATGCAAGTCAGAATGGGGATGTATAGGAAGATCCTGATGAATTTTCGGACTCTGAACCCCTAAATTCTTTGCTAGTGAAAGAGGACTCCTCACCCACAGTGGGAGTAGCTTCTCCATCCCCTGGCTGAGGGGATCAACCCTGCATTGCCTGAAGAAACTGTAATGGCCTTCCCTGAGGCAGCTGCCATTCAAGGCAAAGCTGATTCTCCTCAGGATCCACCCCTGTCTCTTTGCTTCTTTGCTTCTAGATCTGTAACTAGACTCAAGTCCCAGCAGGCCCCTAAAGGTGAAGTACAAAATGTGACCCAGGTGGACGTGAGCTACACTCCAAAAGAACTACTTGAGTTCTCTAATTTATACAGACACAAATCTTGGGAATATATGTGGGAATGAATATTAAGAATGTGGGAGGGGACTCCCCTGGTGGTCCAGTGGTAAAGAATCCACCTTACAGTGCAGGGGACGTGGGTTCAATCCCTGGTCAGAGAACTAAGATCCCACATGCCGCGGGGCAACTAAGCCTGCGCGGCACAGCTAGAGCCCGCACACCACAACGAAAGATCCCACGTGCCACAACTAAGACCTGACACGGCCAAAAAAAAGAATGTGGGATAATGGTGGAAGGAACATAAAGTTGGATCAGGCAGAATTTATTGATATGGGCTCACTAAGCAGATAGTCTGCATTTAATGTTGCAGCTCAGGAAGTTAGGTAGTTCTCCAGTTTGGTTGGTTGGTTGGTTGGCTGAAATATGGACGAAAAAGTGGCCCACACTGAGTGAGCTGGAAGTACTAGACCTGCCTTGTTTTACTGGAGAGAAAGGGAATCCAAGGCTTGGGGAGACTGGAATGTTAGAATGGATTTGTCATCTAAGATCTACTTACCCACACTGATTGGGGGGGACGTATGTGTCCAGAAGACATACCTTTCATCACAACTGTGAGAAACAAATTTGCAAGGGGAGCCCTGGCAGTCTTGAAGAGCTCTGTGATTGCTGTTCCCTGTAGGCCAGACCTTATGGTGGGCACTGCAGTCACGGAATTGGGAAACCTAAGTACAATGGGAGTAACTGGATCTCAGGGTGGCAGGGCTAAGTGGTGGCACTCAACTGCCAAAGGCAAGGTGGGCACGGTCATCATAATGGGCAGCAGAGTTAGAGCTGTAATCAGAATAGTCTGACTCACCCAGACCTATGGCGTTGCCTAGGTGATCACAGTGTTCCTATAAGTGATAGGAAATGTACCAAATTCTTCCTGAATCTGGATAAGCAGAAAGTTCTAGGTCTCATGAATAAAAATCTAACCTGAACCATAAAAATAGTCATGGCCCCTCAATCAATTCCCACACACAGAGCCCCTTGAATGCAGGGGAAGCCAGGTTCCCTGGAGGAAGGACTCTGGTACACTACTGAAAATTTATAACGTGAAATCTTTCTCCAAGCCTTCCCCAAAGGGACTGATGGCCTTTTACCAAGATGACTTTGCACTAGGTTAAAGGAAATAATCAAACCTTTTGGGGACAGCTTATGGAGGTCAGGTGATCGATGGAGTTGTAGCTCAGGTCTGTCTCACAGTGGGTCCAGTGGGTCCCCACCCCATCTCGTGGTTATTTCCCCAGTTCTGAAACATATAATTGGAAAAGATATACCCAGCAGCTGAATTTCCACATTGGCTCCCTAACCTGTGAAGTGGGGGCAATTATGGTTGGAAAGGCCAAGTGGAAGCCACTAGAACTGCCTCTACCTAGGAAAACAGTAAACCAAAAGCAATACTGCTTTTCTGGAGGGACTGCAGAGATTAGTGCCATCATCAAGGACCTGAAAGACGCCGGGGTGGTGATTCCCACCACATCCCCATTCAATTCGCCTATCTGGCCCGTGCAGAAGGCAGATGGATCTTGGAGAATGATAGTGGATTACTGTAAGCTTAACCAGGCGGTGACTCCAACTGCAGCTGCTGTACCAGATGTGGTTTCATTGTCTGAGCAAATCAACACATCCCCTGGTCCCTGGAATGCAGCTATTGATCTGGCAAATTATTATTATTATTATTTTTTTGCGATATGCGGGCCTCTCACTGTTGTGGCCTCTCCCGTTGCAGAGCACAGGCTCTGGACGCGCAGGCTCAGCGGCCATGGCTCATGGGCCCAGCTGCTCCGCGGCATGTGGGATCTTCCTGGACCGGGGCACGAACCCATGTCCCCAGTATCGGCAGGCGGACTTTCAACCACTGTGCCACCAGGGAAACCCATAGCAAATTATTTTTTTCTCCAATACACCTTCACTGTTCTACCTCAGGGGTAAATCAACTCTCCAGCCCTACATCATAATTTAGTTCGCAGGGATCTTGACTGTCTTTCCTTCCACAAGATATCACACGGGTCCATGACGGCAATGACATTATGCTGACTGGATGTAGTGAGCAAGAAGTAGCAACTACGCTAGACCTTTTGGGAAGACTTGTGTGTCAGAAAGTGGAAAGTAAATCTGACAAAAACTCAGGGGACTTCCACCTCAGTGAAACTTCCTGGGGTCCAGTGTCATAGAGGATGTTAAGATACCCCTTCTAAGGTGAAGGAGAAGTTGTTGGATTTGGTCTCTCCTATAACCAACAGAAATGCCTAGTGGATCTCTTTAGATTCTGGTGGCACATAGTTCTCATTTGGGCATGTTACGCAGCCCACTTTCCAAGTGACCTGAAAAGCTCCTGGTTTTGAGTGGGACTCAGAACAAGAGAAGAGTAAACATCAGTCAAGGACTTTACCTCCTCTTCTGGGGAAGGGGTTAGTGCATTTTTGGTTGTTCACAGGACAGCTGTATTGTGTTAGATGGAATCGTGACCTTGTTATCTTCTTTATTTAGAGATTAAGTATGGTTTAAGGAGATGCATATGGAGCCAAGCTGACAAGGGGTGGACAAGTAATGGTTAATTTTATGTGTCAACTTGATTGGGCTACAGGGTGTCCAGATATTTGGTCATACATTGTTCTGGTGTGGCTGTGAGGGTGTGTGGGGATGAGATTAACATTTGAATTGGTAAACTGAGTAAAGCAGATTGTCCTTCCCAATGTGGGTGGATTTCATCCAATTAGATGAAGGTCAATACAGAACAAAAAGCTGACCCTCCTGCTAGTAAAGGGAAACACCTCCTGCCTGACTACTGAGCTGGGTTACTGCTTTTTTTCTGCTTTTGGATTCAAACTGAAACACTGGTTCTTCTTGGGTCTTGAGCCTGCCAGCTTTCAGACTGGAACTTAAACCATCGGCTACTCTGCTTCCCAACTGCAGATCTCGGGACTTAGCCTCCATAATCACGTGAGCCAATTTCTTTTAATAAATCTCTCTCTCTCTCTCTCTCTCACACACACACACACACACACACACACACACACACACACAATCCTGTTGATTCTGTTTCTCTGGAGAACTGTGACTAATACATTTCATACCCTGGTGGCTCATTTGCCCTCTATAGATGTGTTTTGTTTAGTTTCTGCATCTTAAATATCAGGGATTTTATAAAAACTTTCAAAATTCCAGAGTCTTTTTAAAAACAGGAAGTTCTGACCACACTGTGCCTGCATTCCTGCCTGGCAATCATCATCATTTAGAACTGTTAGACTGGGCATCTACTCTCTAGTTAGCCACAGTTTTCACCACTCCCTATAGCCTCACATCTTCTTTCTGTCTCCCTCAATTATCTTACCCACTGGGCACCTGCAGAAATCTGAGTTTTCAGTTCCTGCTTCACGTGTTCCCTCCCCTCTAGACTATGAGGCCTAATGCAGCGACCATGAGTGTGTTCACCAATGCACCCTCGGCATCTGGTGCAGTGTCTGCTACAAATCTAGTACACAAAATACATTTACTGAATGAATGAATGTTCCTTGCATCCAGGACTAAAAGCTAGAAGTGCCCCAAGGCATGGCAACAATAGCTCCCTTCCAAACACCCAGCACAACTTGAGAGGTATTGGGGGATCCAGTTACGGTAGAGTGTGGGATTAAGTGTCAACTCTGAACAGGCTGGCAGTTCCTCAAAAAGTTAAACACGGAATTCCCATATGACCCAGCAATTCCACTCCTAGGTACAGACCTCAAAGAATTGAAAACAGGCTTTCAAATAAATACAGGCACCTGAATGTGCACAGCAGCACTATTCACAATAGCCAAAAGGAAGAAACAACTTGCATCCATCAGCAGATGAATGGATAAATAAAATGCAGTATATCCATACAATGGAACATGATTCAGCCATAAAAAGGAATGAAGCACTGACACAGGCTACAACATAGATGAACCTTGAAAACATGATGCCAAATGAAAGAAGCCAGACACAAAAGATCACACATTATATGACTCCATGTACAGGAAATGTGCAGAATCAGTAAATCCATAGAGACAGAAAGCAGATTTGTGGTTGCCAGGGGTTGGGGGGTGGGGGACTGGGGAGTGATTACCAGTGGGTATAGGGTTTCTTTTTGGGGTGACAAAAA
Organism: Neophocaena asiaeorientalis asiaeorientalis; assembly: GCF_003031525.2. Classification (NCBI taxonomy): domain Eukaryota; kingdom Metazoa; phylum Chordata; class Mammalia; order Artiodactyla; family Phocoenidae; genus Neophocaena; species Neophocaena asiaeorientalis. The sequence goes on along the minus strand of NW_020174645.1, from coordinate 7,668,283 downwards.
AAGTGTTTTTGAGCCCGATAGAGATGGTGGTTGTACAACATTGTGAATATATTAAATGCCACTGAACTGTTCATTTTTAAATGGTTAATTTAATGCTGTGTGAATTTCACCTTGATTTTTAAAGAAAGTGTTGACTGGAGCCGAACTGTCCAGGTTCAAATCCCAGTCTGACATTTGCTAGTTGTGCAAGCTCCACCCCCTGAGCCTCAGTTCCCTTGTCTATAAAATGGGAACAAAAATCGCACCACCCTCCATGGGTTTTATGAGGATTAAATGAGCTAATGCATAGAAAATACATAAGATCTGGCATATCCTAAGTGGTAAATGTTAACTATTCCTGTTATCACTCTGGGGTTCCTGAGTTTCCTCAGGTCCTTCAGGATTGGGTCAGCCAGAGGCATAGAAGACTCCTGGGGGCCCAGCAGGGCTGGCCAGGACTCCCAGACCCCATGGCTACATCTGACATCCAAGGAAGGGATCAAACATTTCCTGCCCATTAAATTAAAAGCAGAGGCTATCTATCTAGGAAGAAATAAAACTGTAAATATCAAAGCCAATGCATAACCTTCCTGGGCTTCTGTTGCAACTTCCTTTCTTTAATAATCATTGTTTAAAAGTAGTCTGGGATGGTAGGGTGGGGTGGGGATGGGTTGACGGGTCTTCCACTCCATTTAGAGTTGACTGCACACACCGACTTGTGTCCCCATATCAAATATCTGCAGCCACAAGGAACTAGCCAGTGGCTGTTTGCTCTCCGGACGTTATTTATTGCTGCTGTAAATTGGCAGGATCTCCCCCCGTGCATAACTTTTTCCCTGACTTGTTTCTTTCCAGAAGATCCCAGACTAGGGGGCCAGCCTCACAGACGCCAGCAGAACAATCTTCTTTCAACAGCATTAATTATCTGTATGGCTTTCCATAACAACAAAAGAAAAAATCTTGACCCCACTGCCTGCCAATATTTAAGGCACTAGGAGAGGGAAATCCTTTTATCTTTGCATCTCCCAGAGCAGTCTGGTTTGATAAAACATCCTTCCCATTCCCCCCCTCCCTTTTTATATTCCGAACTTTCTGGCCTGATTAATTCTCCCCACCTCGGTAAAGGGCTGTGTATACTCCTGAGTGTTGACTTGATTTTCTTCTATAGAAACATCCCTGCAAGAAATTAAAACAGCGTGTACCCCATTCTTGCACCAGAAGCTGCTTGTAAAGAGTCTTACTCCTCACTAATGGAAGGGGGTGGGGGGCAATTAAAAGATCTGTAGGGGAGGACAAGGGTTGTGGGAGAGAATGTGGAAAATGGAATATGAGTTGAGAAGATTTCTTTATTTTAAATTAAAGTTAAGGATTAAAGGCATCAGGCTTTCAAGAGTTATCGTCAAAGGCTTTTTAGCAGTCCCAAGTGGATGGGCCGTAATCTTCTTTTTAAATGGCTATATTTAGACCACACTCAGGCAGTGGAACCAGAAACTTCCAGCAGGGGACTGCATGGAGGATGGAGGATGCTGTTTTAATATCAGCTGTGGAAACGAGATTTAACCACCTAGGAGTGATTTGGTTTTGAGGAACACGTAGCACTTGGAAATAGCACGTATAATTTAAGTTATCAGTGGACAGGGTTCATAGCAAGAGTTGTGCCTAGAATAAACCTAAGAATTTTGGGAAGGCCAGGCCTCACCTCAAATGCCCCTCCATTCAAGTGGTGTCTGATTCACAGCTGTATGACACCTCTGATGAAAGCATCTGTGAGTTGTAACTTATACAGAGGTTTCTCGATGTGAGAAATTATCTTAAAACCCTGCCTCTCGTAACAGATCAATCCGTGGATAAAGTAAAGCAAAAAGGAATTGTTTAAAGGAAACACATTTATCTCCTTCTCTGCCTCCCAGTTTAAGCTCCATGATCATGTTTACTGAATCTAATTTGACTGAGTTCACCTTTATAAAGGTTAATTATCAGGGTATATTACATGTTTAATCAATATAGTAATGAACGATTCATCTCAAAATATAAGATACCAAGTTAGTTTTTTTTAAACAATTTAACAAGATTTTTTTAATGTCTGAAATGAAACACCAGTGTTGATACAGCACAAGAGCAGAATCCTTAAAAGTCTGGTGGGCAACAGGCGGAAATCCAGACAGAAGAATTCAGTAGAACAAGAAACCTTTGGGCTTCTGAGACAGCGGGACCTCCTGGGCTGACTTCAGTGTGGTTTGGTTTTTGTTCATTATTGGAACCATGAGTAAGTGTTCAAAAATCAAAAGTGACAAAGACCCAACCTGCAAAGCAACATAATCCTCTCCTAAGAAGCAAAAACACGTTTCCCACATTTCCCTCAAATTGCAAATCAAAGCAGACCCCGACATATCTTCTTTAAGCTAATCTCCAATAGCCTGGTAACTTTAAAGGGGTTTAAATTAGACCAAGTTTTTGGGTTTTTTTGGTGGTCACTCCCTTCCTTATAGGATGCTGGTGAGAAGGTGTCTAAAGGGTGCTGGGCAGGGCTGGGGTGGGTGGGAGCTAGATTTTCCTTCACCTGCAAGATTCTACCAGGCTTCCCCATTCCCCTGTCTTCTCAACAGCTCAACACCTAGCAGGGGGCCTGGGAACCAACAGGGTTAAGATTTGCAGGGACTTTTTGATGTCACCTGCAGATGCTGAACCATAGCTATTTGTGGTTTTAAGTGTAAGGAGTCACGATCTAAGCCACAATATTTCCAAGTCTATGCAATAGCTAGTGAACCCGCTAGAAGTCTTATAAAGCACATCTAAATGCACCAGCTTGTCATTCATTTATTCTTTTGTTTATCCAACACATGTTTACTGAGCACCTACTATGTACCTGACCCTGTTCATGGCGCCAGGGCATATGGCAATATATAGGAGAAGGGAAATGGTCCCTTGTCTTTATGGAAGTTAGAGAAGCACAAGCAAGCAAGCAACTTCAGTTCAGCGTTGGAGCTGGGTGATGGGTATATGGAGATTCTCCACACTATTCTCTTTTTGTGGACATTTGAAATGCTCCATAAAACAGCTTTAAAAAAAATAGTAAATGCTATTTATTTGATCAATTTGTTCTCCAGACAAATATTTGTTAAATGAGACCCAAGGGTCAGGCACCAAGGCAGGAGAACAAGACCAAGGGGCTCCTCACCTTCAAGGAACTCAGTCTAGCAATGGTGGATTTTCCCTATTAGATGAGTGAGGACAGTTAAACCTGTGTGAAGAACTTGGGGGGATTGGAGGGGCACTCAAAAGACCAACACAACCTGCCAGCTCAGTGGGAACATTCAAGGTGACTGTGTGCAGAGATTCTAAGAACACCACTTTCTGGATTAAAGGAACACTGTAGATGGGGATTGGCAAGCTGTGGTCCATGGGCCAAATCTGGCTCACCTCATTTTGCAAATAAATTTTACTGGAACACAGGCATGATCATTCTTTAAAGTCTTGTCTACGGCTGCTTTCACACTACCATGGCACAGCTGAGTACTGCAACACAGACTGTATGCCCACAAAGTAAAAAATATTTACTATCTGGCCCTCTAACAAAAAAGTCTGCCATACTCTGCCCTGAAGTGTTCTTCACAGAATATTGTTGATAAAACTGAGAAAGTTTTTGTGAATTAAATCCCCAATCTGCCTTCTTTGGTGGCCCAAGTTTTTCACACACTGAGTTTGCTTAGAGCTGTAGTTCTCTACCTTGGCTATCACTGGAAAGCTTTTAAAATCCCTCATGGCCAGGCCCGACACCAGACCAATGAAATCAGACCCTCTGATGGTGGGTCCTGGAAAAAAAAGAAATCTGGATTTTTTTAAAGCTCTCTTAGGTGATTCCAATGGGCAGCCATGGTTGAGGACCCACGGCTTAAAAGGAGAGACATCAGATTGGCGTTAAGTTTTCAAGGATGAATGCAGACTGTTGATCCAATGCATTAGCCCCATAGAAGTTGGCCCACCTCTAAAACCAGCTGGATCCATGGGGAGGGCCAGTTGGTCCTGGATTGACTCTGATGGTAACACCCAGTTGGGAAAGCAGGTGGGCTACAGGAAGTGGTGTGCTGGTAAATATTTAACAACTGGCTCTCCAGGGAAAAAAGCTCTGAAAGGTGGTGCTTGCCAGTTTCTATGGTATAAATACTCCCACTACGGCCAATTTCAATCTACCAACTAGACATCACTGAAAGCGGGGCTAGGAAGATATATAGGTACGGTAGTAATACATTATATAGTATTTCCAGCATACAGATACGATAGATGTAAATAACCTCAAGAGTATATAACAGTAAAATATGTAAAATGATTTGGAAGTGACAAGTTTTGAGTATTTATTACCGTGGTTTGAAATAAATATAATTTATTTAACTGTAGTTAGGTTACGTAATTTAATTCTTAATAATGTCTTGCAAAAGTCCTGGAAATTTAATATTTGGTTCTCCTGAGCTGGTACAAGGTGGTTCTACCACAGTGGAGACAGACCTTGGAGATATTAAGTGTTTGGTTCCAGACCACAATAAAGCAAATATCACAATAAAGCAAGTCACACGAATTTTTTGCTTTCCCAGTACAAGTTACGTTTATACTATACTGTAGCCTACTGAATGTACAACAGCATTATGTCTAAAAAAATGTACATACCTTAATTTAAAAATAGCGCTATTGGAAAAATGGCACCGATAGCCATGCTCAACGCAGAGTTGCCGCAAACCTTCAATCTGTAAAAAATGCAGTATCTGTGAAGTGCAATAAAGCGAAGTACAACAATATATGAGGTATGCCCGTAGTCACTTCAAGACTCAGAAGGTCAAGAGTTGGCTGGTAGTTACTAACAGAATTTACACGGGAAGTATAATAAGGTAAAGGACTGAAGCTTGCTGCTTCCTGGCAGGAAGACCTTGGGAAGGTTGCTTCCCTGAGCCTCAGATTTCTCATTCTATTAAATGGGGTTATTATAATATGGGCTCTATAGCCAAGATGGCTTGGACTAAAATACTGCTCTATGACTTCCTAGCTGTGTGGCTTTAAGCAAGTAACTTCAGATCCCCTATCTGTAAAATGGAGATAATTATTGTATCACCTGATGGGGGTTGAAGGGTTGAAAATGCTCTTCTGGGTAAACAGTATATGGCATGTGGCCAATAATCAATAAATGTTAGTTCTCATTATTATTGTACAGGTTTGTGTAGAATCACATGAATTACTTCTTTATTGGGTGCTAGTGGCAATCATTCATACTGTTTGCCAAATATTTCTGGCTTCCTCCCTTCTGTCTTGGCTACTTGTGGTTGAGTGAGATCATATGACTAGTTTGGGCCAATGAGCTGAAAGCAGAAGTGATGTGTCACTTTCCAGGACGGAGTGTTTTACTGTTGCCACAAGACCCTCTGAGAAGTTCATCCTTTCAACACAGTGAATAGACATTAGAGCCGACAGCTGCTCCATTAGCCTGGGTGCCTGAATAACTGTGGTGAGCAGAGCCCACTGCCTACCTGCAATGGACACGTAAGCCAACGGGACTTGTCATGTGAGCAAGAAATATGCCTTTGTTGTGTTAAGCCATTGAAATTTGGGAGATCTTTTGTTACTACAGTATAATATAGCCTATACTGACTGATACATTGCTAAATAAATGGTGTTTATTACTACTCTTAAGAATACCTCCATTGTCTCCAAAACTATAAATATCACCCCAAAACTCTCAATCTAGATCATATGCCTCTAACAGGAAAACTTTAACTAGTTCTTTAACTTTAACTAGATTGCTAACTCTGCAATTGCAGGCCGATCACACCAGTTCTCTGAGCCTCAGTTTGCTGATCTGTGATACGGAAATAATAACGAGGATCGCATTTGCTTTTGCATGACCAGGCAGTTGTGCAGCTATAATGACAGTGTGCGCTGCATAACAACAAAAGCTATCATCACTGGAAGAAATTACAATCTCTGACTGTGATAAAGTTAGGTTATTTCCATTGCTCTTCTTTAAGCTCCCAAGAATTCCAGTCAAGTTTTTGTTTTGCTTGTATTAACCACCTCTGGATCTAATTCAAAGGGAACAATATGTCTGGTCTCCTCCTTCAGGGCTCCTGCCCAGGACTCTACATCCTTGAGCAACTTCTTTCTCTCTCTCATCTTGCCCCGAATCACCAACATTCTGCAACATGCCTTGGCAACCTGTCCCAACAATCTCACTCCTTCTCAGAAAGTTCCTCCTAAAGTCTCCCTTAGCAATACTTACTCTGGGGATTTAATTAACACTGGTACCTATATATTGACTTATGATCAAAATGCAGAATGAAATCTATATACCCAAGTAATGTCCACAAACCATTTAGTTAACAACAGAATGCCCCTCAACTGCCAACTTCTTAAACCTTAAGGGGAAAAGAAAAGACTCTTAATTTCATCACTTTGTCCTCACCACTTTTCAACGTTGTGCAGGCTTTGGCATTTCCTAATTATGAGCACAGCCTAATTCAATCAAGATTCTGCCACTGCTTTTTCAAATGTTCCAACTGATGCTGTGAAAGTAACACCTTTCCCCCCTCTCCCCAAATCAATTAAACCTCTGTATTATACTCATTACTTAAAATTCTCTGTAGATGAATTCTTTTATTTTAAAAAATCATAATTACACACATCTACCTGTCAAGCGGATAGGAGTCATATACTGCACCTCAGCAGGAACTAAGAGTTAGGCAGAAGGCCAAGAAAGGGGTGGGAGGGTTCGGCCTTGGTTTCTCCATTAGCAAGCAGACACCACGGTGTGCATCGAACTGTGACTGACAACAGCCAGTGACCTGCAGATCTCTGCCAAAAGAACAGGAGGACATTCGTTCATTCATCCCTTTATAAATCTTTATTGAAAACTTACTGTGTGTCAGTCTGTGAACAGGCAGACCTGATCCCTGTCCTTATGGAACTTATGACACAAAACAGATAATCATACAAATAATTATTACCATTGTGATAAGTACCAAGAAGGAAGAGAGCAAGGGCACCAGAGGGTATAACAGGAGCTATATCATCTAGTCACGAGGCAACGAAGACCTCCTTGAGGAGATGGCACTTAAGCTGACACCTGAAAGAGGAATAAGAGTAAGCCAGACAAAGAGCGGGGGACAGAAAATGAAGATATGCTATGTTCATGGATTGGAAGACTCAATATTGTTAAGAAATTTCATTCTCTCCAAATTGATCTATGGATCCAATGCAGGCCCAGTCAAAATCCCAGGAGTTCTTGTTTTTGTAGAAATTTATAAGCCAATTCTAAAATTTATATAGAAGTTCAAAGGACATATAATGTCCAAAGAAATTTTAAAACAGATAAACAAGGTTAGAGGGCAATCTATCCAATTTCAAAGCTTATTGTGAAGATTAATAAAGTGTGGCACTGTTGTAAGGACAGACATATTGATCAATGAAACAAACTAAACAGACCCACACAGATGCTCATCTGATTTTTGAAAAAGGGCACCAAAGCAATCTAAAGGGAAAAGGGAAATTTTTTAACAAATGATGCTGGAACAACTGGATATCCGTATAGAAAAAAAAAAGTGACCCTCAAATCCTTACCTCATACCATACAAAAAAATTAATTTGAGGTGGATCAGAGAGCTAAAATAAATGCTAAAATAACAAGGCATCTAAAAGAAAACATGAGAATAGATTTATGGTTTGGGGGTAGGCAAAGATTTATTAGATAGGACACAGTAAGAAAGAGTATTCCAGACAGAGAAGACAGCATGAGCAAAGGCCCTGGAGAAAGAAAGAGTTTGATTTTTTTAAAAACTGAAACAAGGCCAGCATGGCTGCAGTGTGCTGTGTGAGGAAGAGAGTGGTAGAGTTTAAAACGCCAACTGCTGCAATGATCTTTATAAAAACCCTGCACTTTAAGAAATGAAAAGACAAGCCGCAGACTGGGAGAAAATATTTGCACATCACATATCTGACAAAGGATTTAACTCTAGAAAATATAGAGAACTCTCAAAACTCAACAATGAGACAAACAAACAACCCAATTAAAAAAATGGGCAAGATATTTTAATAGGCACATGACCAAACCAGATATACAGTTAGCAAGTAAGCACATGAAAAGATGCTCAACATCATTAGTTATTAGGGAAATGCAAATTAAAAGCACAATGAGATACCACTGCACTCCAATTAGAATGGCCAGAATTGAAAAACAAACAAATAAACAAAACAAACAACCTGATAATGCCAAGTGTTAGGGAACACAGAGAACAGCTGGAACTCTTCTACACTGCTGGGAGAAAAGCGGAATGGCACAGCCACTTTAAAGACTGGCGTTTCTTAAAAAGTTAAACATACGCTTATCAAATGCCCCAGCAATCCCACCCCTAGGTATTTACTCTAGAGAGATTAAAAACTATGGTCACACAAAAACCGCACAAAATGTTTATAGCAGTTTTTTTCATGGCTGCCAGAAACTGCCAACAACTCAAACATCTCTCAACAGGTGAATGAATAAACAAACAGTGATATAACCACACAGTGGAATATTACCCAGCAATGAAAAGGAGCAAAGTACTAATACATGCAGCAACATGGAGAAATTTCAAATGCATTATGCTAAATGAAAGAAGCTAGATTTAAAAACATACACACACACACACACACAAACACACATTATCTGTATGTATGTATTGCATCATTCCATTTATATGGCATTCTGAAAAAGGCAAAACTTCAGGGATACAGAGCAGAGCAGTGGTTTTCAGGTAAAGGGGATGGGGAAAGGGTCTGAACATAAGGGAGCACTAGAAAAGAATTTTAGAGGGTGAGTTAACTGTTCCATATTCTGATTGTGGTCAAAGCTCACAGAACTGTACAAACAAAACAAAACAAAATTACCCTATGTACGTTAAAAATAAAACTTCACCAGTCATCTCATCTTCTGCTTAAGCATTTTGCCAGGTTCCCCACCACCTACTGGAGAGAATCAAAAGTTCTTAGCCAGATGTCCAAGGCCAGGCTTCTCCCAGAGAGTACTTTATACCCATCCGTGCTCCCTCTGCAACTCCACAGCTGGCAGAAACTTCAGGGCTCCAGGCCTCAGGGCCTTTGTTCATGCTGTTCCCTCTGCCTGGAATCCTCCTTCCCTGGCAAACTCCTATTCATTTCCCCAAATGTGGCTCAAACGTCACCTCCTTGGATAGTCCACCCAAAGTGTCTAGCACTGAGGCTGGGTCCACAGAAATGCGAAGTGCAGCCAGGGCGGGCAGAATGCTGTGGTTCAATGTCCAGTACTTAACGAGGTGGTGGCCAAATTACATTTTAGATCAAAGTGTCTATATTCCGAAAGGGTTATCATGTGGGAAAAGCAAGAGAGGCAAGGAACATCTGTCCAGCTTTTCTTAATATGGCTTATTTTAACCTAAAGAAAATGACGAACTGGAAACTCTCAGAAGATGGAAGTCCAGACAGGGTCCAGCTACTCAAGAGGGAACCAATCCTCAAGTTCTGCCCCTTTGGGGCCTCCAAAGCACACAACTCATCCTAAGTTTCTCCCATGCCTCCATGTCCCTGTGTCACAAGTCCACAGTGAAGAAGCAGTTCCCTCCCCACGCCCAGACAGATGAAGGCAATAGCAAAGCCCCAGAACGCCACTTAAGAAAGATTTCTTAGGCTGTGGCTCTGCGAGTCCGAAATTTAAAAAGCGGGGTTTCAGCATCATGCAATTAATGCAGCAAACATTGATTTCTGCACCATAAGAGGCCGGTTCATTAATTCCAGATGCTCCCACCAGTCAAACCAAGGCTCGGCTTCTTTGCAAGATGAGGCAAGTGAGGATACTGAATTTTAAAATTCCTTTCTGCAGCAACCTTTATTACCAAACAGAGCATAAAACCCACCCACCCAGACTGCTTAATTCTTCCTAAATAATTAACAACACCTGCTCACCTCCCTGTTTATGCGGGCAAAACTGAAAACGCTGCTCGGCACCCAGTGGTCTCTCCTTCTTATGAAAGGAGAGACCAGTTAGCCCTCAACCTCGGCCTCCCCCACCCACCCCTGAACAACCAGTGTATTTGCTTAGTGGAATATTCTTCTATGACTCCCAATACCAGATCTCTTGACTGGATTAGATTTTTCTCTGAATCACCTTTGAAAGGTAAAGACCCAACGGGGACTTCCTGATAAAGATATCTGGGGGCTCTTTGAGGTGAAAAAGAGAAAAAGATGTCCCTTGGGAGAGCCACTTTCCTTTGGAGGAGGCTTCTGCAAGTTGAAACCTTCCTTCTCCTTCCTTTCCTTTTCTTTTTTTTTTTTTTTTTGTAAGGTAAATTTCCCTTCAGGGGAGTTGGTGGATTTAGCAAGACTCAAACTCTATAATTCAGGCCCAGGAAGGTGCAGGAATTGATCAACCAACTGTTGGGTTTTCTTGTCAATCAACAGAGCCTTGCCGCTTAGTGTGGTCCACTAAGGTGGCTCATCATCCCCGGGAGTCTGTTAGAAATGTGGACTCTTGGGCCCCATCCAAGTCCTAGTGAATAAGAACTTACATTTAAACAAGAATCCAAGGTGACTCATGTTCATGTGAAAGTTTCAGAAGCACTGGATCAAGTGGTCTGTTTCAGAGAAGTGATAATGAGGAAGAACCATTGCCATATCTGCAAGGTGAAAGTAGGAAGAATACTTTCTGCTTGGCCTGCCCCAAGCTAAGATGCCCAGCCCTGCTACTCCAAGAACCATTATAGCCCTCAGATAAAACCTTCCAACAAGGCTGCCAGCCCAGGTCATCGGGCCACTGACCCAATCATGACATCCTGGCATGGTTCAGAAAACCCCAAACCACAAAGTCCTCAGTACTATCCAAAGGGTGGCCCCTGGACCAACAGCATCAACGTCACCTGGGCACTTGTTAGACAAGCAGAATCTCAGGACACTCAAGGCCTACTGATTCCCCAGGCATCACTGAAGCTCTCCAGGAGAGTCCTATGTACTCTAAAGTTTGAGGACTACCGACTGAGATCTCTGAACCTCATGCTGATATCTGGCAGCCACCAGGCTGTTTTGAGGGACTCCTTCAGTTGGACTCCAACTCAACTTGGGCCTTGGAGATGGCGGGGAGACCCACCATTGTTTTCTAAATGAAGAAGTAGTTGGGGGGAAAGAATAAAAGTGAATAAATGGTTCCCAGTGGGTCATTAACCTGTTACAGGGTTGGGAAAGTGATGAGGTGTCTGGGATCCAAGTTCAAAGCCACTGCTTTGAACCAACAACGAGTTTCTCTGGCGAGAGGCATCAACAGGCCCGACCCCTCCCCTCACCTGTACCCTATTCTCTGCCCCATTCTCTCAATTTCTTTATTCAAGAGCAACTCAGGGATGAAATAGTCTTTTGAATGTGTGGGTTCCCTCTTCGCCGTCCCCCTTCAGCCTTCTCAGTTATCCTGGTGAATGCAGCGAAGATTTCATGCACCAAATACCATCCGGCTCCAATTGTCATTTCAGGATTCGCACCACTTTAATGAATGCCAAAACTGTTTTTTCACTTGATAGAGCCTGACACGACCAACAATCACAGATTAGAGAGAAACTTCTTGCTTTTCAACAAAGGTTAATAAATAGTGACAGCATTAAGTCTATTCTGATTAACTATGCTGAAAGATATTACTGCTGTTTGTAACATGAAATCATTATTGGATTAAGCACAGCATATAAAAATGAAATGTGAGTTTTAATCTCAAACACAGACATGCAGGCTGCTCAGATAAAGGCGAGGTAACACTCAGAGGCTCATATTAATTTTTAAGTTGCTCTGATGAAGGGATATTATCTGTCATTTGTCTGGTCTGGATTTGATGGTCCCTCCGTGAACTCTCTTATTGCTCCCTCTCAAAAGATACTAAGAGGCAAATAGCAGTGATACCCCCCGAACACACACACCCTTCACTAAGCTGTACCACACTGAGTGGCTGAAAAAAGCATGGCAGGACCCAAATAGGGATTGATGGACCACAAGTGGCTTCACTCTTCTGGGGGTTCTTTGACTTCAAAGACCTTCACCAAGAAAATGCCAATCCCAAGTAAGGGGACGGGTTGAAGATGGGGAAGATCCACCCTGGTTTTCTAAATGAAGAAGTTGGGTGAAAGGAATAAAAGTGAATGAATGGGAACTCCCCGGCTGTCCAGTGGTTAGAGCTCCGTGCTTCCACTGCAGGGGGCACAGGTTCGATCCCTGGTCAAGGAACTAAGATCCCACAAGCCACGTGGTGCGGCCAAAGTGAATAAATGGCACCCAACAGGTCATTAACCTGGGACAGGTTTGAAAAAGAAATGACATCCAAATTCAAAGACACTACCTTGCCCCCTTCCCCACCATCCCATCCACCGTGTACACTGAAAATGCCCTGAGGTGCATTATTTTCAGACGTTCTGTACATTCATTCATTCAGCACCCAGACTGTGGTCTCTAAATACTATTTCCTAGTAAAAGGATCCAGGACTCCCTGGGGCAATGTCTGCGTCCAAAGCTGGGGTGGGAAATGTACACAGTGAGTCCGGAAATCTTCCCAGAAAGCAAGGAGACTGTCCGAGACTACTGGAGGAGTCCAAAGGATTCAGGGGTCAACTTTCAGAGGTCCCCACGCACCAGAGACTGGACAACCTGAATATGAATAGAGATAATAACTGAAATGGATGAGGACACTCCAATGACACTTGCATCCATGGGTTTATAACGATATTTAAAAAAAACTCTTATTGGCCACTTTTGGGGGACACTGGGGAAGCAACTCTTTATTTTGAAAACTGGCAAATAAAGGGAAAGAATTAAGCATTTATCCGCCCTTTCCTGGACACACTAGCCTTCAGAGTGAGCAAACAATTGATGAGGGGTGGTTTCTCTGTAGAGAAATCTTCCAGCTAAGAAAAAGAAGAGGGACAGAATCAACCTATCAACATTTTGCAACCCCTAATGAATTAATGGATACAGGCAATGATTATCAGGGAGTGCAAAACTCAGCGGATGAAGAACTGATGGGAGACAATGGATGGATCAGGCTGACAGCTCCAAACCCCACAGATCAATCTCAATGACACAGAAAAGGAGACAGCCAGGCTTCACGTACCTCCTGACAGAAGGGCACACCACCACCCATGACGTGGTCTTGCCAAAAATATTGAACCAACATCTGGTCAAGCCTCTGAGGCTACCACCAGTTCACAGGAAACCCAGGGGATGGGGGAGTATTAAATGACACCTCAGGGATATGCTCAGCTAGATCCAATGGAGAGAAACTCTACGGGATGAAAGTCTTCTTCAGCAAGAATAAAAGAATAAAAGAGAGGAAGAGAAGGAGAGTGAGAGGAGGGCGGGGTAGAAATAGAGAGGGGACAAAGAAAAAGGGGGGGGACACAAAATAAAATATGAATCGATAAGTCCATACTGAAACAAATTAATAATTGAATAGATGAATAAGTGAGGGAGAAAGAAAAGCTCTTCAACTAATAAATGTAGAGGTAATGATGGAAAGAGAAAAATCACCATTTGGCAAACACCGCAGTAATAACTGTTTCAGGCAAGAAGCATTGATGGATCTAAAATTAGTGGGCAAAAGAATTAGTAACAGAGTATTTACATTGTCTCAAAGTGTTTCCCCACAAGATACTTATTAATTACGAAGGAAAAAACCCAATAAGTTCACAGCAGAGAATCCCAGCAGACAAAAGTGACCAAAGTTAACATCACTACTAATGGGACAGATGGTCACCATGTGCCTCCTGATATGATGCATGGAGAAGGACACAACATCACTCCTGTAGCATTTCTGCCAAAATGCATAACCTGAAGCTAATCATGAGTAAACATTCCCAAATCAAGGGACAATCTACAAAATAAAAGGCCAGTTCTCATCACAAGTGTCAAGGTCATGCAACCACAAGAGCACTGTGTATTACAGTAGAGAGAGGCCCCAGATTCTCCTTCACCATGACACAGTCCCTGAAAAGTCTACTTGATATCTATCTGCGCATCAAACAGTTCTCCTTCACTTAGTCCCCCAGGGTGCCTCCCTGCAACCCAGCACTGAGCACAGAAATGCTCACTGAATGAATAATTCAATGAATAAAAATCAGCTTAAACCAAAAAGGATTTTTACTGGCTCACATGACCTGAAAGTTTCAGGTTACTGACTTCAGGCATGGCTGTATCCAGCAGCTCAAATGATGTCATCTCATTCTACTTACCTCCTGACTCAGCTTTCCTCTGTGTGGGTGGGCTTTGTTTTCAGCCAGGGTTCTCCCTTGGCAGCTCCCTTTCACCAGCATGGCAACTCCCAGGGAAAGAAAACACCTCTTTCTCAGTAGCTCTAGCAAAAGTCCCAAGATTCACTCTGTTTTGACTGAATTGGGTCCATGCACTTTAATCTGTTCCATATTAAAGGACTAAAGAAACATGACAATTAAATGCAGTGCATGATCCAGGACTGGATCCTAGACCAGAAAAGGATGCTAGTGAGCAATGGGAAAAATTTGAGTAATATCAGTACACTATAGTGTTGTATCGATGCTAACTTCCTCATTTTGTAATTGTTCTGTGCTTATGTTGAATGTTTATGTTACCTTATATTAATGTTAATCTGGGTGAAGGGAATATGGGGAATTCTCTGTATTATTCCTGCAACTTTTTGTAAATCTTTTTGAAACAATTTAAAAATAAAAGTTAAAGAATAATATTTTAAAATATTCCCTAATTACCCTACCTCCAATGGTTCCCTCCAGACAACATTTCAGAACATCTCTTACTGCAGAGCACTTAGAATTATAAATTCACTTATTGCTTCTTTGCTGAATGCAGTCTCTCTTGCTGGTTTGTGAGCCCTCTGAACACATGGCACTTTCCTACCAGAGGAAATCACTATACTTTCTTTACCACCCCCTTCTTTTCCCATGTAGATTTTATTACTTTCTATAGTTACATATTCATCTGCACTTGGCTCATTCATTCATCTGTCCAGCCAATAAATCTCTGAAGGCACAGGTGTGCCAGGTAAAAGCTAGATATTGAGAACCCAGCAGTGATCCAAGCACACAAAATTTCTGCTCTTAACACAGCTTTACTCTGTCGCCACCATCAGTCTGAAATCTCCAGGGCACAGAGCCATACCTGCTTTGTTTCCTGCTTTGTCTCCAGTGCCTGTTACATAGTTAGCAATCAAAAAGTGCCCACTGAATGAATAAATAGATGAATGGCAAACACACCACCACCATCTCCTCCAGCACCTACAGCAGACATTGTTAATTGATCCCAGAACTCTTTCCCATTGAGCCTGGCCAAACAGGCATGCAATGCATTTGCCTAAGTGCACAGAAGAAGCCTTGGTTAGCATCTGTTTTAGACAAGAAGAAATGAGTGGCAAAAGGCAGGAAGTCACTGGCCTTAGAGCACTGATAAAATCCAGTGCCATGACTTCTAGCCTCTGCAGGTTCCACTGTCCCACGAGGTAGGAGACATTTCCACAACAGCAGTCAAGTTTTAGGCAACTGCTGGGCCTCATTAGATCTCACACCAACCTCCTTCCTGGCCCCTTGTTCTCCTCTCCTGGTTCAATCCAACTCAGGGGGGCAAGCATAGAAACATTCTCCCCAAACAGGGTTACTGTGCCCACGTTTCAGAGAGCCAAGAAACTTAATGAAAGTGGCCTCATGAGCTGAGGAATCCTGCACAAAGCTTACTTCTGCTTCAGACACCCAGGGACCTCCTGAAACAGGGACCACGGAGAGCTTGCCCATCGCTGTGCCAGGGTGTTTGGCACTTAATTATATTTTATTTTCTATTTTCCTCTATTTGTTTCACAGCTTTACAGCCAACTTAACCCTCTCCTCACCAAACCATGAGGTAACCAATAGTTGCAGATACAGGGAAGTTCCACCTCTGAAAGGCAAACACGTCCCAACCCCTCTCCGAGCCTGTTTTCCCATTTGAAAATGAAAGATGATGTTGTGAGGTCCGAGTGCCCTGGGTTCAGATCCTGGTTTGACCACTTCCTCTGAATGTGGGCAGGTACCTAATGCTCCCTGCCTCAGTTCCCCCATATGTGAAATGGGTCGATGCTGTGAGGATCACTAGGGAATGTGGCTGGAAAGCACCCAGCTCAGAGAGCAAGTTTGAAAGACAGTAGATGTTACTCCCATATAAATTCCCCCTCATTTCTCATCTTGTGGGAACTTCTAGAATCACTGACTTCTCCATTTCACTGGGTGAGCCTTGGGGGTGCTTGACAAATATTCCCGGAGTTAAATTTAGACTTGAAGTGGGTGGACTTTGTACAGGGTGTCTGCCCAGGTGAGCACCCCAAAGTCAGGGATCCAGCTGCCTTGGACACCTTTGCATTGTCACTGCCTTGGGTGCTGCCTGGCACAAAGGGATTTTGTGTATAAGACCATTTATTTGCTTTCATTCTTACATAGTTTTAATATCAGGCATTTGTTTTCTCGTTGAGGTTTGCAGGTCCCACCCCAGGCCTTTCTGCTCCCTGTACTCTCTGACCCCCACCTGAAGAATGGGCATTTTGCCTGCCATGCAGACGCCCCCGTCCCTCCAAACTCCCCTAAGCCAGAGAGCATGTTGTAAATATGGTCGCAGCTGTGACACCAGGCCCTGCCCAGGTGAATCCTGCAGCTCCCTGGAACTCCCCGAGGCAATAAAAGAACTTAGCTGGGAACATGGAGAAAAGAATTATAAGTGACGTCTGCATGACATCTTCACCTGACTGAATTAGGCAAGGAATCTGAGGAAAGGGGTACGTGCCCCAGTCAAGTGTCAAAAAGGTTTCCGCAAAGGAGAAACTTATGTGGCCCAAGGACTCATATGACCCACATCAGGTGGGTGGGCTAGTGAGGAGTCTGTGGGTTTGGCCACAAAGGAGGAGGCTTGCCTGGTCTAACCAGGCCCTGTGGGTGATTCAAGGGAAGGGGTGAATGACACAGAAGAGTATACATTCGGGTGCACCAGTAAATGTTACAAAGAGCCTCAGTTTTCTCACCTGTAAAACGGGGACGGTGCAGATTCAATGAGATGGTGTAAGTCAACACTTAGCACAATGCCTGGCTCACAATTAGTATTCAGCCAAGGGAGGAGGTGCAATGTATTATAATTGCTTCTGAATTTCAGACAGAACAAATGGGCCCTGATGCACAAAGCTCTCCATCAACCATTTTACCTGAGTCGCTGGCCAGACAAAGCCCAACAGCCCCTCTTCTGCCACAACCTCGCCCCTCCCAGTCCCCTCCCCTACACACTGGACAGTAGCTCGTCCCCCATCTACTGTGTGTGGTTCCCACACCTCCCTGCCTTTGAGCCTATGAACTCCTGGAACAGAAAAGTGTTTCCCACCCCTCCCCCTTTCTGTCACGCGTCAGCATTTCTTTCATTCAAGGCCCTTCTCTTGGAAGTCTTCCAGGATTGCTTCCATCAACATCCATCACCTGCTCCTTGGCACTCCCATGGCACTCTGCTCCTCTATCAGCAAGTAATACAAATTATTAGTTGTTAATATCATCACTCCAATCAGAGCTGCCATTAATTATCACCAAGAAATATTCTCAATTAATCCTCTGAATTACCCCATGCGGCAGGTATGCTCTCCCCACTTTACAGAGAAGGAAACTGAGTCAAAGAAAGGTAAAGCCACTTACACAAGGCCACCTAGCCAGGAGGTGACAGACACAGGCTTCAATTTGGTCTGTGTAGCTCCAAAGTCCTCACTTTTCTCCAGATGAGCGCCAGAAAAGGCAGCTGAAGAGGTGGGAACCCGCGTGCCCCATCTTGAGGGGACAGGGGGAGTGTGGTTGTGAATTATAGGCCCTGGAGGGAGCAGCAGAGCTGTGCACGCGCAAGCACACACATGTACACACACACAGCTTCTTTCTGGCTTCCCCGAATAGCCCTCTCCTGAATTTCAGAACATCTCCCCTTCACTGAGTCACCTTCCTGGGAGGAGGGGGAGAGAAATCAATATTCTGTTGCCTATCAACTCGGTTATCAAGTCAACCAGCACTGGCCCCCAAGGCCACAGCCAATCATTCCAAAATCCCCAAACCTCACTTCATTACAGTTATAAAAACATTTCCTTTTAATCATCCCCAAATATTTCTGAGGAGGCAGAAATAAATAAGACTGCCCGGGAGAAGACCAGATGCATCTTTACATGTAAGGGCACAGTGCAGCGTGCAGGGGCAGCAGGCCCTGAGCTCAGTGGGGACCGTGTGACCCTCAGCATGACTCCTGGGTCTATTTTGGGGGCAGTGATGGGCCGCTCACAGGGCAGACCACCAAGGGTGGCTACTTAGAGAGCAGGTCTCAAGACATGACAGCAAAAACCCAGCCAGGAGAAACACCAAGACAGAGTCCTGCTTACCCTCTGTGTGAGACAAATGGCCCCCCCACCCCTACCCCTTCTTTCTAAAGAGGCGTCAACATTCCCTGAGGGCCACACTGGGCTGCAAGCTCACGTGGTCTCAAAAAGGACAGCCAACATGAAGATTAAGGGCTGAAATGGGAGTCGAGGTGAGTGGGGTGGGGAGCCATCCTGTGATCTTGAGGGTGTCTCTGAAGCTCACTGCACTGCTATTTCCTCCTCTAGTAAATAGGAATGGAGTTTATAATCCCTCTCTACCTGGTGACCCTGAACACAGCACGGTAGTAATGATAATGGTGAACAGTCAATGAGCGCTTGCTGTGTCCCAGGCCCTTTCCTTAAACCCACTGTGTGAATGATCTCATTTTACAGACAAGGAACGAGTAGCACAGAGAGGTGAAGCAACTTGTCCCACGTCACACAGCCAGAAGGGCACAGAGCTGGGATTTGAACCTGGGAAAGCCCAGCTTCTGAACTGAGCCCCTACCCCCTTTCCCATCTCCTCACTGGCCTCCTGAGAGGCCCAAGTCTTTGGGATCCAATTACAAATGAACAGTTCAGCAAGATGAGTCCTGGGATTCCCTTTGGACCCTGCTGACCCATGACCTCCCATGAGCCATCCTGGGATTTGGCGTCTAAATTAAATCCTTAATGCCCCAAATCCACTAACAAGCACTTATTAGGTATCTCTCAAGTTATTTATATTATGTACGGGGCAGGAGACAGAAAGGTAAGAAATGAAACTGGCCTGTCAGGGATTCTGGCCTACTTGATGTGAACACAATGCAGCCAGGATGCAGCTGAATTAGATACAAAGCAGGAAAAAAGATGATTTGTGCTCCGAGAGAGAGAAAAATGCAAAAAAAACGATAAAGGCAAAAGGAGAAGAAGACTATAGATAGAAGCTATGGAGCTCAAGCAGGACTTGAAAGGCAGGTAGGTTTGGGATACGCAGAAGGGAGGAGAGCACTCCAGGTGGTCAGAACAGCTTGGGCAAGTGCAAGGATCCAAGCTGGTCCAAGTAGAGTGAATCCTGGGACTTTTGCTAGAGCTACTAGGAAAAAGGGGCTTTCTTTCCCCGAGAGTTGCCATGCTGGTGAAAGAGAGCTGTCAGGGGAGAACGCTGGCTGAGAACAAAGGTCACCCACACAGAGGAAAGCTGAGCTAGGAGACGAGTAGGATGAGATAACATTTGAGCTGCAGGATACAGCCATGCCTGAAGCCAGATAACCTGGAACTTTCAGGTCATGTGAGCCAATAAAAATCCTTTTTGATTTAAGCTGGCACCAGGTGAGTTTCTCTCATACAAACACAAGAGTCCTGCCCATTACAGTGGAGAGTGGCCCCGAATTCTACCTCACTGTGACATAATCCCTGAAAAGTCTATTCGAGATTCACACATCATCAGTTCTTCTCTTTCACTTGAGTCCACAAGGCGTCTCCCTGCATCCCAGCACTAAGCACAGAAAATATTCACTGAATGAATGACATTCCCCCCACAGTCAATGCTTACCTGTCCGTCAAGGTCATATTCACTGCCTCGAACCCATTCCCTGGTCTTTGAGGTGTGGGATAGTGTCTCAGTTTTCTGCCATCATCCTACCTCTGGCCATCACAATCACAGTTAAGCGATTAACTCCAGGAAATGTTCCATGCACCCACAGCTCTGCAAAGTGTGCATCTCTGAAGGGGAGGTGCCTAGATCAGGCCCCCTCTTCTGTGGGAAGCTGCCACGTTGCCCCTGAATCCAATCACTCCCTTAGCTGCAGTAAACTCAGGAGCATGATCCATCCACCCATCCGAAGAGCATTTGTTGAGCAATTACTACACACCAGACACCTTTTGCTCAAAGCGTCTGAATGAGTCTGGTTACAGAAATGAGCATGGGGGCAGAAACCCTGGGGAGTTTCTCTTCCGTGAAACAAAGAGGCTCCGCCCACACAAGCAGATAAGACCCCGAAGATAAGTGTAGTGTCCCCCACTAGACGGGAAACTTACAAACTTACCTGCTGCCAATAATAATAAAATGGTTTCCTCCTCCTAAAAATACCCCCTTCCTTGCAGACCTCAAGACATCGAATTTGAACCTTCTCGGTATCTCTGTTAAACTGGCAAGGAATGTTCCCTTGCAAAAAGATGAAATAAGAATCATAGTAATAACAACAACCTTCTTAAAAAACCGTTTACCATGCCAGATGCCAGGCTAACTGTTTGAACTACACTTAAACTACATTTAACTACATTTTAACTACATATTCCTTTGAACCCTTGCTACAACCCTAAGAAGTGGGGAATTGGAGGCTCAGAGAGGTTAAGTAACTGGCCTGAAGTCACGGAGCAACTGAAGGAACCAGAATTTCTACCCAGATCTGGAAGATTCCAAAACATCTCCGGCCCTCAGCTTTTTCCTTTGTAAAGTAGAAATAAGTAGGACTTACTTCAAAAGGTTTGTACGTACACTAGATGAGATAATGCCCATAAAGTGTTTTAGGACACAGCCTTACTCACGTGAAGGGCTTTGCCCAGCCAAATGGAGTATTTCATCATCAGTGTGCCCCTGACATGGTTTAAGGCAGGTGGGCTCAGGGCACCATGCGGTGTCAGGCTGGGGGAAAACAGCCCTCTGTACTCGGCTCTCCCCTCTGCTGTCTGCCGCCAATGCTCAGATGTCAGTTGCCTTTTGACAAGTGCACAAAACAGTTTAGGGTGCCCACAGCCACCACAAGCCCAAGCTTGCTGGATCCACCCCGGCAGGGAGAACTGCCAGGTGGCTCTCTTGCCGGTTGGCTCTCACCCCTGGCTGCTGCCCAGAGTGACTTAACCGAGTCTGTACCCGCCTTGCCAAATCGTTGGAGGAGAGACAGCATAGCATTTGACCCAGCCCACCCATGCAGAATACCCACCCCACAACCCATGCCATGATGCCCTGGGCACTCCCAGTCAGATGCCTGGCACACAGCAGCTGCCTTTTGGCACAGAGTGGGCAAAGCTGCAGAAAGAGTGGGTTACAAGTTGTGTTTTAAAAAAAAGAAGATGATATTGTGTGCTGACGGGATATTTTAATCTGGGTTCAGGCATTCCAGAAATAACAATGATAGCTCATGCTCTACAGCACTTAATCTAACCTTTTATGTAAAGTAAGAAATTTAACCCTCACAACATCTCATGCAGTAGGTACTATTGTTAGCCCAATTTTACAAGTAAGAAAACAGGCACAGACAGGATGACTTGCCCATGATCACAATGCAAGTAGGACACAATGAACCCGGCTGTCAGCCCATGTAAAACTGCTGTGTTCAAGAAAGGCCCCAAGGTAACAACTGAGAGACAGCCCTGAGGCTGTCGGGCACAATTCCCACTTTACAGATGATAAGACTGAGGCTCAGAGAAGCTGACCAACACACTCAAGGCCACACACAGCATTTGAAGCCAGGCTCCCGAATTACATTTCGCACTACTTCCTGATTATACTGAATTTTGCACAGTACCTGGTTTCTACTCTGTAAAATCCAGCTCTCTCATACCAGCCACCCTGTCCTGCATAGGGTGATACCACAAGACAAATCCCAGTGACAAGGAGGTGAGCTGGAGGGAGACAGGGATTAAAAAGTGGTTCCTCTGGCCCCGTGGAGAAGCTCTCTGGCCACCAGGTTCCCTCAGGGGGTGGGTTTTCTGCCCTAGAGAAGCAATTATAGCAGGTTGAGCCCTGTGGGTGGCAGGGCTCAGGGCTGCTGTGGCCCCTGCAGAAGCTCTGATCACCTCCAGGGCTAGGGCCGGAGCCCCCACTACCCAGCTCGGGGCAACCAAGCCCAGGGTGCCAGCCTCCCCCCAGGCAAGACCAACAACTGTCAACCAGGGGCTCTCATTGCCAGGGGTAGGCACGCCCTGAAAAAGCACATTCTGTTTCATAAAATAACTTTATATTTAGAAAGCAGCACCCAGAAACAAAGCATCCATTGCTCACATGGCCCAAGCTGCAGGGGCAAAGCTCAACAACACCACAGCGGGAGCAGAGTGGGTTCAAAACGGCGCCATCCTCAGAGGCACCTGGAGGTTTCCTGAGCCTCTGACTGCAGTCAGGGCCAGGTGGGAGTCTGGCAGCCTGTCAACAGTGCTGGCCCACTGTATTCTCGAACCCAGGAAGGTGTGTGACAGGCTGAGTTACCCAAAGACAGCTCTGCCAGGGACTCCAAACGGGAGAGGATGGGAGAGTGCCACACACGCTCTCACATGCAACACATGCACCCTCGACATGTTACATTCTCTCACATGTGTGCACGCACACACAGCATGGCTTACGCTCTCACATGCAATGGGTGCTCACATGCAACATGCCTTCATGTTCAACATGCACACAACACACTCTCACACAACATACTCATCCACGAGACACTCTCCGCTACACATGAGCATGTGTTCAAATGCATGCTCACACACTCACACACTCCTATTACACACACGGTCATACTCACATGTGCACACACACGGCTGTATGGATGGACACACACCCACACAGACCCACACTCACGCACCCATGTGCCCCTCCAAGATGCTCACACACATCCACGCACAGATAGAAAAAGACACGCAGGGCCACAGAGAAACATGCCCAGACCCAGACCCCGCCACACCCATGACCACCTCCCAAAGGCAAAAGGACAACACAGAAAGACACACACACAAAGAGTCACACCCAGTATCGCACGTGGACAGCCCTTGCAAAGCCGTAATGCACGCAGAAAAAGACACACGGAGACCCAAACCCGCCACACACACCTGGCTGGACGCATATAAGGGCACAGGGACACATACACAGTCACAGCCTCCTGCTCTCATGCCCACAGGTCCTCCCCACCGATGGCACGTCCTGGCGCTTACCCTGGGCAGGGGCGTCCAGACACAGGCGGCAGTGCCGTCTTTCCAGCCCCAGCCTGGCAGCCTGAGCCCACTCCAAGGGCCTGTCACACAGCACCACCGGCAAGTAAAGAGCGAATGTGCAAAAATAAAGCCGAAAGGCTGCGATAAAGCAGTCCCCTTCCCACAGGACTCCGCGCTGACGCAGGTTCTGCTCTCTGCAATAAACATTTTCATTCTAATTTTAAAAGACATTAGCATTACCTCTTTGGCTCTCCAACCAGCCAGACGGTACCTCGCCTGCTGGGCCACCCGCCGGCCGTACTGGGCAGCAAGGGGACGGACGCAGGGTTCCAGGCCTTACGCCCTACGCCTACAGGTCACCCGGCACGAGGGGTGCTGACCCAGGGGCCTGCTGGCCACCTGGCTTTTATTTTACATCATCCCTGCAGAATCCCACTGATGCTACACCCAATAAAGCAAAGAGATATACCCCCAAACTTCCTCTGGAGAACTCTGTCTCGCTCCAGCCGGGATCCCTGCGGATCCAGTCGTGCCATCCAACATGAGCACCACACACTAGGAAGGAAGCTTTCAAATGATGGCTATGCCCCCTGACAAATGGCGGGCTCGGTGTGAACTGGGGCACCGTCCTCCACCTCCCACCCCACAACTCGCCCTGCCTGCAAACTCAAGCCTCACCTCGCACCTCCCAGCCGTGACTCAATCTGGATTTCCAGGCTTGGCAAGGACTTAAGCGAGAAGGGAAACCACAGACTAGTTTGTGAAAGACAATGAGCTATTTTTATGAGCTCAGAGGCCTAGACCCAAAATACAGCCTCCAGCCTCAGCTCTTGCCCCATCCTGCTCACCCTTAAGGTCCCAGGTACTCTGAACAGGTGATTTCTGCAAAGCCACCTCCGAGCCTTTGCCCAAGCTGTTCCCTCCTCCTAGAACACTTTCTTGTCTCTTTGCCAGAGCTGTACCTGGTGATCCTTCAGGTCTCAGCTTCCAAGTCACTCCATACCATACTGTTGGGGGTCCAGGGATCCCATGTTATCCCATGTTGAAGGGGGCAACCCAGTTCCTGCCTTTACTGAGATATAATGTAGGTGACCTCCTTCCAGAAGTTTCCTAGGCCTCCCAGACTGTGTTGAGCACCTCTCCTCAGCTCCCACGGGCTCCTGGGCTCCCCGCTTAAGGGACAGCTCTCCCCAAGCTGGTTCTACCCAGCTGTCCCTGGGTCTGTCTCCAGTAGCTATGGGGACTAGGGACTCCCCAAGCGTAGGGGGCAGTCTGCCGTGTCCCTCCAGGTCTCCCTGCACCGGGCACAGCATTAGCCCAATAGGTGGCTGCTGAGTGAGTAAATGAACAAAGAGCTCGTGCTGGCTGAAGCACCATGGCTCACAGCCTTCCTCCTCCACATCCAAAGACAGAGACCAGGAAAGGGAGACCTAAGTAAGTCATTGCTAGAGAGACGATGTGACACTGGCTCTGGCTGGCTCGCAGCTCTTATCTGCTCTGCCCTGGGGCTGGAGGGGGCTGTACCCAAATGTTTCCACATTGCTATGTTAGCAATCAAGGCTCCACAGGCCCCGAGCATAAAAATGTGGGATGAAAAAGAGAAATGTCAGCAGATGGCTCACAGCAGCCTCAGAGCCCTCCCTCTGGGGCCTCTTGGATCTTCCTGCATCGGTCCTCTACTGGGTAGTCCCAATGCCACGGCCCGGCCCAGGCCCCCTCCCCGCGACACAGGCCTGGATGACTGCAGTAGCTCCTCCTGGTCTCCCTGACTCTGATCTTACCCCCTCACAATCCCTCCTCTCCAGGGTGGCCTGAGGGCTCCTTGCAAAAGGTAACTGGCTTCCGTCACTGCCACTCCAGGCTCAAACCTCTCCATGGCTTCCTGCAGCTCTTAGAATTAAATCCCTAAATCCTCACCCTGAGCCTCCAGGAAAAGTCCAATCTCTACATGGTGGCCCAGGAGGTCCTGCCTGATCTGACATCCACCACCAGCTCCAAGCTGACCTTGATCTCCAACTGAATGAGTCACCAGTCCCCAGTGTCTGTGCCAGTGCCCATGCTGTTCCCTGTGTCTGATGCTGTTCCCTGGTGTAAAAGAATGGCAACCCTAATTCCCTGCGTGGGAAACACATCTTTCCAGACTTGCGGCAAAGAGTTTCTTTGAGGCTCCTTCCCAGCTCCTGACTCTAAGCCCCTGCACAGCAAGTACCCAGTGCCGAAGAAACCTCCATCTTGTGCTGTCATGGGTGGTCTTCTCTCCCTGGTGACCCTCTTGAGAGCAGGAGTCCCATTTTATTTATCTAGAGGCTACCCATATCTGGCCCAGAGTAGACACATTAATATGTATTAGTGATTACTGCTGTGATGAATATATTTTTCAAGCTCCCTCCGTGGCCTGGTGCCTTGCTCTAAGCTCTCGTATTACTTTGTTTCTAATAAATCAAGCCAAAAGGAAAGATCCAGATGCCTCAGCTTCCTCTGCAACTCCCCATGCTCCAGTCTGAAGGTGGAACGCTTGAGGGTTAGCATGTGAGCAGAGGAAGGAAGGCCCTCCTACCAGAAATGACACAGGAAGTGGGGGAGATGACAGGGCTCACCACCCCAAGAGAGGCACCTGAGTATCTGAGTACATGATCTACCCAGAACAATGTGGGTCTTCATTCCAAGGCTACCTTGTGGGCCTCAGGGGACTCACACAGGTCTGAGGCTCCCACATCACCTTCCTTGGGCTCCTGTCAGCAGTCGGGACAGGGTTACCATGAGGTAGGCTATGTGTTCTTTTAAAGACAGGTGGGACCCTGAGGAAGGGACAGGAAAGACCCCCAGCACAGGGTCCCTAGGGGTGCTGGGCTCTGCCACATGGGTTGGCAAGACCCTACTTTTAGGGCTTAACACTTTATCTTGAGGCCAACATCTACCCTCGTCTGGCTGGGTCTCTTGGACAATTCCAGCTCCACTCACACGCCTGCCCAATGGCTGAGCTGCCCCTGCTTTCTGAAGGGAAAGAGGAGGCTGGAGACACAACTAAACTGGGAAGAGGGACAGGTGAGAGGAAGGCTGTGTGGCCTCAGGCAACTGACTTTACCTCTCTGAGCCTCAGTTTCCTCATCTCAAAAATGTAAGTAATAAAAGCTCCTGAGATCCCACACAGGGAGTACCCAACATGGGGTCTGGCCTCCCACTCTGCTCCATGCATAAGGGTCATTATGGTGATATTTTGGGCAAACCCAACTGGCTTCTGAAGAGTAGGAAGAAAGGCCAGAGGGGAAGAGAGCAGCCCAGGGAGGACAAAGAGCCTTGGCCCAGGCAGCTGGGGAACTTGAGACCATGGTCCCACCTCCCCATACCCAGAGAGGTTCCACTTTGGACCTTCTGGGCAGCTGCGGGAATGTAAACCAGGCTCTGGCTCTGGTGATGATAAAGCTCTGAGTGTCAGGCAGCTCTTGGTTCTCCACACTGTGAGGTGAGGCTCAGTGGCACGGATAATTCAGGGGCTGTCACTCATCCATGAGACACTCTTATCAGGTGTGGTTGAGCCCCTCAAACTGTCTCCTGCCCCTGATTCACTGCTAGCTCTATTTGGCTTTGGGGGTTGTGAAACTTCCCGGCCCCTGCACCCTTGCTGGAGGAAAGGGTGGGGTGGGAGCTCAGGTCCGGCACCCTGGGGGCAGCTCATGGCTCCAGCACAGAACAGACCCACCAGAGCCGCCACGATTTGTGTGTGGGGGTTCCCTCCAGCCCAGTTTCAGTGTCAAGCACTTTAGACCAGCATTTCCTGACTCTGCACAGGTCTGGAGTAGTGTGTCCCCTATTATGGCTCCAAGATCTTGAAAGGGGGCAATAGTGTTCAAAGCAGACAAAACAGAGGTTGTGAGTTCCCTGGGGTCATGGAGAGCAATAATAATAATAGTAATATCAATCAAACATTATTAATAGTAACAGCTCTAACTTACTGAACACCAGCTTTATGCTGGACCTTATGCTGGGTCCTCCACTAGCATTCTCTCATTTACTCCTCAGTACGGCCCTTCAGGAAGGTAGCATTCCACTTATTTTACGAACGAGGAAACATTTAAGATGGTGAAGGCACTTCCTCCATTATCCTATTTTCCAGACTAGGAAACAAAGACCCAGAGAAGGCAAGCCACTTGCCTGAAGACAGCAGTTAACAGACCAGAATTTAATCCCAAGGTTACCTGACCTTCATGCTCTTAGCCACAGCTGTTTCCTTCCCAGCAAAATCCATGCCAGTCATTCAACAAACAGTTGCTGAGCCTTTACGAGACTCCAGAGAGTGGCTGGGGAGACTACAGGGAACATGATGAGTCCCCGCACCCTTGCAGGTGACCAGCTAATGGGGGAAAGACAGACACTGAAGGTTCCCTCACTCCCAAGGGCAGCAAGCGTCAGGTAGGGAACTGAGGGGAGACTTTATAACAAAGGGAGTCTACTTTCTCTCAGAGATCAAGAGAGCCCTCCTGGTTAAACATGATGCTTTCCAGGCTGCAAAAACTTCTGGTTCTGAGGGGCAAGACAGACATTCGCTGGACAATCACATAAATCCTTTCTATCGCTTAAAATGGTGGGTGCCACCAAAGGGTCAGGCACTGTAACGAGGGCCCAGCAGGAAGACACATATCCCTGTTCCCTGTCCTCACAGACCCTCCAAGCAGGAGGCAACAGCAAAAGTTACTTTCCTGGTGGAAAAGCCAGGTTCCTGGTATGACCCTCACCTCCTCCTGCCAGCTCCGGCCCCCCTTCTCCTGACCTCCCAGCCACAAGGAGGAGGCTAGGGCAGCTCACGTGGGACCCAGACAGAGACTCTGCTTCGCCTCTTTCACGTGTCTCTTGGAATTATCGATTCTGCCACTGGAACAGCCAGGATAATTTTGCTCAGCTTCAAATACCTGGTTCTCATGAATTCCTTGGCCAGAAGGTTATAAGGTTTCCCCTAAAACATGGGGGAAAGATTAAGCCTGCTTATGGTTAATAATACACTGTACCATGTCCATCAAGCTGCCTGTCTGCTATTGAAAGTTTGCTATTAGCTACTTATTTAAACAGCCTTGCAAGTCTTCCAAGGAAAGTGCAGTCATGCATTTTCCCCTCCTTGCTGGTGCAAATGACTACAGACAAACATCAATTCGCTCTGCAGATCACAGTCACAGTAAATAAACTTTTCAGGAAGCTCAAGATCCGCACAAAGGCTCCGCCAAGCTCCCATTTCACACAACATCAATGTTTGGCCTCCGAGAAATAAAAGTTCTAAGGTGTCCGTCACTAGGGCAAAATTACCAACTGTCAAGTCACTTTTAAGAGAGAGAATAAGGAGCATTTTAAGGAGACATTTCCTCCTGCAGGAAAAAAAAAAACAAAACCATAGATGGACAGGCATTACACCCACAAACTAACCATTGGCACTTTCCCCCTAAAAGCCCAGGTGTCCATCCCCCAAACCTCTGGCCCTTGACCCACTGCCTCTGGGCAAGCAGAAGTAGCCAAGCTCAGAGCAGCCACTTCTGGCTGAGTTCAGTGACTTCAGTGACTCAGGCTTTGGGTTATTTTTACTTTGTCAAAGTGGGTTTTTTTTCCCCCCACTACTTTTAGAAGTGGCAGACAAGGCTTGTCTATTATAAAATATTTGTTGCAAACACACACACACACACACACACACACTCTCACTTGCTCACCACCCCACAAACAGTTCCCGTCTGTGTGAAAATCTCAAGTGGCTGTGGTGTGTGGGACAGGAGACAGGGAAGCTGAGACACTCTCCTGAGCAAACCAGGGTTATGTAACGCTCTGGGCCTCGTACTCAGCACAATTCTGCTGGAGTCAGGAACCCGGAGGAGATGCCATTTTACAGATGGGGAAACTGAGGCATGGAGGAGCCTAAGGAAGGGAGACGGAACCAGAGAAGTGGACTTGGACATACCTGCATTCAAATCTCAGCTCCACCACCTACAGCTGAGTGGCCTTGGGCAGGTAACTTAAACCTCCAGGAGCCTCAGTTTCCTTATCTGTAAAACGGGGACGGCAGCAGTCCCCAATGCACAGGATCACTGTGAAGATTAGCTTCTAAATACACATTCATTAGTTTTACGATAAAGGGCTCAGACCCTCCTATCCAATCGCTGGCAGGAACCCAGGCTGGATTTGAGAGGAGAGAGCACTGTTCTTGGAGCACCACATCCAGTCCTGATTCTAAGCTTGTAACTTCAAGTCATGGCTGTCCTCTCAGTCCCAGATTCTCTGTCCAAACAATGAGACCCTGGACTCACGAGTCTCTAGCATTAAAATCCTTATGTGATGGCTTCACAACCACCTCGAAGGGAAGGTGCTGTTATTATCCCCAGTTTACAGAGAGGAAAACTGAGGCTCAGGGAAAAGCAAGTTTTCAAAAACCAAGGAAACTCGAACAACCGCAGACCTTAGCTCAGCCTCTGCTCCTCCTCCCAAAAGCAGTAAAGACCCCAAGTCTCAGTTTTTTCTGGCAGCATTTAAGACTAACACTTGGAGCCCT
This sequence comes from Neophocaena asiaeorientalis asiaeorientalis, assembly GCF_003031525.2. NCBI lineage: Eukaryota > Metazoa > Chordata > Mammalia > Artiodactyla > Phocoenidae > Neophocaena > Neophocaena asiaeorientalis. The sequence continues at coordinate 7,638,491 of NW_020174645.1, read as the reverse complement.
TTTTCCTGCCCACGGTTGAGGGAGTCATCCCCACACCCCCTTCCCACTTCCCCAAAGAACTCCTAACAAAGCTCACAGTGAGAAGGACACGTGCTTGCAGCATTTTCTGAAAACGTCTGTACTGAGCTGAAGAGCGTTCCCCACGCCCACACACAAATTCATGTCCCGACTACGGCCAGAACCTCCGATTATGACCTGATTGGGAAAAAGGGTCTTTGCAGATGTAATTCGAAAGATGAGGTCATACTGGATTAGGGTGAACCCCAAATTCAATGACTATTGTCCTTATAAGAAGAGGAGAGGACACACAGAGAAAGGACAGCCATGTGACAATGGAGGCTGAGATCGGAGTGATACAACTGCAAGCCAAGGAACACCAAGGACTGCCGGCCACCACCAAAAGCTGAAAGGGATAAGGAAGGATCCTCCCTTAGAGCCTTCAGAGGGAGCGTGGCCCTGCTGACACCCTGATTTCGAACTTCTGGCCTCCAGAACCGTGAGACAACAAATCTCTTGTTTTAAGCCACCCAGCTGGTGGTAATTTGTCATGGTAGCCCTAGGAAACTAATATAATGCTATTCTATGAAAAGTGCATAAAACCATGGGTGACAATTGTCTGGGCTTTGGGAAAGTTCCAGGCTGGCTGGGGTAAAAAATCAAAATGGGCCCTGTCAGTTGGGCTACCAAGATGAGGTGGCCCAATCCTGTACCCCTCAATGGCCCCATGGAGTTTCTCCCTGTACTAGAGGGGCTGCACAGGGAGTACAGGCCATCCGGTTACACTTGACCTTGGCCAGCAATGACCCCAGCTGTGTCTCCTCCAGACCTTCGTGGAAAGGGCATGGCTGAGTCAGGAAATTTACCTTGGCAGCTTTCGTGCTGTAAATATCACTTCCCTCCCTGAACAGTAACACCGAGGCCAACCTCCCAGAATTATTTATTGCCAGCTGCCTCTTACTGAGGCCATTCTCTGTTCCAGCACTGTACCCAGTCGCCCTGCCCCTGGCTGGAGTGGACTCACTGACTCTTTTGGCAACCTTCCCAGGTGAGTCTAAAAGAGTGACCCCTTACACTGGTGTGCAAATTGAGGCTGCAAGTGGCTCCAATTAGCCAGGACATGGCACAGCCGGACATAGACCCCAGTTTGTTGGACTCCATCACCCGTGCCCCTAACCCAGAAGACAAAGAAGGCAGTAACATACAGAGAGGCCTTGGCACACAGTAGAGGCTCCATAAATGCTGATGCTTGTTTTGGAACCTTCAGTTTGGTGATGGCACTGTTTCTCAGCACCTCCCCTGAGATAAGAGAGAGAAGGGAAGAGAGCCCCAAACTAGTCTTTACAAGGAAAAGGAAAGAAAACCAGTAGTCGGTATCTGTGTTAAGCAGGTTAGACTGTGGCACCTCTGAAACACCACTGGACTAAATAAGAGAGTTCTACCTTGAACACCAGGGGCCTTGTCCCCCTGGGAATACTCACGAGCTCTGGGTGGGGGTGGGGGTTCGGGGGTTTTGCTGTTCCCTGTAAGGCGCTGGCTCAGGGATCTTTTCATTTGACACTCACTGAAGCCAAGGATGCCAAGAGATGGGGAAGGGGGAAATCACCCCTATGTTACAGAGGAGACCGTGGAACAGAGAGGTAAAGGGGCCTCCCCCAAGTGGCCCAGCCCAGACCCCAAGTCAGAAATCCAGCTCACCCAAAATGCCCCCTTATCTGGCCCCTTGCCAAGCTCTGTCACTTTCCCATCAGACATTCACCTATGTCCTGAATCTATCCACTTCTATCCAAGTCCACTCCCACAACTCTGCTCCAGTCCCCAGTGATCGCTCACCAAGATGCTGCAGTACCCTCCACTTGGAGGCTCGCCTCTGCCCCCCTCCACTCCACACAGCTGCCAGAACCACTTTTCTCAAATATAAGTCTATCTGCACCACTCCTCTGCTCAAAACCCTCCATGGCTCCCCATCATCCTCAAGATGCAGTCCAAATTCCTTACCCACCTATGAGTACCCCTGGGATCCTTCTAGCCTACTCTGGGCTGTCTTAACAGAAAAAGATACTGAGGGCCAGAGTGACTGGGTTCTGCTTTATGCCTGTTTAATGTTAAAGTATTACCATTCTGGTTACAGTTCCCCAAAAGCACCTGCACACTCTAACCTCTGAGACTTTGTACCTGTTGTTCCCTCTCCCTGAAATGTCCTTCCATCCTCTGCTTCCCACTCACCTGGCAAAAGCCCAGTCATCTTTCAGCTCTCAGCTTAGGTGCTGCCTCCTGCAGAAAGCCTCCCGGGCCCCCTGGATGTCCTCTAATATAGCATGTGCCATCCTGCTCAGGAAACCAACAGCTAAGCAGAACTCAGGTCCAGGAGATCACATGCCCCAGGGAGTCATGTCAGGGCATATAATTCAGGAAGGGGGCTTTGCTCCTTTCGGCATACTCTGCTCAGAGCTCTGAAGCTCAAGGCAGATAGATCAGAGTTCCCAATTAGACCTCAGATACTGCCAGTGGTTTTTGTTTCCTACAGCGTGTTATGTTTTCTTATTTAGTCCTCATTATTATCCCCATTTCTCAGATGAGGAAAGTGAGGCTTGGAAAAGAGAAATCACTTGCCCCAGCTCACAGTCTGGTGATGTGCAAGGCAAGCACTCCACTTCAGCGTTGCCGGACCTTGCTGCAGAATCTGTGCCCTTGACCACCACATCACGGGGAAGAAGACACCCTTGAAAACAGCAGCTGTGCAAGACAAATCAAAGGAACTATAATCACCACCACAGGATGCTAGAGGTGGGAAGGACTACACCTCCACCTGGAACAACGCCAGTTCCTTTTCCATGCTGTGCCTCAGTTTTCCCACTCGTAAAGCAGGTATAATAACACCAATACTGCAACATCCTCGCATAAGGCAAAGGAGTGGGGTGGGGAGGGGGTCATGACTCCTGAGGTCAGCAGGTCACTTAGGAGCAGCCAGGTGGGAAGCCTAGGTTTACTCTCAGCCACCTCTCCCCTACAGAGCTGTCAGTCACTTAAGAGGTCATCCACAGGGCCCAACTAAGTGGTCAGACATCATGTGACTGTGCATGAGGGAAGTGAGCTTCCTGGCTCTGCCCAGCATTCAACCCGCAGAAACTCAGAGATGCATGTCTAGAGGAAAGAACTCAGGGTTTGGGGCCAGACACTCTCAGGTTTGTGTCCCACCTCTACCACCTGCCAGCTGTGAGTCTTCAAACAAGTCCCTTAACCTCTCTGAGCCCGTTTCCTTCCCTGTAAAATGGTGACGTCACATCCATCTACTTCACGAAGCTGCTGTGAAAACTTGAGTTACTGTACCAGAGTAGGGGTTCAGCCCACTGTATCTCTCATAATTAATCAAGTGCTTTCAGTCCCTCATTTTTTTACATTGAACTTCTTATTGTGAGATAATTGTAGATTCAATGCAATTATAACAAAGAATACAGAGAGATCTCCCATACTTTTCAGCTACTTTTCCCCTTGGTAATAACTTACAAAGTTGTAGTAAAAAATCACAACCAAGATACTGACACTGACATAGTCAACATACAGAACATTTCCATCACCATAAGGGTCCTCACACTGTCCTTTTATAACCACACCTACTTCCCTTCCTGTTCCCATTCCTAATCTGTTCTCCATCTCTGTCTTCTCAAGAATGCTATATAAATGGAATCATCTAGTATGTCATCTTTTTTGAGACTGGCTTTTTTTACTCAGCATAATTCCTCCAAGATGCATCCAAGTTGTTAGTGTATTGATATAGTTCATTCCTTTTTACTGCTGAGTAGTGTTCCATGGTATGGATACACCATAGTTTGTTCAACCACTGACCAGCTAAAGAACATCTGGGTTGCTTCTACTTTGGGGGTCTTATGAATAACGCTTCTGTGAACATTCACATGCAAGTTTTTGTGTGAACTTCAGTTATCATTTCTCTGGGATATGGTCTTTCATTCTTAAACCCCTACATTCATATAATTTCATTCATTCAACCAAGATTTACTGAGCACCTACTATGTGCAGGAGCTGTTCTCGGTGCTGAGGACAGAGCAGCAAATGAGGCTGACAAAGGCCCCTGCCCTCTCAGGTAATACAAAACTGAATAATTGTGCAGACAGCTTACAGCAAAGTCCACTCTACAACAATACACACAGAAATGGATACAGTTCTCTGATTCATGATAAAATCAGCAGATGCTCCCATGAGCTAGGTCAAGTGCTAAGCACTTGAGTGCATTTTCTCAAGGAAAAAACATTATCTTCTGGTGAAACCTGCACTGCCTCAAGATGAAGCGACAAATCAAGGGGCCAGAACACTCTGTGGCAACTCTTCATTCAGGGTGTTTTCTTTAGGAAGCTCCTTGTCATACTGGAATGAACCTATGATGTTCCCATTTCATAGGCCTTAGGAGGCACCAACACCATCACCTGACACGCCTGAATAACAGTAAGCAACATTTTCTGAGAATTTACTGCACATGCATCATCACTTTTAATCCTCATAAACCATAAACTACTCCTGGAGATAACAGCACTACTAGCCCATTTTACAGAAGAGGAAACCGAGGTTACGAGAGGCTAAGCAACTTGCCAAAGGGAATACAGCTGGGAAGGGCAGAGACAGGAGATGGACCCTCAAGGACAGAGGAAGGTGATTTGATGACCTAAAAAAAGGAGTGCTCTTCCTCTCTTGGTTCCGCACCCACTTCTGTGATGTTAACTGTTTTCCTCTCCCAGGAACCACACACCTCATTAAAGGCCCCGGGGCAGTGACAGTTTCCAATACAAATTGGACAGTTCCTCATTAACTATGAAAGACCTAAATGCTGATCACCTCAATCAATATGTTCTAAGCTCTCAACATTATAAAAAAAGAAATAATCGGGTCAGCTGAACCTCTTCCCTGTGATCAAAATGTTTCTGTCCTCAGTGCACCTTTGGCCACTCGATTCCAAACACCAGTGCGTTCAGCATTTTCTCCATCATGAAATAAACTTCATCTCAAGTCCTGAACTCCTGACATCCACTGCTCTTGTGACAATAAAAATGCCAGCAAAGACATAATAGGAATATTTAACCTCCAATGTCACCAGTGTCTTCAGCAGCTGCAGAAAGCTTGTTCTTACTCACCAACAGGGGATTGGCAGCTAGGGGACGATAACTGTGCCCATTCTCAGAGAGGTCCCAACATGGCGCTGTGTTGCTTCTGGATTAAGTAGAAGGAACCCAGGAATTATGCTGCTGGAATAAGGCTGGACACAAGGTAGGAACCTCTGGCTTCTCTGTCAGCTGCTTCTGTTCTTTGATTTCTGATCTCATGCGGTTAGGACATCTCCCAAACCAATGCTTGGCACAGAAAGGCTTTCTATCCACATTCACTCATTTGACAAAAAGGCACTGAGCATCTGTTTTGTGCAGGTCCTTGCTGGAAGGTGGGAAGACGGCAGGAAGCAAGAAGACTTCTCAGACCTTACAGTTCAATGGGGTAGACAGACCCCAACACAATAAAAAACCCAATACACAATTGCAAATTGAGATAAATGCTGGGAAGACAACCCAAGGGTGCTGACAGAAGAATAAAGGAGGAAAACGTGTTTTAGCAAAAATGGTCAGAGGGGCTTCCCTGGTGGCGCAGTGCTTGAGAGTCCGCCTGCCGATGCAGGGGACACAGGTTCG
>NW_020174645.1:7611205-7632772 GCF_003031525.2 Neophocaena asiaeorientalis asiaeorientalis | reverse complement strand
AAAAAAAAAAAAAAAAAAAAAAAAAAAAAAAAAAAGAAAAAAAAAAAAAAAATGGTCAGAGAAGGCCTCTCTGTGGGGAGACAGGAGCTGAAGGAACCAGCCAGGGGAAGAGCATCCTGGGCAGAAGGAATGGCATGTGCACAGGTCCTGGGGCACAAACAAGCTTAGAGGAGTTCGGAAACTAGAAGCATTTAGGGAAGTCTCTAGCTTTATCTCCTTTCATGCTCCCCTTCTCACTCACTCAGTCCCATCCATACTGTCTTCCGTGATGTTCCTCAAGCCTTCCTAAACACATTTCCCCTTCAGGGAATGCCCAGAACCCCCTCCCACGGCTTTCTGCACGACCCACTCCAGATGTGTGCTGGTAAATGCATAACAACCAGATCTCTGGGAAGAAAGCTCGAATTTGTGGCATTTGCCAATTTCTGTGGTGTAAACACTCCCACCCTGGCTGATTTCAAGCTACCAACCAGATATCACTAAACAAGGATCTGGGAAGAGATGGGTGCAACTGGCTTCTCGTGAGCCTGTGCAAACCAACTCCAGCACACCACTGGCTTGCTCCCTCATTTCATTCAGGCCTTTAAATGTCACCTCTTGAGAGAAACCTGTCTTAACTCCCCCCATTAAAAACAGCACCCCCCACCATCCCCATCCTCTGCCCGGTTTTACTTTTCCTCCCCTCCTCTCACCTGGTATTCATTTGTTTCTCTATCACCTGTCTCCCCTGACTAGCAGGGCAGCTCCATGAAGGCTGGGAATCACTAGTGTCTAGAACAATGCTTGGCACATAGCAGATGCTCAATAAACATTAAGAGATAGAAAGATGATACGGCCTGTGTGTCTGCGCTGTGGTGGCATGAGGAAAAGATGGGGCTAGGTCTGACTGCCCATGGTCTGGTGACTCTGATGTGGACATTGACTTTCCCCTGGGAAGCTTCTGAGCCACTGGCAATAAGACTGATTTGTGTTTTAAGATGACCCCTTTGGATGCTGGGTGGGGAGAAGCACAGAGCAGGTGAAAGCTGCAGCTGGGAGCCCCCTGAAGATGCTTCAGTGGCAGAGAGTGGAAGAGACCAAGAGACATCTGTCAGCCGCATTCCAGAAAAAGAATCCTCAGGACTTGGGGGCGGGTGGGGCGTGGGGGCCCTAGCTGGACCCTGAGGCCTCCCTAAATCCTTGGCACACAGCAGGAGCCTCTCCAAAACGGGGTCACCGGGGAGCTTGGGTGACGGCGGGCCCAGCAGGCCATCTGCCAACCCACCCGCCACGTGGTTCCTCATTACACAGTGCAGTCACTGCTGCCAAGCCTTCGGAGCCACTCTTATACCGTTTTGCTTTTAAAATAGAAGTTTCCTGTGAAACTGCAAATAATTCATTGCCGAGAGTCCTTAAAACGTTCACAGGTATTTAAAATGCTATATAATCAAGTTCGCAAAAATATAAACTGTAAGCGTTAAAATACTTTAATGTTCTAATTAAAACCGACCACTTATGCCCTGGCACTGACTCCTGTTTACTATTTCCGTAATAGCCGGTGGCCTGATCTGGAAAAAAAAAAAGTTTTTTAATTGGCCTTAAAAAAAAAAAGAAGAAAAAGTTAAGTTTGTTGTATCCAGTGATGCACTGAAGAAACTAAAACTCACACTCAATATATCCACAGGTTGCCAAACTGCTAAGGTATGGGGGGGTCTGGGCATCTGTGGGTCTACCCATCCTGCTCCCCTGGAAACAGGGAATTGGCAGGAATAGGAGAAAAGAGAGCAGAAAACCTTTAAGTCTCAGGGTTGTGAGAATGCCCACTACCCCAGAAGCCACCAACCACCCCACCCCACCCCACCCCACCAATTACGTCCTCACTATTGAAGGCCAGGAGGGAAATTTTACATACTTGTAAGGTTTAAGGAAATGAGTCAAGGCTCCATCTGCTCCATAAACGCTGATCTCTATCGAGCACAGCCACCATGCCTTTGCTGTTCCCTTGCACTTCCCCTTGCAAAGGTCTACTCAATCTTCCATTCTTGGCTCAAATGTCACCTCCTCAAAGAAGCCTTCCCTGATTATCCCTACCCCAGTATTCAAGGAAATTGCCCTGTTGTCTGGTCTGCTCTCGCTGTTCTTCTGTGCCAAGGGGTGGCCTGTCACCCTGCCCCTACAAAAGTCACCTTGAATAAGCATGTTCTCTGGACCAAACGTGGACTGCGCTGTCAACAGCAGCCCTTGACTGGTTGCTGGACCTCTCCTCCCAAACTTGGCTCCCAACACACGAATTCCCTTTCTTGGCACTGAGAACCATCTGTAATCATATATTATCTGCCTATTTTCTTGTTCAGCACCCCCTCCTCCTCTATGCTATAATTTCCATGAGATCAGAGGTATTATAGGTGTCCAGGGTCCACCTGTGTGTACACAGTAGGTGCTCATTAAATGGCACAGAAAATGGTCTCTTAGCTCCCACTTGAACCTCAGTCTCTTTTTAAAAAAATGCCTCCTACTTGGCTCATTCATTAACTCATTCATTCATTCAACAACATCTCCCCGTTACCAAGGACCCACTTTGTGTCAAGCCCTGGAGATACCACAAGATGCAATGACCCTGGGGTCCCCCAACGCCCTTCACCCCGAAGGGTTCTGCTTCCTTTCCCATCTGCTCCCAGTCCCATGGACCTGTCAGGCCCTGGGCCTTGGACTCTGGCCCCTGAAAGTCCAGGCTCCAACATCTCTCTCCACGGGCTCCTTGACCTTCTCACCCCTGGCCTCCTGGTCCTTGTTCTCAAAGGCCTCTCGCACCTGCACCCTCCTTCCTCATTCCTGCCCTACTTCCGGGCTGCATCACTACTCACCTGCATGTTGGCTGCTCCCTGCTCCCACCCAGTCTAACACAATGGTTCTCAGCTAGGGGTGACTGTGTCCCCCAGGGGACATTTGGCAATATCTGGAGACATTATTGATTGTCACACTTAGGGTGGAGGCAGCTGGAAATTCAGTGGGTAGAGGCCAGGGATGCTGCTTAACATCCTACAATGCATAGGACATCCTCCCACAACCAAGTGGCCCAAAATGTCCATAGTGTGGAGGTTGAGAAACATTGTGATAAAAGGATCTTTTAAGCACAGCTCCAAATATCTCACTCTCAAGGTGCTCAAACACCTTCTATAGCTCCCTATGGCCTACCAAGCTATCCAGCAAGGTCCCTTCATGACATTCAGGATCCTGCATTCTCCCAACCTAATTCCCACATCTCTCTTTCACACACAAACCAAGCTGGCCCGCACAGTGCTTCCCAGGCTTGACCCTAGTCATCCAACCCCGGGGCCCTTGCCCACGTTGTACTCTCCTCCATCTGTCAGCCTGTCAAGTCTTCCAGCTTTCAGGCATGTATTAAAATGTTCCCAGGATCCTTGGATGATCAAACCTCTGTCTCTCCTCTGTCCCCATGCCCTGGGCTTCAATTTCCCCTGGGCCACCTGCTCCCCCTGTCCATTCCAGTCACTACTTTTTGTGGGTTCTCTAAGACTCTTTGGGAAACCTGGTCTCACTCATTTCTCCCCGCCTAAGTACCCAACACAGTGCCTAGTATATAGGAGGTGCTCAAACACCTCTGCCCACTGAAGTTTCAAATCCAGAAATGTCCCAAATGCAACCAGTTCAGGTCATCAGCCTTTTATTTGGACTGATTCCAATCCCTTTAGTTTCGCCCTATAATGTACTGTGATTTCCACTTTCTCTCTTTTCCCTTCATCTCAGCTCGATGCAGAAGCCTGAAATGCTCCATCCACAATGTGAGCAGAGACAAAGATGCTACCAAGCTACCTGCCGTCCCTGCACAGACACCCCCCAACCTGCCTGGGGGCAGTCCTGCTCTTTTTTTTTTTTTAATTTATTTTGGCTGCATCGGGTCTTAGTTGTGGCAGGTGGGATCTTTCGTTGCGGCGCTGGGCTTCTCTCTAGTTGTGGACGCGGGCTTAGCTGCATGTGGGATCTTAGTTCCCCGACCAGGGATTGAACCCATGTCCCCTGCATTGGAAGGCGGATTCTTTACCACTGGACCACCAGGGAAGTCCCAGTCCTGCTCTTTTGCAGTTGATTTCAAATGACAAGATAAAACATTCTCAAGGCTGAAAACCTAAAAACCTCCTTAATAAAGCCAAACACAAAAGTCACCTATAATCTCCACCACCCAAAGAAAATGCAAAAGAGATGTAGGAACTCTTCCACTCAGAGGTGAGGGAGCTGGAATATGTATACACCACCTCCTGAGACTGAGTGCTGTTCCCGATAGTTACCCAGAACTTCTGGCCTGCCCCACTCTCAGGAAAGTGGTCTTAAGGTTTTGGACATAAGCCCCCAGGGGACAAAGATACATCACCAGCAGGTGAAAGCTTGTCAGAGGACACTGAAAAGTCCCAGATGTTTTTGCATCTGCCTCAGGCTACACAGCGACCGAACTCCACCCCAACATGAATTCCCGCTGCATCTAGCAACCGTCCCTCATTTTCATTTGGGGATCTCTATCCCATCCCATACCACTCCCTTCCAGCTGCCGTGAACATCTGCTCTTTTGGCAAGCTAGCGTCAGAATCTCCTTCTTGTGGGTGGAGAAGCCCCTCCTTACATGAGTCTTGGTGGGAGGCTGAGTCGCTTTCTGTTGCTTGCAATTAAGAATCTTGGATGGGGTTCCTCCCAGACTCTAGGGATGAAGGTCGAGACCCAGGTCTAGGCCAATGAACAAATCTCATTCACCTGTCCGGGGAGGCTCTGCTTGTCTGATTTACCAAAATTACACACTATGTGCTGCTCAGCTCCAGTTTTTATCCACATAACAATGTGCTGAGGATGCTTCCCTGGGACAAAAAATATCAATTGGTCTCTCTCTTCTTAAAAACACTTCCCATACTTTAAAAAAAAATGAAAACAAAATCAAATGAACTTTTCTTGGAACGATTTGAGACACCCCTTGAGGAAGCTGGAATCCAGCGGGTATTTGCAAACCTTGGCTAGACACTCTGGGTAGACGGTAGTCAAAGGCAAACCAGAGGATCGTGCCCCACAGCTGCAGTAGCTAATCAGGACTGGTGACAGGGTGGCTACAGCTGGTCCCTGGGTCCCTGACACTAACTCCATTTCTCAAAAATGCTGCCATAACCAGGGGGCCTTTATTATTCATTTTGTACTTATAACTAAAATAGCTCCTATTTTTTGAAGAATTTCTGTGTTGGGAGATGTACCAAGAACTCAACATCCACAGTACTGAATCTTCACAGCAACTCTATGATAGCTACTATCAACAGTATTTCCATTTTAAAGGTGAGGAAGGGCTTCACTGGTGGGGCAGTGATTAAGAATCCGCCTGCCAATGCAGGTGACACAGGTTCGAGCCCTGATCGGGGAAGATCCCACATGCCACGGAGCAACTAAGCCCATGCGCCACAACTACTGAGCCTGTGCTCTAGCGCCTGCGAGCAACAACTACTGAGCCCACATGCCACAACTACTGATTTGGCTAGACACTCTGGGTAGACGGTAGTCAAAGGCAAACCAGAGGATCGTGCCCCACAGCTGCAGTAGCTAATCAGGACTGGTGACAGGGTGGCTACAGCTGGTCCCTGGGTCCCTGACACTAACTCCATTTCTCAAAAATGCTGCCATAACCAGGGGGCCTTTATTATTCATTTTGTACTTATAACTAAAATAGCTCCTATTTTTTGAAGAATTTCTGTGTTGGGAGATGTACCAAGAACTCAACATCCACAGTACTGAATCTTCACAGCAACTCTATGATAGCTACTATCAACAGTATTTCCATTTTAAAGGTGAGGAAGGGCTTCACTGGTGGGGCAGTGATTAAGAATCCGCCTGCCAATGCAGGTGACACAGGTTCGAGCCCTGATCGGGGAAGATCCCACATGCCACGGAGCAACTAAGCCCATGCGCCACAACTACTGAGCCTGTGCTCTAGCGCCTGCGAGCAACAACTACTGAGCCCACATGCCACAACTACTGAGCCCACATGCCACAACTACTGAAGCCCACGTGCCTAGAGACCGCGCTCTACAACAAGAAAAGCCACCGCGATGAGAAGCCCGCGCGCTGCAACAAAGAGTAGCCCCTGCTCGCCGCAAATAGAGAAGGCCCACGTGCAGCAATGAAGGACTCAATGCAGCCAAAAATAAATAAATTTTAAAAAATAAATAAAGGTGAGGAAACTAAAGCTCAGAAAAACTTACCAGTAGTTTGCTGAGTGCTTACCACGTACCAGGCACTGTTCTGAGTGCCTTACATTGATTTATTTCATTCATTCCTTCAACAGATATTTGATGAGCACCTACTATGTGTCAAGCTCCATTTTAGGTGCTAGGAAGACAGCAGCAAGCAGAACAGACAAGAATCTCTGCCCTGCTGGGGCAGCTATTTTAATGGGAAAAATCAGTAAACAAGTAAACGGTTAAAAGTTATAATATGATCAATCACATTAGGTGCTAAGGAAGAAAAAAAACATATAGCGTGGAAAAGAAGAATAAGGTGTGTGTGTTGTGAAAATTTAGTTAGGGTGGCCAGAGAACGCTTCCCTGAGAAGGCAACTTTTGAGTAAAGACAAAAGTGAAGGAGCAAGCTATGCCGACATGTAAGCAAAGAGAGAAAAGCAACAAGGAGAAGGCCAGAGATCACCATTATTCCCATTTTACAGATGCAGAACAGAGGCCCAGAAAACAGACTTAACTCAAGGTCACACAGCAAGCAAGTGCATGCACCAGAACTAGCATCAAGGACTTCTGACACTCAATCAGATAGTTCTTTTTCCACTGAGATCCCTCAGTGAGCAATTACTTGTGCCACACCTAAATTAAGATGCTTGTGAGAGCGTGCCTGTCACCAAGGAGAGCTGGGAACTGAGGCGGGCTTCCTCCCACACAGTCCTGAATCCAAGTGGACACTCCCAGGCCTGTGCACACACACAGGTGTGCATGCAGGCCCTTCTGCCTCCCCAACAATGCAGGCACAAGAACAGTGTCGCTGAGGGATGTGCAACGGTTAAGCTAATAAATAAAGCTGCCCAATCGATGGTTCCTGGAGCAGATCACTGGGGAATGAGAGACTGCTACTTGTGCTGGGAAAATCCAACTTCTCAAAGACCCAGCAAGTCCACAACCTCAACTAACAGCAACAGGTAAGATGAGCTGAGCTGGAAAGAGAGGGGTTGGGGCCTGAGAAGGGGCTGGAGCCACCAGGCACAGCTATGTGATCGTAGGCAAGTGACAGGCCCTCTCTGAGCCTCATCTATAAAACAGAGGTGGTAATACCAGTCCTTGCTCCAAATGCCACTGCAAGTCCATCCTGGTGAATGTCACAGCACATCACAAGCGGTATGGACAATTCTGACCAGGTAACACATGCCTGTGGCATAAATTCAGAGGCTACAAAAGGGTACAGAGGAGAAAGTCAACCTCCCACCCAGCCCATGTCCTCCTGGCAGGGGAAACCAACCACTGTTGGCAGTTTCTTATGAGTTCTTCTAGAAAGTTCTATACCAACAATTATTCTCACTTGCTTTTATGTGAAAAAAGCAATTTGTCTGAGGTCACCAGCTTGCAAAAGGCAGTGCTGAGACTGGAAGCCCCCATATCTATCTGACTTCACAGCCCAAGTCCCCAACCTCCGTACCACCCTGCTTCTAGCTGTTGCAGTCTCAGGAAAAGTCTGGAAGACCAGTCCAAAGACAAGCAGGGTTCTGCCACAATGAATCCCTCCACTCCCCTGAGACCAGGCCACTGCCGGCTTGGGACTACAGCCCTCATGAGGCCAGGCCAGGGCCCCAGCTGGCCCAAGCACCACATCCTCTTCCTTAGCCACCTGGCCACAGACCAGAATTGCTGAATCTGTCCCCTTCTCCCCACTCTACCCTGTGTCCCTGGTCCACACCCTTATCACCACTCACTGGGTGGTACAGTAGACCCTTCAGCACAAGTCTCCCATTTCCTACAGCCCACTCTCCTCAGAGTGACCTTTTCTAATGCAAAACTTGAACAAGCCACTCCTTTGCTCAGACCGTTCCAGGGCTCCCCATGTCACTGCAGATAAACCCAGTCCTCCTCCCACCTAAGCCAGCCCCTGTTTACCTGCCCAGACTCCTCTTCCATCTCTCTCCCTCTTGTCACCCACTCATCTGCCACCTGGCCTTACCTGGCTCCTCTAGCACGCCAGCCTCCAGGCCTTAACCCTTGCTGCTCCCCTCCTACCTGGTGCTCTCTTCCCATTTCTCTTTACTCAGATCTTCCTTGACCACCACTGAAATGAAATGATCTTGTTATTTTTCCTCAGAGCTTCCTCATAAAGCTTTGCATGCTTTATAATTATACGCCTTGTTTTTCCTTCACTGCTTGCCTCCCCCGGACCAGAATGTATACTCTATGTGGGCAGGAATCTTGTCTCTGTCAATAACAGCTTCATCCCTGATGCCCAACGCAGTGCCTGGCACACAGTGTGGGCTCAACCGTTTGTTGAATGAATAAATAAAATGACCAGAAGCAACACCCTCCATAATGAACCTTCCATGCATTCAATCTGCTCACTGGCCCACTTCCACACCATAGTTTTGAAAATCTCAGAGGACAGGGCTGGAAATCCCAGCCCCCCCTGGTGGTAAAACGCCTTTGCCACCCCCTGGCTATCGCCGGGACTCCCTTTGTCTCCTCCCTTCTTCCGTGCGGTTACATTAAGCAAAATTTCTCCATTGGCAAATAAATGCTTTTTCCATCAATAACCATGGATGACTAAATCAAACCTTTAGCTGCTGTTCTTATCTCTTAAACAGATCCATGGATTTCCCAACTAATCAGAAGTGAATCAAACACTGCCATTTGAGGTGGGAGATAATCTGGTCAATTTCTTCCAGGAGGAGGGATCAGGGTAGGAATTTGCTTATGGCCCCCCAAAAACAAACACTCTTGTAAATAAAGCCGGCCTCCATCCTGTCTCCACAATGCTACTCTTATTGAGTGAGTCAGGTGTTTGGCTGATTAAAAATTGATCCATTTCAAAATCTAATCAACAGAATAGGATTCTTTCATACGTTATCAAGAGAGCTGCTGACATCGAAAACCAAACCTGTTATTAACCCATGAACTCCGATGACCCGCTGCTCGCTGCTCCGCGGGACCGTAAATTATTCAGCGGTCCAAGACCGGGGCTGGCGAGCCTGATGCATTTAGACGAGGGCGCAGTCCAGGGGGTTAAGGTCAATGGCGTGGCCCCATCGGTCCCTGGGGGCTGGGTTCCAGACACTCAGGGTTTTTGTATCATGACTGTGAATACATTACCCCTGTCCACCTGGGCTCTGCCATGGCTATGCCTTTGACAGAAAAGCCTGTCTCAACTTCCCAAGTAGGGAAGGCAGGCTGGCCCAGGCCTCAGGGAGCTGCAGGGCTGGGGAACGACATCATCCCTAAATCTCAAGTTAATAAATTATTTTCTTTGAACTACAGAAAAGGAAAAAATAAACAAAGACAAGGGGGAGCCTGGGTGCATTTTGCAAACAGTTAGGAACAGGCAATACAGTCAGTTCAAATATTTTACCTCCTCTTGCAAGGAAGAGCTCTGTTGCAATGGGACTGTTTAAAAGAGGAGATGAAAAAAAGCCAGCCATTGGCTGTTTATGTGTCTGGCGGGACCCAGAGGGGCCATGGGCTTTCTGCCAACTTCTGGACTCTTTGACCTTGAATTAAAGGCTCATTAAGAGTCATATCTTATAAAAACAAGAGCAGAGCAAATAAAGGATTTTTTTTAAAAGGACACATACCCATGCCAAAGTTTCCATCCTGCTAAGCAAGCAGGAAATCCAGTGGCAGCAAAGGCTGTACTTGGCATTATTTGGGGGCCCGTATTCCACAGCTGAACTGATTAGAAAGAAGGATTTAGGAGGTAAAATGTAAGAGTCTCAGGCAGGGTTGGAAGGAGACGGGAAACTGGGATAAGAAATCTGGACCGTCTGCCAAGTGATAAAGGGGACTGAGGCAAGTCACTTCCTTGTTCTGAACAAGGAGACCCCAGAGGAGCGTAGATGCCATCATGGGCTCCTCAGAGCAGTTTCTGGGAGAACCAGCAAGGCTTTGTGGGCTGTGCAGGCAAACAGGGTTCAAATCCCGGCTCTGCATTTCCTGGCTATGTGAGCTTGAGAAAGTGACTCAATCTCTCTCAGCCTTGGTTTTCTCATCCATCATATGGGAATAACAAAACAGCTATGTATTTTAAGGTAATCTTTCTATGGGAGGCACATGGGAATCACTCAAATACTCAACGAATGGCATCTGTTGTTTTTGTTGTTAATATTATTGCTATTATTATGCCAGGTGTTCTGCACTCCTTGGAGGAGTATATGATAAAGTTGGTGGTAAATCAGCACCCTCCTCACCTGCACTATCCCAACCCAAATGCTGAACTTTCATAAAAATGATTGTGACTTTCCTCTCCAGCACACCAGGCTTTAGTGGGAACCCCAGAAAGTACCTATACAATGTGTTTAAGCTTGAAGGCCCAGGCCCTGGGTTCAAATTCCAGCTCTGCCACTTGCTGGCTATGTGACTTTGGGAAAGTGAATTTACCTCTCTGAACCTCAGCTTTCACAACTTCTAAAAACTGGGATGATTATAATATGGATCTCATGGAACTAAACTCACTTATTAGCACAGTTCCTGGCACATAGTAAACACTCAATTAATGCTGGTTATTATCATCATCATCATTATTAATCAGACTCAGTTTTCTACTTGATCAAGTGATTATTTTGTTCATTTACTAGTGAAACTTGAACCTGGCAGGCGCCTCTTGCAGAGTGACCCTGGGCAACTCACTCCACCTGTCTGATTCCTAACCAAAAAGGGTAAATAATGAAAACTATAAACTCCAAAAGACAAGGCTCCCATCTGGCTTGGTAACAATACTATTCCCTCAGTCTTTAGAACAATGCCCAGGCTACAACAAGCACTTAAAGCAAGAAAGAAAAAGCACTAATTAAACATATTTGCTTGATGAGTTCTTTCCCAGAAAACGTCTGTGCCCAGCACAAGCTGTCAGCACCAAATGGACGTACAAGGAAGGTGAATACCTCCCTCCCCAAACCCAGACCCAAACTCTGAAGACCCCCTTGTTGCTAGAGGAAGCACCTGGCCCACACCAGCCTAAACAGCCTGGACACTTTGGCTCTGCCCCAGAGAGCATGCAGGAGGTCAGAGAGAGGCTGTCTCCCCAGCCAACAAACTCTTACAGACCACCAGGAATCCTCTCTTAAATAATAATATATTTATAAATCCAAGGCCCCTTCTGACCTCTTCTCAAAGCAAAAGCATCCTCTGAAGGCCCCGGGACATGATCATATTGATCTTGTCTGGGCTGTAATTTTGTGGCTTTGAGTTGAGCAGACAGGGTCGGCCTGCCCAGCTGGCTGTGGCCTGGTGGCTCCGGGGTGCCCAACAGCCGCTGGGATGAAAAAGAAATCAGATCTATCCTCCAAAGTTGGGGAGAGCAGCTGCTGCAGGCCAGGCTAAGGGCGGGGACAGGAGCTGCTGGTGGACATCTCCTCTTGCCCTCAGGCCTGGCCTGGCAGCCTCTGAAGGCCCACAGGAACGGAATGAATGGACCATGAGTCCCTGAGGTTCTGGTCAGGCAGGGACATAGCGAGGGGTGCAGTTCTGAGTCCAGGCCCTGCCCCTTGGCCAGGATGGACCTTACCTGGCCAGATGGTGGAGTCTCAGGAGGCCACAGGCCTGGGCCCAAGGGGCACTGTGCCCCCAACAGCGACAGTCAGAACCTGGCAGACACTTTGAGCTGAGACAAGCTCTCAGGCCAGCCAGGCCCTCCCTGCTGTTGAGGCTGCCGTCTACTGTTTACCTGCCGCCTGTTTTCCTCATGATAGGGCTTCCAAGAAGTGCAGAAATAAATCAATGCAGCTGGTCCTGGTGCCCACTGCCCCCACCTTTCTCTCCCGCTGCCAAAGTTCAGCACCGCCTCCTATAAAGCTGGGGGTGGTGGCTCTGAGCTGGGCTGAGGGGCAGCCGGAAGTAGAGACCCCACCCCAGTCCCCTGCCCAGGCTGGAGGCCTTGAGCAGAGGTGTCCCAGGAAAGGCCAGTCAAGGCCCAACCCTTATCTTCACCCACAGGAGAGAAGTGACCAGGCAGGGAGGAGCAAGGAAGAGTCTTCCCTGCCCCACCTTCCACACAGCAGATCACAAACACAGCAGAGTAGGAGTTCACCCTGAAGTCTTGGCTCTGAGTCACCTGGGGCCTTGGTTAAAAATTCAGAGTCTCAACCCAGCCTTGGGGACTCAGTTTCAAGAGATCTAGGTGGGGGCCAGGATTGGGCACTTTAACAAGCCCCTAGGTGAATCAGCTAAGGAGCCAATTTCAGGAAACCGTGTTTGTGTGCTAAGATGCAACTTCCAGAATGCTCATCACTGTGACGCTCAGAAGAGAAAAGAACTGGAATTCAGAGGATAGCTAGATAAAATACAGGACACCCAGATCAATTTGAATTCAGATAAACAACAAGTATTTTTCAGTATAAAAATCTCAAATACTGCATGGGATATACTTATATTAAAAATTAACTGTTGTTTATCTGAAATTCAAGTTTAACTAGGCATTATTATCATTTTTTAGATTTTGCAAAATCTGGCAGCCCAAACTGAAAACAATTTACCATTTCACACCAAAGAACTACTGACATAAACCACAACTCATCCACATAAGAGAATATTTATGGCCACTAAAATGGATAGTAGCAGTCAACACAGCACTTGCCACATGCCAGGCCCTCTTCCACATGCCTCACATTAATGAATTCATGTAATCTCCAAATAACAGAGGCCAGCACCATTATTGTTCCTGTTTGACAGAAGAGAAAACTGAGGCACAAAGAGGTGAAGTCACTCAGCCAAAGCCACACAGCTACAGAGGCAGAGCCACGGGTTAAACTAAAGGAAGTCAGATTCCAGTGTTAAGTACAGATTTAATCACTTTACTGCTCTGTAATGGAAGAATAAATGATAAAAGACACGCTAGACCATGTAATCTAGCATAAGGTAGAATAATACTTACACCTGATTTCATTCCATACAATTTATATATAAATTATAAATAAAGGCATTAGAAATGGTTAGAAGGTCACACACAGCTGGCAGAAGTACAAACTGGTACAATCACTTTGGAAAAATACCTGGCATATACTATACTGAAGCTATGCAAATAACTCCTTGTAACCCAGTAATCCATTCCCTGATATATACTGTGGGTCTCCACCAGAGGCGATTTTGTCTGCCCCTGAGGGGACATTGGGCAATCCCTGGGGACCCTTTGGACTGTCACAACTTGGGGGATGCTACTGGCACCTAGTGGGCAGAGGCCAGGGATGCTACTAAACATCCTCCAATACTCAGGACAGCCCTCACCACAAAGAACCACCCAGTCCTAAATGTCAACTGTGCCAAGATCAAGAAACCCTGATTTATACTCAAGAAAAACACATGCACCTGTTCACCCAAGAGACACTCGGGAACCAGTGTTCCTAGAAGTGCCGTCGGTAGGAGCCCCAAATTGGAAGCCACCCAAATGCCCATCAACAGGAGAAAGGATGAATAAATTGTGGTCTCCTCACACAGCAGAATGCTAGATGGGAACGGGAATGAATGAACTGCAGCTACACACAACAACGTGGGTGAATCTCAAGAACGTAACGTTGGTGAAAGAAGCCAGACACAAAAGAGCACATGCTAGGTGATTCCTTTTACATAAAGCTCACAAACAGGCAAAACTAACGCGTGCTGTTAGGAGTCAGGAGGGGTCACCCCTGGGGCATGGGTTGTTAGTGACAGGAGGGGCTTGATGGGGCTCCTGGGGTGGGGGACAGGGATGTTCTTAATCTGAGTGATGCTTCCATGTTTGTGACAAGTCGTTGAGCTGAGCACATATGATCCATGTCCTTTTCTATATGTTTGTTACAAAAAGTCTAAAGAAATCGTGATAAAAGATTTATCTCAGAAGCGGGTGATTTTTATTTTTGCTTATTTGTTCTTTCTACAATTTCCACGTTGAACATGTCTTACTTTAATGAATGAGGTCAACAGCAAATATGTTTGTTTATTCATCAAAAATTTGCTGACCCCTGCAATGTCATCCTTAGCATGGGGCCCTTGCTTGGGGTGGTAGTGTGGGGAGGTGAGGGCATCCCTGCCCTCAAGGAGCTCACAGTCTTGGTGGGGGTAGGGAGAGGATGTAACTATTGTACAACCCAGGTCTGGGCCACAGCCAGCCAGCAGTCGGGTATTTCATCTGTCCAGCACAGCATTTTAATCAAGTTGATTTCCCTGCTGCAGGGCCAGATATCCTCAGCTGTCCAGCACCCCTGCTCCCCTACCAACCTCCTGCTTACCCATAGCTGAATCCATCATTGATGTTACCTGCCTGCCCCTGTGCTCATGGAAGTTTGCCATTCCCCGAATTAGATACTGCAATCAGCACTTACTACGATAGAAAGATGGACAAAGGATTATAGGAACAAAGGAGACAAAAAATGTATAGGGATGAAGAGGCTGGGGGTTTGGGAGACTTGCTTTTGACAGGAACACAAACACACATGGACAAAATACCGCTACATAAATAAAGCAGGTTTTATTTGTGACCAACCTTGGGGTTGAGGGGTTATCAACCAAAAAGTCTTAAAGAGAGGTGATGGGCCATTAGAGAAGGTCAACCAGGGTGAATCTGGAGAAGTGAGCAGCAGCTAAACCTTACTGAGCACTTACTATGTGCCAGGCAGCATGCTAAGGAAGTGCTTTACCTGTATTGTCTTCACTAAACCCAACGACCCCACTGGACAAATGGGAAAACTGAGGCTCAGAGAAGTGACAGGGTTGGCTCACTCAGGACAGCAGAGCTGGGATTTGAACTCATACCGAGCCTGACTCCAGAGCTATGTTCTTAATCATGAGATTTTCCCCCCTCCCCTCCCACAGGAGAGCCATGGCGGCACCATCAGCACCCCTTCTCCTCTCCTCTCAGGGGTCTGCCTGGAGCTACCAGACCCCTGAGGAGGCACACAAGTCAGGAAAGAAGGGAACAGAGTTGAACTGGGAAAGGCAGAGCAGGTAGCTACAAAGCACTGCTGCGGGGCCCTGCTGGGAACGCAGTTGAAAATACCAGCTGCTCCAACCAGCACTGCCTTTAATCTCTTCAGAAAATGGATGCTGCTCCTGGGTCCCCGGAGAGCCCAAAGTTTGGGCTGAAGGCTTTCTGGAAAAAAGCTGTTGCTGGCGTCTCCACAGTCACCCCGTGTGACGTCTGACACTCCACCGCAGCACTGGCAGACAAGCGTCTTCAAAGGACAGAAATCGGCAGCTTTGCAGTCTTTTCATACAGATGTCATTCACCCACAGGAAGCGCTCTCCCCGTGCATTGTGAGAGTTATTTTGGTTTAAGGAAGCCAACCCCAGAGCAAATCCAAGAAAGAAATCAAAGAAAGGGAGGGAAAAAGAGCAACTCTGGCAAAAATGAGAAAAAGTGGCATTTGGGTAAACTGCACACAAAACAATCTTTTCCAAGATGATCTTTTTTGAGATCAAGGATGAGGGGGGAGAACTGTGCTGAATGTCAGCAGGTGTGGTGGGCTCAGGAAGATGTATGGGGCTTTGTGGGTGTCTGTGGGCCATGTTTAAATGGTAAGCAAAACCCATTCTCAATGAGCCAGACTTGCTGAGCTTACATGTGACTGGGGAGGAGGGTAGGTGATCCCTGCTAAGGGGTCCCCACGGGCTTCTCTGGAGAGAATCTGAAACCCAAAGGGAGAGAACATCCCACATCTCCTGATGCTCCACGTGGGACCTTATTTCTCTGGGTGGTTTACTGACACAACTGTGGCTGAGGCACTGCCCAGCTCCTCTCTGAAAGTTCCTGTGGAAAGGGTACGTTCAAAACCCTGAAGGCAGGACTTCCCTGGTGGCACGGTGGTTAAGAATCCGCCTGCCAATGCAGGGAACACTGCTTTGATCCCTAGTCCGGGAAGATCCCACATGCCGTGGAGAAACTAAGCCCGTGCGCCACAACTACTGAGCCCACGTGCTGCAACTACTGAAGCCTGTGTGCCTAGAGCCTGTGCTCCGCAACAAGAGAAGCCACCGCAATGAGAAGCCCACGCACCACAACGAAGAGTAGCCCCCGCTCGCCGCAACTAGATAAAGCCCGCACACAGGAATGAAGACCCAATGCAGCCAAAAATAAATAAATAAATAAATAAATAAATAAATAAATAAAAAGATCCCACATGCCACTTGGTGCAGCCCAAAAAATAATAATAAAAAAAAACGAAGGCAGTGCAATTCTGCCCAGAGCTGTGTCCTGGCACACCGTGTGGCCTCCCTCTGTCCCCTCCTCCTCTGCATGATGTTTTTCAAACAACAGGGTACATCCTGCACCACCTGGCATGTCTGCACCAGGCCAGGTGGCAGATGTGGCATGTGTCTGGTTCACCTTGTAGAAATTTGGCCATGCAGAATGGACTGGCCGAGAGTTTCCAGAACGCTGTGTAGGGAGAACTGTTTTGGGGGTATTTCTGATTGTAGGTGGTAGAAATTTAATCAAAGAGCTTAACCCCCCCACACCAAAATATCCAAAAAAACACAAACAAACAAAAACAACAAAGTGGGCTCCCGTAAATAAACTATTAAGAGACAGAGAAGGTGGCCTCTGGGATGATTCAACCAGGGTCTGTCGTTTTCCATATCTTGACTCAGTCTCTCGTTACAGGCTGGTTTTGCTCTGTCCCTATGAGGCTGTCTGCAACCCCAGCTACAGGCAGCTGAGCTTCGTTCCTTGAAGCATCTCAGCTAGAGAGAAAAGAGACACTCCCCTCTACGCTTCAACTGAAAATCATGGGGACACTCTAATTGGCCCAGCTTGAGTCATGTGATGTCCGCTTGAGTCATGTGACCAATCACCTTAGCCAGGGGGATGGAGTACTATGATTGGCAGCTCCCCCTCCTCTCTGGGTTGAGTCACATGACTGAGGGGAGGAGGTAGGAAGCAAGATAAGGCCACCACAGGAATGGTGAGGCACAGGGGTATATCTGCTACATGCTGAGCAATGGTATCTGGCTGCTGCCCGATTTTGTCATCCCATGAGCGCCCAGCCTGACTTCTCCTAGTTCATTATCATGAGAGACAGACTCACAACAGCCATTTGGATCACAATCCATTGGGCACTCATCAGGTACCAGGCGCTCTGCCAAGTGCCTTCCATGAATAATCTCATTGGATCCTTAGAGCAACCCTCTGTCATCCCATCTTACAGTCGGAGAAGCTGATGCTCAGAGAGGTACAGGGGCTCACCCAGGATCACACAGCTTGTAAGATGTAGAACTGGTTGTTGAAACTGACTCTAGTAGACTTCAAAGCTAGTGTTCTTTTTTTTTTTTACTGAAGTACAGTTGATTCACAACGTTGTGTTAATTTATACTGTACAGCAAAGTGATTCTGTTATACATATATATATATGTTTTTCACATTCTTTTCCATTATGATTTATCACAGGATATTGAATACAGTTCCCTGTGCTATATAGCAGGACCTTGTTGTTTATGCATTCTCTATATAATAGTTTGCATGTACTAATCCCAAACTCCCAATCCATCCCTCCCCCACTCCTCCTCCCCCTTGGCCACCACAAGTCTGTTCTCTATGTCTTTGAGTCTGTTTCTGTTTCATAGATAAGT
This sequence comes from Neophocaena asiaeorientalis asiaeorientalis, assembly GCF_003031525.2. NCBI lineage: Eukaryota > Metazoa > Chordata > Mammalia > Artiodactyla > Phocoenidae > Neophocaena > Neophocaena asiaeorientalis. The sequence continues at coordinate 7,615,019 of NW_020174645.1, read as the reverse complement.
TCATCTGTGTCATATTTTAGATTCCACATATAAGTGATATTGTATGGTATTTGTCTTTTTCTTACTTCACTTAGAATGATAATCTCTAGGTCCATTCATATTGCTGCAAATGGAATTATTTCCTTCTTGTTCGTGGCTGAGTAGTATTCCATTGTATATATGTACCACATCTTCTTTATCCATTCATCTGTAGATGGACATTTAGGTTGCTTCCATGCCTTAGCTACTGTAAATAGTGCTACAATGAACATTGGGGTGCATGTATCTTTTTGAATTATCGTTTTGTCCAGATATATGCCTAGGAGTGGGATTGCAGGATCATACAGCTACTCTATTTTTAGTTTTTTGAGGAAACTCCATACTATTTTCCATAGTGACTGTACCAATTTACATTCCCACCAACAGTGTAGGAGAGTTCCCTTTTCTCCACACCCTCTCCAGCATTTGTTATTTGTAGACTTTTTAATGATGGCCATTCTGACTGGTGTGAGGTAGTACCTCATTATAGTTTTGATTTGCATTTCTCTAATAATTCAAAGTTAATGTTCTTAATATTGACCTCATTCTGACCCCCAGAGGAAAACACTTAAAGGAGTCAAGCTCCCCTAGAGAGGCACAAGGGGATTTACATGCTGGGATAGAGGAAGGTCCCCAGGTACAGCGACCACAGAATGGCAACCTCTAGCACAGAGATACTTGTCACCTGTACAGAGCTAAACCCCATTCAGCACTCACCCAGGGCCTGGCACCAGTGGGTACTCAACAAATGTTGGCTGAACTGGATCCAAGCCCTGGGAAAAGTTAGGATGGAGAGACTCCCCAGCGGGTATTTGGACTCTGGTCTCTGTGACCAGGGAGTGACACTCCCTGTGACCAGGGAGTGACAAAGTAGGCCCTGACTCCAGGGCAAGTGACAAGTGTCAGATCACATGAGAAGCAGAGGAGCTGCCAGACATTCTAAAGAAGAATCCCAAAGGAGAAACTCAACCTTCCACTACATTGAAAGGAGTTTCTGTCTAGCATTATGGGAGACAAGATAACCTGAAAATGCTCACGCTACAAAACACCCAGAAATAATGGATAAAATATACCAACATCCTTTAAATACACAGGTCAGTTCAGTAAGAAAGTAAGAGAAGTTCTCAAGGGTCATAACTAAAGAGGAAACAAAATCAAGCTGCTGAGTATGTGAACTGATACTTCAGTGCCCTTGGCAATGAAACGGTGGAACAGGTGCCCATCTTAGTAGTCCAGAGCCCTTCACCCTCAGTGAGAGTGGGTCAGAACACGTCTATCCACTAACACAGAAAGAAAAGAACAGTAGAATTTGATCTATCTTGGCCCTGCCTCTAGACTGGAAAACCAAAAAGTAGTCTTCCCTGGTAATTCATAACCACAGGTCTGCCCTCACATGGGTTTGGAGGTCAATTTTATACTACCCTTCAAGTTCTCAGACTTGTGTATACCAGCACCACCTGGATACACAGATTGCTGGGCTCCACCCCCAGAATTCCTAATTCAGAAGATCTGGAATGGGGCCCAAGAATTTTCATGTCTAAGTTCTCAGGTGCTTTTGGTCCAGGGACCACACTTTGAGAACTACTGCTGTCAGCCAAGCAACTGGCATTTAAAAAATTCATTCATTCTCTCTAGTAATACCCCTGGACATTAAGCAAAAGCAAATACAAAATCTCTCTAGAGCAGGAGTGAGCAAACTATGACCTGTGGGTCCAAATCCCACCCGCCTGCAGGCCAAATCCAGCCACACCCATTAGGTTACTTACTTCTGGCTGCTTTTGTTGCACAACAGTGGGAGCTGAGTTGTTGTATCAGAGATCACAGCCTGCAAAGCTAAGAATATTTGTATCTAGCCTTTTACAGAATATAGCTGGCCAACTTCTACGCTAGAGGTAACCCAGAGATTCAATCCTACTATAGATGAGCTTTCAATCCAAAATTACAAAACATCTGGGGAAACAGTCTACTCTGTGTGAGAATCAATATACACAACACACACAACTAGCAAGATCAGATCTAAGAACTTCTGATAAAGGAATTATTATACACAGACTATAAACATAACAGAGGGGCAGAGCCTACACTTAGCAACTCTTAGGTCTTCAATCAAGTGGGGTCTACTGTGTGCCAAGCTTTGGGCCAAGTGTTTTACATGGTCCAAATCCTTTTCACATGAAGAACTCCACACCAAGTATGAGATCAAGGCTCAAAGATGTCTCTTCACTTGCCTAACTTTATACAGCAAATATGAAAGAGAGCCAGGATGAAACCCAGTTCTGGAAGGTTCTAGAGCCTATGACTCACTTCCACTCCACAACAGGGTGATCTACAGTAGGGATTGGGAGCTCTTAACTTGGAGTACCTAGCTAAATATGAAGGACCCAACAACCCCCTGAAACTACAATATATGCAAAATGCTATGTGTCTCTAGCATAGAGAGGATCCATAGCTTTCATCAGATTCTCAAAGTTGAAGAAGCCCAGAGATAGATCCAAATGCAAACCTTCTTTCCACACCATACCAGAACCCTGTTAATAACTAACATTTCTTGTGCACAATGCCAAGCACCATTTGAACTTTGTAAAAATATGCTTGTTTAAATCCCACACAATCCTATGAGGAAGTACTTTTATCATCCCCATTTTAAAGATGAGAAAACTGAAGCCACAGAGGGGTCAAGTAACTTGCCTGGGGTCCCACAATTAACAAGTGGCAGAACAGGGACCTCAGAGTGGAATCTACTCACCTGCACACGTAACTCCTGCCACACTGCCTCCTGCTGCCTGTGGTAAGCAGCCCTCCAGTTCTGAAAGCAATCACTTGTCTATACACGTTTGGAGGGCCTGGGGTCTTTCCTGTCTACCCTGGAGCCAGTTCTACATGCACAAAAAACAAGAGGGTACTTCTACCCTCATTTCAGAGCAAACCTCCTTCCTAATCCCAATCTTCATGTCCAGAAGAATATTTCAAGGCCAGCCAGACATGAACAGGACACTTCTTGGACTGTGAGCATTCCCCTGTCCCCCATCACCTTGCCTGGCGCCGGCCTAGACACCAACTACCTACTTGGCTGCTGTCTTGCTCATCGCCAAAACACACATTTACTCAATTTTTCAGAATGAACAATATTTACTCAACAGCCCAGAATGGCTCATATGGAACTATTAAACCCCACTGCCTCAGTCTGCAGCTTGGAGCGCGATAATGAATCAGTATTTTGGAGCGATTACGATGCTAATAAGAATGTGTGAGGCACAGAATATCACTGTGCAGGGGCAGCCGCCAAATCCCCTGGACTCCCTGCCTCCCAACCTCTCTCTTGGGAATTCCACCATTCCAGAAACCAGCCTGCCTGAGAACCTCCAGCACCCCGCACCCCGCACCCCCAGGTGGGCCGTGGCTGAGTTATCGGAACACAAAGCAGAGGAGAAACAGAAGCCTACCATTTTGCAGAGGGCGGGCCCCACTATGCCAGTCCTCGTCCGGGATGTGGAGAGCAACGGTGCCCCCCTCCTGATGGCCCTGAAGGCCCCAGAGCCCCCTATTCTGGCGGGGTCTAGAGTTTCAGCACAGCATTTCACAGACTCAAACACACACAAACATTGGAGAAAAAATACTTGCTCCCTCAGGCTGCATGCCTGAAGCAATGCTGGATTTGGTGTTTCTTGGGTTGTTGGGTTTTTTTTTTTATCTTTCTCTTTTCACAAGCCCCTAGGTAAATAATAACTGGCAGAAAGGAAGCATATATTTGAATGTGGTAAGGCCCTCCCCCGCCCCCCTCCCCATCTGCCCAGGA